>NC_134875.1:133910840-134226911 GCF_049852395.1 Peromyscus maniculatus bairdii | reverse complement strand
AGAGGCTAGAGGGCCCCGGGCTACTTTCATTCTCCATCCAGGGCCTTGAAGACTCCAGGTGGGTGACACCCGCACAGCCATAGACTGTAGAACCAGGGTGGCTTTCTTCCCACCACCCGGAGACATGGGGGTTCCGGCACCTCTCTGAGCAGTTAAGCATCAGGCAAGGTAGCTATTTTACTGCCCCAGACAGGGCCTTGAGGAACCAGCGAGGCTGTGTTCCCGGTGCCCGGTGATATGGATGTTCTGGGACCTGTCTGAGCAGTTAAGTATCAGGCAGGGTAGCTGTTTTCCTGCTTGGCAGAGCCTTGAGGACCCCTGGATTTTGTCATCTTCAAAACAGGGCCTTGAAGACCTCGGGTTGCTGACATCCCCCCAGACAGGGCCTTGAAGATCCTGAGTAGGCGTCGTCCAGCCACCTGGGGACATGGGGCTTCTGGCACCTGTCTGAGCATTGAGCATCAGGCAATGTAGCTATTCTCATGCCAGGTGGGGTTTGAGGAACCCTGGATGTTGTCATCCTCCAACCAGGGCCTTGAAGACCTCGGGTTGCTGACATTTCCTAGCCAGGCCATGGAAGAACCCGGGTGACTGTCTCCTGGCCACAAGGAGAAATGGGGGTTCCGGCCCCTGTCTCAGCAGGTAAGCATCAGGCAGGGTAGCTGTTTTCCTGCCAGCCCTAGCCTTGAGGATCCCGGGTGTCATTCATCCCACCAGCTGGGGCCTTGCAGGTCGTGGTCAGCTCGCCCATGTCTGAGCAATTAATCATCAGGCAGGGGAGGCTGTCTTCTTGCCACCAAGAGCCTTGAGAACCACGGGTGGCCTCTTCCTGCCTGTCAGAGCCTCGGGGGTCCCAAAGGCTAGCCTGCAATGCAGCAGTTACGCATGATGTATGGCTGGCTGGAATCCCACCAGCCGGGTACTTCAGGTGTTCAGGCCAGCAAGCATCTGTCTGAGCAGTGTCTAGGGGTTAAGCATCAGGTGTGGGGGGGTGCTTGTCTTCCCACCAGCCACAGCCCTGAGGACCCCGAGTGGCAGTCATATCACCAGCTGTGGCACTGACGATCCTGGGTGGCTGACATCCCAACAGCCCGGGCCTTGAGGACCCTAAGTGGCTGTCATCCCATCAAGGGGACCTGGGGATTCCCAGTCAACCCGCCCTTGTCTTAGTAGTTAGTTAAGCATCAGGTGGAAGTGGCTGTCATCCTACTGCCCAAATCCTTGAGGACCCTTGGTGGCTCTCATGTCACCACCCAGGGCCTTAAGGACCCTGGGCAGCTCTTTCTCCACCAGCCAGGGCCATGGCTTTCTGGAACAGGCACCACCGGTCGGAGCAGTAAAGCGTCAGGCAGGGCAGCTGTCTTCCGACTAGCCAGAACCTTGAGGAACTGGTTGGTTGTCTTCCCGCCACACACAGATATGTGGTTCCCTGCTCCTGTCTGAACATTAAACATCAGGCAGGGTGGCTGTTTCCCTGCCAGCAGGAGTCTTGAGGAAGCCGAGGGGCTTTCATCCCGCCAGCCGGTGCCTTGGTGGCCACAGTGAGCTGACCCCTGTCTGAGCAGTTACCCATCAGGCAGGGGAGGCTGTCTTCCTGCTAGCCAGAGCCTTGAGGGGCCTGGGTGGCTATCTTCCAGCCTGATGGGTCCTTGGGGGTCCCGGAGGGTGGTCGAGTCTGAGAGCTTAAGCCTCAGGTTGGGGTGGCCGTCTTTCAACAAGATTGTGCCTTGGACATTCCGGCCAGCTAGCAACTGTCTGAGCATTTATTCATCAGGCAGGTGTGGCTGTCTTCCCACTGGCAATAGCCATGAGGACCCCGCATGGCTGTTTTCCTGCCATCCGGAGATATGGGCGTCTGCGACCCTCTCTGAAGAGTTAAGCATAGGGCAGGGTAGCTGTTTTCCCACCAGCCAGAGTCTAGAGGGCCCCGGGCTACTTTCATTCTCCAGCCAGGGCCTTGAAGACTCCAGGTGGGTGACACCCGCACAGTCATGGACTGTAGAACCAGGGTGGCTGTCTTCCCACCACCCGGAGACATGGGGTTTCTGGTACCTGTCTGAGCAGTTAAGCATCAGGCAAGGTAGCTATTTTCCTGCCAGGCTGACTCTTGAGGACGCCTGGATATTCTCCTTCTCCGGACAGGGCCTTTGCAGACCCTGAGTGGCTGACATGTTGCCCTACAGGGCCTCGAGGAACCCGGTTGGGTGGTTGTCTTCCCACCACCCGGAGATATGGGGGTTCTCAGACCTGTCTGAGCAGGTAATCATCAGGCAGGGTAGCTGTTTTCCTGCCAGCCCTAGCCTCAATGATCCCGGGTGTCATTCATACCACCAGCTGGGGCCTTGTGGGTCACGGTCAGCTCGCCCATGTCTGAGCAATTACCCATCAGGCCGGGGGCACAGTCTTCTTGCCATGAAGAGCCTTGAGAACCACGGGTGGCCTCTTCCTGCCTGCCAGAACCTCAGGGGTCCCAAAGGCTAGCCGGCAACGCAGGAGTTACTCATGACACACGGATGGCTGGAATCTCACCAGCAGCGTTCTTCGGGGGTTCAGGCCAGCTAGAAACTGTCTGAGCAGTGTCTAGGGGTTAACACCAAGTGTGTGTGGGGGGTGCCTGTCTTCCCGCCAGCCAGAGCCCTGAGGACACCGACTGGCAGTCACTCCACAGGGTGTGGCACTGACGAACTTGGGTGGCTGTCATCCCAACAGCCGGGGCCATGAGGACCCTAAGTGGCTGTCATCCCATCAAGGGGACCTGGGGATTCCCAGTAAACTCGCCCTTGTCTGAGTAGTTAGTTAAGCATCAGGTGGAGGCAGCTGTCATCCTACTGCCCAAGTCCTTGAGGACCCTGGCCGGCTCTCTCCCCACCAGCCAGGGCCCTGGGGTTCCCGAACGGCCAGCACCCATCTGAGCAGTAAAGCGTCAGGTAGGGCAGCTGTCTTCCGACTAGCCAGAACCTTGAGGAACCGGGTTGGCTGTCTTCCTGCCACACGCAGATATGTGGTTCCCTGCTCCTGTCTGAACATTAAGCATCAGGCAGGGTGGCTGTTTCCCTGCCAGCAGGAGTCTTGAGGACCCCGAAAGGCTTTTGCCCCGCCATCCGGGGCCTTGGTGGCCAGAGTGAGCTGACTGTGCCCCATCTGAGCAATTACCCATCAGGCAGGGGAGGCTGTCTTCTTGCCAGCCAATGTGGTGAGGACCACAGTTGGCCTCTTCCTGCCTGCCAGAGCCTCGGGGTCCCAAAGGCTAGCCTGCAACGGAGCAGTTACTCATGATGCATGACTGGCTGGAATCCCACAATCCAGGTTCTTTGGGGTCCAGGCCAGCTAGCATCTGTCTGAACAGGGGTTAAGCATCAGGTGGGGGGTGCCTGTCTTCCCACAAGCCACAGCCCTGAGGACACCGAGTGGCAGTCACTCCAGCAGCTGAGGACTTCAAGACCCTGGGTGGCTCTCATCCCAAAAGCACGGGCCATGAGGACCCTCAGTGGCTGTCATCCTAACAGCGGAGGTCTTGGTCTTCCCAGCCAGCCTGCCCTTGTCTGAGCAGTTAAGCATCAGGTGGGAGGTGGCAGTCATCCTACCGGCCAGGTCCTCGAGGACCCTGGGTGGCTGTCATCTCAGCACCCAGGGCCTTAATGACCCCGGATGGCTCACTTCTCATCAGCCAGGGCCTTGGGGTTCCACAAGCGCTAGAACCCTTCTGAACAGTTAAGCATCAGCTCTCTTCCTGCTAGCTGGAGCCTTGAGGACCTAGAGAGTCTCTCTTTATCCCTAATGGGGCCTTGGAGGTACCAGATGGTGGCCGAATTTGAGAGTTTAAGCCCCAGGTGCATGTGGCTATCTTCCAGCCAGCCTGGGCTTTGCAAGACCTGACCGGGTAGCACCCCTCTAAGCAGTTAAGCATCAGGGAAGGGTGGCTGTCTCAAGACTCCCTGGAGCCTTGAGGACCCCTGGATATTCTCATGCTCTAGCCAGATCCTTGAAGACCCCGAGTGGCTGACATGCTGTCAGAATAGGCGTCAGGAACCCGGGCTGATGGCTGTCTTCCAGCCACCCAGAGACATGGGGGTTCTGGCACCTGTCTGAGCAATTCAGCGTCAGGCATGGGAGCTGTTTTCCTGCAGGTGGAGCTGTGAGGACCCCTGGATGTTGTCATCTTCCAACCATGGCCTTGAAGACCTCACATGGCTAACATCAACCCAGACAGGGCCTCTATGAACCCAAGTGATATCTTCAGGCCACCTGGACAAATGGGGATTCTGGCACTTTTCTGAACTGTTAAGTAACAGGCTGGTTCATGTTTATCTGTGTGGCTGAGCCTTGAAGACCTCTGGAAGTTGTTATCCTTCAACCAGGGCTTTGAAGACCTCGGGTGTCTGATATCCCACCACACAGAGCCTGGAAGAACCAGGGTGGGTGTTTCCCAACCACCCGGAGATATCAGGGTTCTGGCATGTGTCTGAGCAGGTAAGCATCAGGCAGGGTAGCTGTTTTCCTGCCAGCCCTACCATCGAGGATCCCGGGTGTCATTCATCCCTCAGCCGGGGCCTTGTGGGTCATGGTCAGCTCACCCATGTCTGAGCAGTTACCCATCAGGCAGCAGAGGCTGTCTTCTTGCCACCCAATGACATGCGGACTGTAGGTGGCCTCTTCCTGCCTGTCAGAGCCTCGGGGTCCCAAAGCCTTGCCGGCAACGCAGGAGTTACACATGACCCATGGATGGCTAGAATTTCACCATTCAGGTTCTTCGGGGTTCAGGCCAGCTAGCATTTGTCTGAAAAGTTGCTAGGGGTTAAATATCATGAGGGGAGTGCCTGTCTTCCCACCAGTCACAGCCCTGAGGACACCGAGTGGCAGTCACACTCCACAAACTGAGGACTTCAAGACCCTGGGTGGCTCTCATCCCAAAAGCCTGGGCCATGAGGACCCTAAGTGGCTCTCATCCCAACAGCAGAGGCCTTGGTGTTCTCAGTCAGCCTACCCTTGTCTGAGCAGGTAATCATCAGGTGGAGGTGGCAGTCATCCTACCGGCCAGGTCCTCGAGGACCCTGGGGGGCTATCACTTCACCACCCAGGGCTTTGATGACCCCAGGTGGCTCACTTCTCACCAGATAGGGGCTTGTGGTTCCTCTAGAACGCTTCTGAGCAATTAAACATCGGTCAGGGGTGGCTGTCTTCCCACTAGCCGGAGCCTTTTGGACCCCTGCTGTCTCTCTTTAGGCCTGATGAGGCCTCGAGGTCCTGGAGGGTGGCCGAATTTGAGATTTGATGTCAAAGGTGCAAGGTGCTGTCTTCCAGCCAGGCTGTGCTTTGCAAGACCCGACTCGGTAGCACCCCTCTGAACAGTTAAGCATCAGGCAAACATGGCTGTCTCAAGACTCCTTGTAGCCATGAGGACCCCTGGATATTCTCCTGCTCCAGCCAGGGCCTTGAGGACCCCTAGTGGCTCACATATTGCCAGTGAGGGCCTTGAGGACCTGAGAGGCTGTCTTCAGGCCTGATGGGGCCTTGGGCATCTGGGAGAGTAGCCGGATTTTAGAATTTAAGCCCCAGGCGCATGTGGCTATCCTCAAGCCACCTGCACTTTGCAAGACCTGGTCCGGTAGCACCCCTCTGAGCAGTGAAGCATCAGGCAAGGGTGGATGTCTCAATGCTACCTGGAGCCATGAGGACCCCTGGATATTCTCATGCTCCGCCAGGGCCTTGAAGACCCCGAGTGGCTGACATGCTGCCAGACAGGGCCTTGAGAACCCCAGGTGTCTCTCTTCCTGCCGGATGGGGCTTTGGGGGTCCAGGAGGGTGGCCGAGTCTGAGAGGTTAAACCTCAGGTTGGGGTTGTCGTCTTTCAGCAAGACTGGGCCTTGCAAGTTCCTGCCACCTAGCAACTGTCTGAGCATTTATTCATCAGGCAGGTGTGGCTGTCTTCCCACTGGAAATAGCCATGAGGACCCCACTTGGCTGTCTCCCTGCCACCCGGAGATATGGGCGTCTGCGACCCTCTCTGAAGAGTTAAGCATAGGGCAGGGTAGCTGTGTTCCCACCAGCCAGAGTCTAGAGGACCCCGGGATACTTTCATTCTCCATCCAGGGCCTTGAAGACTCCAGGTGGGTGACACCCTCACAGCCATGGACTGTAGAACCAGGGTGGCTGTCGTCCCACCACCCGGAGACATGGGGGTTCAGGCAACTCTCTGAGCAGTTAAGCATCAGGCAAGGTAGCTATTTTACTGCCCCAGACAGGGCCTTGAGGAACCAGGGAGGCTGTGTTCCCGGTGCCCGGAGACATGCGGGTTCCAGAACCTGTCTGAGCAGTTAAGCATCAGGCAGAGAAGCTGTTTTCCTGCCAGGCAGAGCCTTGAGGACCGCTAGATGTTGTCATCCTCCAACATGGGCCTTGAAGACCTCAGGTGGCTCACCTCCCTCCAGCAGGGCCTGGAAGAAGCCGGGTGAATGTCTTCTGGCCACCTGGAGAAATGGGGGATCCGGCACCTGTCTGAGCAGGTAATCATCAGGTAGGGTAGCTGTTTTCCTGCCAGCCCTACCCTCGAGGATCCCGGGTGTCATCATCCCACCACCTGGGGCCTTGTGGGTCACAGTCTGCTTGCCCATATCTGAGCAGTTACCCATCAGGCAGCGGAGGCTGTCTTCTTGCAACTAAGACTCTTGAGAACCACGGGTGGCGTCTTCCTGCCTTCCAGAGCCTCGGGGGTCCCAAAGACTAGCCTGCAATGGAGCAGTTACTCATGATGCATGGATGGATGGAATCCCACCATCCAGGTTCTTTGGGGTTCCGGCAAGCTAGCATCTATCTTAGAAGTGGCTAGGGGTTAAGGCCCAGGTCGGGGGTGCCTGTCTTCCTACCAGCCACAGCCCTGAGGACCCCGAGTGGCAGTCACTCCAGCAGCTGTGGCACTGACAAACCTGGGTGGCTGTTATCCCAACAGCCCGGGCCATGAGGATCCTAAGTGGCTGTCATCCCATCTTGGGGACCTTGGGGTTCCCAGTCAACTTGCCCTTGTCTGAGTAGTTAGTTAAGCATCAGGTGGAGGCTGCTGTCATCCTGCTGCCCAAGTCCTTGAGGACCCTGGGTGGCCCTCATGGCACCACCCATGGCCGTAAGGACCCTGGAGGGCTCTCTCCCCACCAGCCAGGATTTTGGGGTTCCTGAATGGCCAGCACCCATCTGAGCAGTAAAGCATTAGGCAGGGAGGCAGCTGTCTTCCCACTAGCCAGAACCTTGAGGAACCGGGTTGGCTGTCTTCCCGCCACACGCAGATATGTGGTTCCCTGCTCCTGTCTGAACATTAATCATCAGACAGGGTGCCTGTTTCCCTGCCAGCCGACGTCTTGGTGTCCACAGTGAGCTGACCCCTGTCTGAGCAGTTACCCATAAGGCAGGGGAAGGTGCCTCCTTACCACCCAATGACATGAGGACCGTGGTGGCCTCTTCCTGCCTGTCAGAGCCTAGGTGTCCCAAAGGCTAGCTAGCAACGCAGTAGTTACACATGACACATGGACGGCTAGAATTTTACCATCCAGGTTCTTCGGGGTTCAGGCCAGCAAGCATTTGTCTCAGAAGTGGCTAGGGGTTAAATATCAGGTGGGGTTGCCTGTCTTCCCACCAGCCACAGCCCTGAGGACACCGAATGGCAGCTGAGGACTTCAACACCCTGGGTGGCTGTCATCCCAAAAGTGAATGCCTTGGTGTTCCCAGCCAGCATGCCCTTGTCTGGGCAGTTAATCATCAGGTGGAGGTGGCAGTCATCCTACCGGCCAGGTCCTCGAGGATCCTGTGTGTCTGTCATCTTACCACCCAGGGCTTTGATGACCCCGGGTGGCTCACTTCTCCCCAGATAGGGGCTTCGGGTTCCTCTAGAACCCTTCTGAGCAATTAAACATCGGTCAGGGGTGGTTGTCTTCCCACTAGCAGGAGCCTTGAGGACCCCTGCTGTCTCTCTTTAGGCCTGATGAGGCCTCGAAGTCCTAGAGGGTGGCCGAATTTGAGATTGGATGTCAAAGGTGCAGGTGGCTGTCTTCCAGCCAGCCTGGGCTTTGCAAGACCTGACTCGGTAGCACCCCTCTGAGCAGTTAAGCATCAGGCAAGCATGGCTGTCTCAAGACTCCTTGTAGCCATTAGGACCCCTGGATATTCTCCTGCTCCAGCCAGGGCCTTGAGGACCCCTAGTGGCTCACATGCTGCCAGTGAGAGCCTTGAGGACCTGAGAGGCTGTCTACAGGCCTGATGGGGCCTTGGGCATCCTGGAGAGTCGCCGGATTTTAGAATTTAAGCCCCAGGTGCATGTGGCTATCCTCAAGCCACCTGCACTTTACAAGACCTGGTCCAGTAGCACCCCTCTGAGCATTAAACATCAGGCAAGGGTGACTGCCTCAAGGCTACCCGGAGTCCTGAGGGCCCCGAGTGGCTATCTTCCAGCCTGATGGGGCCTTGTGGGTCCAGGAGGGTGGCCGAGTCTGAGAGCTTAAGCCTCAGCAAGACTGGGCCTTGGACGTTCTGGCTGGCTAGCAACTTTCTGAGCATTTATTCATCAGGCAGGTGTGGCTCTCTTCCCACTGGCAATAGCCATGAGGACCCCGCTTGGCTGTCTCTCTGCCACCCGGAGATACCGGAGTCTGCGATCATACCTGAAGAGTTAAGCATAGGGCAGGGTAGCTCTTTTCCCACCAGCCTGAGCATTAAGGGCCCCGGGCTAATTTCATTCTTCAGCCAGGGCCTTGAAGACCCAGTGTCCCACATCTCTGCAGCCAGGGCCTTGAGGAATCAGGTTGGCTGTCTCCTGAGACATGGGGGTTCCGGCACCTGTCTGAGCAGTTAAGCATCAGGCAAGGGAGCTGTTTTCCTGCCAGCCCCAGTTTCAAGTATCCCAGGTGTCATTCACCCCACCAGATGGGGCCTTGTGGGTCACGGTCAGCTCGCCCATGTCTGAGCAATTAACCATCAGGCAGGGGAGGCTGTCTTCTTGCCACCAAGAGCCTTGAGAACCATGGTTGGCCTCTTCCTGCCTGTCAGAGCCTCGGGGGTCCCAAAGGCTAGCCTGCAATGCAGTAGTTACTCATGATGCATGGCTGGCTGGAATCCTACCACCGGGTACTTCAGGTGTTCAGGCCAGCTAGCATCTGTCTGAGCAGTGGCTA
Source organism: Peromyscus maniculatus bairdii (assembly GCF_049852395.1). Classification (NCBI taxonomy): domain Eukaryota; kingdom Metazoa; phylum Chordata; class Mammalia; order Rodentia; family Cricetidae; genus Peromyscus; species Peromyscus maniculatus. Next base: position 134,217,756 of record NC_134875.1, on the reverse strand, counting down.
GGGGTTAAGCATCAGGTGTGGGGGGTGTCTGTCTTCCCACCAGCTACAGCCCTGAGGACACTGAGTGGGAGTCACTCCAGCAGCTGAGGACTTCAAGACCCTGGGTGGCTGTCATTCCTGGGCCACGAGGACCCTAAGTGGCTGTCATCCCAATAGCAGAGGTCTTGATGTTCCCAGCCAGCCTGCCCTTGTCTGAGCTGTTAAGCATCAGATGGAGGTGACAGTCATCCTAACGGCCAGGTCCTCGAGGATTCGGGGTGGCTCACTCCTCACCAGCCAGGGCCTTGGGGTTCCGGAACCGCTAGAACCCTTCTGAGTAATTAAGTATTAGGCAGGGGTGGCTGTCTTCCTGCTAGCTGGAGCCTTGAGGACCTAGAATGTCTCTCTTTATCCCTGATGGGGCCTTGGAGGTCCCAGAGGGTGGCCAAATTTGAGAGTTTCATCACCAGGTGCATGTGGCTGTCTTCAGGCCACCCTGTGCTTTGCAAGACCTGACTTGGTATGAGCAGTTAAGCATCAGGCAAGGGTGGCTGTCTCAAGACTCCCTGGAGCCTTGAGGACCCCTGGATATTCTCCTGCTCCAGCCAGGTCCTTGAAGACCCCGAGTGGCTGACATGCTGCCAGACAGGGCCTCGGGAACCAGGGTTAGTGGCTGTCTTCTGGCCACCCGGAGACATGGGGGTTCTGGTACCTGTCTGAGCAGTTCAGCGTCAGGCAGGGTAGCTGTTTTTATTCTAGGTGGAGCCTCGAGAAACCCCTGGATGTTGTCAACTTCCAACCCGGGCCTTGCGTGGCTAACATCACCCCAGAGAGGGCCTCGAAGAACTTGGGTGAAGTCTTCCGGCCACCTGGACAAAAGGGGCTTCTGGCACTTTTCTGAGCTGTTAGGTAACAGGCAGTGTGGTTGTTTACCTGCGTGGCTGAGCCTTGAAGACTCCTGGAAGTTGTTATCCTTCAACCAGGGCCTTAAAGACCTCGGGTGGCTGATATCCCACCAGACAGGCCCTGGGAGAACCAGGGTGGGTGTTTCCCAGCCACCCGGAAATATGGGGATTCTGGCACCTGTCTAAGCAGGTAAGCATGAGGCAGGGTAGCTATTTTCCTGCCAGGCAGACCCTTTAGGGCCCCTGGATGTTCTCCTTCTCTGGACAGGGCCATGCAGACCCTGAGTGGCTGACATGTTGCCAGACAGGGCCTCGTGGAACCCCGGTGGTTGGTTGTGTTCCTGCCACCCAGAGATATGGGGGTTCTTAGACCTCTCTGAACAGTTAAGCATTAGGCAGTGTAGCTGTTTTCCTGCCAGGCGCAGCCTTGAGGAGCCCTGGATGTTGTCATCCTCCAACCAGGTCCTTGAAATCCTCGGGTCGCTGACATTCTCCCAGACAGGGCCAGAAGGAACCCGTGTGAATGTCTTTCTGCGACCCGGAGAAATGGGGGTTCTGGTACCTGTCTGTGCAGCAAAGCACCAGGCAGGGTAGCTGTTTTCCTGCCAGCCCCAGCCTCAAGCATCCCGGGAGTCATTCACCCCACCAGACGGGGCCTTGTGGGACACTGTCAGCCCGCCATGTCTGAGCAATTAACCATCAGGCAGCAGAGGCTGTCTTCTAGCCACCAAGAGACTTGAGAACCACGGGTGGCCTCTTCCTGCCTGCCAGAGCCTCGGGGGTCCCAAAGGCTAACCTGCAATGCAGCAGTTACTCATGATGCATGGCTGTCTGGAATCCCACCAGCCGAATACTTCGGGGTTAAGGCCAGCTAGGATCTTTCTGAGCAGAGGCTAGGGGTTAAGCCCCAGGTGGGGGTTGCCTGTCTTCCCACCAGCTACAGCCCTGAGGACACCGACTGGCAGTCACTCCAGCAGCTGTGGCACTGACAAACCTGGGTGGCTGTCATCCCAACAGTCCAGGCCATGAGGACCCTGAGTGGCTGTCATCCCATCAAGGGGACCTTGGGGTTCCCAGTCAAGTCACTCTTGTCTGAGTAGTCAGTTAAGCATCAGGTGGAGGCAGCTGTCATCCTCCTGCCCAAGTCCTTGAGGGCCCTGGATGGCTCTCATATCACTACCCAGGGCCTTAAGGACCCTGGGCACCTCTTTCTCCACCAGGCAGGGCCTTGGCTTTCTGGAACGGGCACCACCGGTCTGAGCAGTAAAGTGTCAGGCAGGGCAGCTGTCTTCAGACTAGCCAGAACCTTGAGGAACCGGGTTGGCTGTTGGGATGACAGCCACCCAGGTTCATCAGTGTCACAGCCGCTGGAGTGACTGCCAGTCGGGGTCCTCAGGGCTGTGGCTGGTGGGAAGACAGGCATTCCCCCCCACACCTGGGGCTTAAGCTCTCAGACTTGGCCACCCTCCGAGACCCCAAGGCCCCATCAGACAGAAAGAGAAACACCAGGGACCTCAAGGCTCTGGCTAGCAGGAAGACAGCCTCCCCTGCCTGATGGGTAACTGCTCAGACAGGTGTCAGCTCACTGTGACAACCAAGGTGCCAGCTGGCGGTATGAAAGCCCCTCGGCTTCCTCAAGACTCCTGCAGGCAGGGAAACAGCCACCCTGCCTGTTGTTTAATGTTCAGACATGAGCAGGGAGCCACATAACTGGGTGTGGCAAGATTCTGGCTAGTTGGAAGACAGCTGCCCTGCCTGACGCTTTACTGCTCCGACAGGTGCTGCCCGTTCCAGAAAGCCAAGGCCCTGGCTGGTGGAGAAAGAGCTGTCCAGGGTCCTTAAGGCCCTGGGTGGTGACATGAGAGCCACTCAGGGTCCTCAAGGACTTGGGCAAGAGGATGGCAGCCGCCTCCACCTGATGATTAACTAACTACTAATACAAGGGCGGGTTGACTGGGAATCCTCAGGTCCCCTTGATGGGATGACAGCCACTTAGGGTCCTCATGGCCCAGGCTGTTGGGATGACAGCCACACAGGGTCTTGAAGTCCTCATCTGGTGGAGTGACTGACACGCAGTGTCCTCAGGGCTGTAGTTGGTGGGAAGACAGGCACCCCCACCTGATGCTTAACCCTTAGACACTGCTCAGACAGATGCTGGCTGGCCTGAACCCCGAATAATCTGACTGGTGGGATTCCAATCATCCATGCGTCATGAGTAACTGCTGCATTGTAGGCTAGCCTTTGGGACCCCAGAGGCTCTGGAAGGCAGGAAAAGCCACCCATGTTTCTCAAGGCTTTTAGTGGCAAGAAGACAGCCTCTGCTGCCTGATGGGTAACTATTCAGACATGGGCAAGCTGACCGTGACCCACAAGGCCCCAGCTAGTGGGATGAATGACACCCGGGATCCTCACGGCTAGGGCTGGCAGGAAAACAGCTCCCCTGCCTGCTGCTTACCTGCTGAGACAGGTGCCAGAACCCCCATTTCTCCTTGTGGCCAGGAGACATTCACCCGGGTTCTTCCATGGCCTGGCTAGGAAATGTCAGCAACCCGAGGTCTTCAAGGCCCTGGTTGGAGGATGACAACATCCAGGGTTCCTCAAAACCCACCTGGCATGAGAACAGCTACCCTGCCTGATGCTCAATGCTCAGACAGGTCCAAGAACGTCCATATCTCCGCGTTGCCAGAACACAGCCTCCCTGGTTCCTCAAGGCCCTGTCTGGGGCAGGAAAATAGCTACCTTGACTGATGCTTAACTGCTCAGAGAGGTGCCTGAACCCCCATGCCTCCGGGTGGCCGGAAGACAGCCTATTCGGGTTCCTCAAGTCCCTGGCTGTGAGGGTGTCACCCACCTGGGGTCTTCATGGCCCTGGCTGGAGAATGAAAGTATCCCGGGGCCCTCTAGCCTCTGGCTGGTGGGAAAACAGCTACCCTGCACTATTCTTAAATCTTCAAAAGGGTCGCAGATGCCCATATCTCCGGGTGGCAGGGAGACATCCAAGCGGGGGCCTCATGGCTATTTCCAGTGGGAAGACAGCCACACCTGCCTGATAAATAAATGCTTAAAAAGTTGCTAGGTGGCAGGAACTTGCAAGGCCCAGTCTTGCTGAAAAATGGCCACCCCAACCTGAGGTTTAACCTTTCAGACTCGGCCACCCTCCTGGACCCCCAAAGCCCCATCAGGCAGGAAGAGAGACACCTGGGGTCCTCAAGGCCCTGTCTGGCAGCATGTCAGCCACTCGGGGTCTTCAAGGACCTGGCTGGAGCAGGAGAATATCCAGGGGTCCTCATGGCTCCAGGTAGCCTTGAGACAGCCACCCTTGACTGATGCTTAACTGCTCAGAGGGGTGCTACCGGGCCAGGTGTTCCAAAGCCCAGTCTGGCTGGAAGACAGCCACCTGCACCTGTGGCATCAACTCTCAAATTAGACCACCCTTCGGGACCTCACGGCTCCATCAGGCACAAAGACAGACACCTGGGGTCCTTAAGGCTTGGGCTAGCAGGAAGACAGCCACCCCTGCCTGATGCTTAACTGCTCAGGAGGGTTCTAGCGGTTCTGGAACCCCAAGGCCCTGGCTGGTGAGAAGTGAGCCAACCGGGGTCCTTAACGCCCTGGGTGGTGAGATGACAGCCACCCAGGGTCCTCGAGGACCTGGCCGGTAGGATGACTGCCACCTCCACCTGATGCTTAACTGCTCAGACAAGGACCAGCTGCCTGGGAACATCAAGGCCTCCACTGTGGGGATGACAGCCACTTAGGGTCCTCATGGCCCAGGCTGATGGGATGACAGCCGCCTAGGGTCTTGAAGTCCTCAGCTGGTGGAGTGAGTAACACTCGGTGTCCTCAAGGCTCTGGCTGGTGGAAAGACAAGCACCCCCCACATGGGGCTTAACCCCTAACCACTGCTCAGACAGACGCTAGCTGGCCTGAACCCCGAAGAATCCGGCTGGAGGGATTCCAGCCATCCATGTGTCATGCGTAACTGCTGTTTGCAGGCTGGCCTTTGGGACCCCCGAGGCTCTGGCAGGAAGGAAGAGGACACCGCGGTCCTCACATCATTGGGTGGCAAGAAGACAGCCTCCCCTGCCTGATGGGTAACTGCTCAAACAGGGGTCAGCTCACTGTGGCCACCAAGGCACCGGCTGACAGGGAAACAGCCACCCAATCTGATGATTAATGTTCAGACAGGATCAGGGAACCACATATCAGCCTGTGGCAGGAAGACAGCTGCCCTGCCTGATGCTTTACTGCTCAGACGGGTGCTGGCCGTTCAGGAACCCAAGGCCCTGGCTGGTGCAGAGAGAGCCAGCCAGGGTCCTTAAGGCCCTGGGTGGTGACATGAGGGCCACCCAGGGTCCTCAAGGACTTGGGCAGTTGGATGACAGCCGCCTCCACCTGATGATTAACTAACTACTCAGACAAGGGCGGGTTGACAGGGAACCCCAAAGTCCCCTTGACGGGATGACAGCAAAGTAGGGTCGACACACAACATATGTGGTTCCCTGCTTGTGTGTGAACATTAAACATCAGGCAGGATGGCTGTTTCCCTGCCAGCAGGGTCTTGAGGACGCCGAGGGACTTTCATCCCGCCAGCCGGTGCCTTGGTGGCCACAATGAGCTGATGGCTGTCTGAGCAGTTACCCATCAGGCAGGAGAGGCTGTCTTCTTGCCACCCAGTGACATGAGGACCACAAGTGTCCTCTTCCTGCCTGTCAGAGCCTCGGGGGTCCCAAAGGCTAGCCTGGAAACAGCAGTTACTCATGACACATGGCTGTCTGGAATCCTACCAGCCGGGTTCTTCAGGGTTCAGGCCAGCTAGCATCTGTCTGAGGAGTGGCTAGGGGTTAAGCATCAGGTGTGTGGGGTGCCTGACTTCCTCCCCGCCACAGCCGGGAGGACACCGAGTGGCAGTCACTCCATCAGCTGAGGACTTCAAGACCCTGGGCGGCTGTCATCCCATCAGCCTGGGCCATGAGGACCCTAAGTGTCTGTCATCCCCACAGTGGAGGCCTTGGTGTTCCCAGGCAGCTGACCCTTGTCTGAGCAGTTAAGCATCAGGTGGAGGTGGCAGTCATCCTCCCGGCCAGGTCCTCGAGGACCCTGGGTGGCTGTCACCTCACCACCCAGGGCCTTAATGACCCCGGGTGGCTCACTTCTCACCAGGCCGTGCCTTGGGGTTCCAGAACCGCTAGAACCCTCCTGAGCAGTTAAGCATCAGGCAGGGGTGGCTGTCTTCCTGCTAGCTGGAGCTTTGAGGACCCCAGGTGTCTGTCTTTGTGCCTGATGGAGCGGTGAGGTTCCGGAGGGTGGCCGAACTTGACATTTGATGCCACAGGTGCAGATGGCTGCCCTCCAGCCAGCCTGGGCTTTGGAAGACCTGGCCCGGTAGCACCCCTCTGAGCAGTTAAGCATCAGGCAAGTGTGGCTGTCTCAAGGCTACTCGGAGCCATGAGGACCCCTGGATATTTTCATGCTCCAGCCAGGCCCTTGAAGACCCTGAGTGGCTGACATGCTGCCAGACAGGGCCTTGAGGACCCCAGGTGTCTCTCTTCCCGCCTGATGGGGCTTTGGGGGTCCAGGAGGGTGGCCGAGTCTGAGAGGTTACACCTCAGGTTGGGGTGGCCATTTTTCAGCAAGACTGGGCCTTGCAAGTTCCTGCCACCTAGCAACTGTCTGATCATTTATTCATCAGGCAGGTGTGGCTGTCTTCCCACTGGCAATAGCCATGAGGACCCCGCTTGGATGTCTCCCTGCCACCCGGAGATATGGGCGTCTGAAACCCTTTCTGAAGAGTTAAGCATAGGGCAGGGTAGCTGTGTTCCCACCAGCCAGAGCCTAGAGGGCCCCAAGATACTTTCATTCTCCAGCCAGGGCCTTGAAGACCTCAGGAGGGTGACACCCTCACAGCCAGGGACTTGAGGAACCAGGGTGGCTGTCTTCCCACCACCGGGAGACATGGGAGTTCAGGTACCTGTCTGAGCAGTTAAGCATCAGTCAAGGTAGCTATTTTACTGCCCCAGACAGGGCCTTGAGGAACCAGGGAGGCTGTGTTCCTGGTGCCCGGAGACATGGGGGTTCTGGGACCTGTCTGAGCAGTTAAGCGTCAGGCAGGGTAATTGTTTCCCTGGGTGTCAGAGCCTCGAGGACCCCTGGATGTTGTCATCTTCCAAACAGGGCCTTGAAGACCTTGCATCGCTGACATCCCCCCAGACAGGGCCTGGAAGAAACATGGTGAATGTCTTCCGGCCACCCGGAGAAATGGGGGATCCGGCACTTCTCTGAGCAGGTAAGCATCAGGCAGGGGAGCTGTTTTCCTGCCAGCCCTACCATGGAGGATCCCGGGTGTCATTCATCCCAACAGCCGCAGCCTTGTGGGTCACAGTCAACTCGCCATGTCTGAGCAGTTACTCATCAGGCAGCAGAGGCTGTCTTCTTGCCACTAAAAGCCTTGAGAAACATGGGTGGCTTTTCCTGCCTTCCAGAGCCTCTGGGGTCCCAAAGGCTAGCCTGCAATGCAGCAGTTACTCATGACGCATGGATGATTGGAATCCCACCAGTCAGATTATTCGGGGTTCAGGCCAGCCAGCATCTGTCTGAGCAGTGTCTAAGGGTTAAGCATCAGGTGGGGGTGCCTGTCTTCCCACCAACTACAGCCCTGATGACACTTCGTGTCAGTCACTCCACCAGATGAGGACTTCAAGACCCTGTGTGGCTGTCATCCCAACAGCCTGGGCCATGAGTACCCTAAGTGGCTGTCATCCCAACAGTGGAGGTCTTGGTCTTCCCAGCCAGCATGCCCTTGTCTGAGCAGTTAATCATCAGGTGGAGGTGGCAGTCATCCTACCGGCCAGGTCCTCGAGGATCCTGTGTGTCTGTCATCTTACCACCCAGGGCTTTGATGAGCACGGGTGGCTCACTTCTCCCCAGATAGGGGCTTCGGGTTCCTCTAGAACCCTTCTGAGCAATTAAACATCGGTCAGGGGTGGTTGTCTTCCCACTAGCAGGAGCCTTGAGGACCCCTGCTGTCTCTCTTTAGGCCTGATGAGGCCTCGAAGTCCTAGAGGGTGGCCGAATTTGAGATTGGATGTCAAAGGTGCAGGTGGCTGTCTTCCAGCCAGCCTGGGCTTTGCAAGACCTGACTCGGTAGCACCCCTCTGAGCAGTTAAGCATCAGGCAAGCATGGCTGTCTCAAGACTCCTTGTAGCCACTAGGACCCCTGGATATTCTCCTGCTCCAGCCAGGGCCTTGAGGACCCCTAGTGGCTCACATGCTGCCAGTGAGGGCCTTGAGGACCTGAGTGGCTGTCTTCAGGCCTGATGGGGCCTTGGGCATCCCGGAGAGTCACCGGATTTTAAAATTTAAGCCCCAGGTGCATGTGGCTATCCTCAAGCCACCTGCACTTTACAAGACCTGGTCCGGTAGCACCCCTCTGAGCATTAAACATCAGGCAAGGGTGACTGCCTCAAGGCTACCCGGAGTCCTGAGGGTCCCGAGTGGCTATCTTCCAGCCTGATGGGGCCTTGTGGGTCCAGGAGGGTGGCCGAGTCTGAGAGCTTAAGCCTCAGCAAGACTGGGCCTTGGACGTTCTGGCTGGCTAGCAACTTTCTGAGCATTTATTCATCAGGCAGGTGTGGCTCTCTTCCCACTGGCAATAGCCATGAGGACCCCGCTTGGCTGTCTCTCTGCCACCCGGAGATACCGGAGTCTGCGATCATACCTGAAGAGTTAAGCATAGGGCAGGGTAGCTCTTTTCCCACCAGCCTGAGCCTTAAGGGCCCCGGGCTAATTTCATTCTTCAGCCAGGGCCTTGAAGACCCAGTGTCCGACATCTCTGCAGCCAGGGCCTTGAGGAACCACGGTGGCTGTCTCCTGAGACATGGGGGTTCTGGCACCTGTCTGAGCAGTTAAGCATCAGGCAGGGGAGCTGTTTTCCTGCCAGCCCCAGTTTCAAGTATCCCAGGTGTCATTCACCCCACCAGATGGGGCCTTGTGGGTCACGGTCAGCTCGCCCATGTCTGAGCAATTAACCATCAGGCAGGGGAGGCTGTCTTCTTGCCACCAAGAGCCTTGAGAACCATGGTTGGCCTCTTCCTGCCTGTCAGAGCCTCGGGGGTCCCAAAGGCTAGCCTGCCATGCAGTAGTTACTCATGATGCATGGCTGGCTGGAATCCTACCACCGGGTACTTCAGGTGTTCAGGCCAGCTAGCATCTGTCTGAGCAGTGGCTAGGGGTTAAGCGTCAGGTGTGGGGGGTGCCTGTCTTCCCACCAGCTACAGCCCTGAGGACACTGAGTGGGAGACACTCCAGCAGCTGAGGACTTCAAGACCCTGAGTGGCTGTCATTCCTGGGCCACGAGGACCCTAAGTGGCTGTCATCCCAATAGCAGAGGTCTTGATTTCCCAGCCAGCCTGCCCTTGTCTGAGCTGTTAAGCATCAGATGGAGGTGACAGTCATCCTAACGGCCAGGTCCTCGAGGATTCGGGGTGGCTCACTCCTCACCAGCCAGGGCCTTGGGGTTCCGGAACCGCTAGAACCCTTCTGAGTAATTAAGTATTAGGCAGGGGTGGCTGTCTTCCTGTTAGCTGGAGCCTTGAGGACCTAGAATGTCTCTCTTTATCCCTGATGGGGCCTTGGAGGTCCCAGAGGGTGGCCAAATTTGAGAGTTTCATCACCAGGTGCATGTGGCTGTCTTCAGGCCACCCTGTGCTTTGCAAGACCTGACTTGGTATGAGCAGTTAAGCATCAGGCAAGGGTGGCTGTCTCAAGACTCCCTGGAGCCTTGAGGACCCCTGGATATTCTCCTGCTCCAGCCAGGTCCTTGAAGACCCCAAGTGGCTGACATGCTGCCAGACAGGGCCTCGGGAACCAGGGTTAGTGGCTGTCTTCTGGCCACCCGGAGACATGGGGGTTCTGGTACCTGTCTGAGCAGTTCAGCGTCAGGCAGGGTAGCTGTTTTTATTCTAGGTGGAGCCTCGAGAAACCCCTGGATGTTGTCAACTTCCAACCCGGGCCTTGCGTGGCTAACATCACCCCAGAGAGGGCCTCGAAGAACTTGGGTGAAGTCTTCCGGCCACCTGGACAAAAGGGGCTTCTGGCACTTTTCTGAGCTGTTAGGTAACAGGCAGTGTGGTTGTTTACCTGCGTGGCTGAGCCTTGAAGACTCCTGGAAGTTGTTATCCTTCAACCAGGGCCTTAAAGATCTCGGGTGGCTGACATCCCACCAGACAGGCCCTGGGAGAACCAGGGTGGGTGTTTCCCAGCCACCGGGAAATATGGGGGTTCTGGCACCTGTCTAAGCAGGTAAGCATGAGGCAGGGTAGCTATTTTCCTGCCAGGCAGACCCTTTAGGACCCCTGGATGTTCTCCTTCTCTGGACAGGGCCATGCAGACCCTGAGTGGCTGACATGTTGCCAGACAGGGCCTCGTGGAACCCCGGTGGATGGTTGTGTTCCTGCCACCCAGAGATATGGGGGTTCTTAGACCTCTCTGAACAGTTAAGCATCAGGCAGGGTAGCTGTTTTACTGCCAGGCGCAGCCTTGAGGACCCCTGGATGTTGTCATCCTCCGACTGGTGGCTCACATCCCCCCAGAAAGTGTGTCGAAGAACCCGGGTGAAGTCTTCAGCCACCTGAACAACTGGGGCTTCTGGCTCTTTTCTGAGCTGTTAAGTAACAGGCAGGGTAGTTGTTTTCCTGCGTGGCTGAGCCTTGAAGACCTCTGGAAGTTGTTATCTTCCAACGAGGGCTTTGAAGACCTCGGGTGGCTGACATCCCACCAGACAGGGCCTGGAAGAACCAGGGTGGGTGTTTCCCAGCCACCCGGAAATATGGGGGTTCTGGCACCTGTCTGAGCAGGTAAGCATCAGGCAGGGTAGCTGTTTTCCTGCCAGCCCTAGACTGGAGGATCCCGGGTGTCATTCATCACATCATCTGGGGCCTTGTGTGTCACGGTCAGCTCACCCATGTCTGAGCAGTTACCCATCAGGCAGCGGAGGCTGTCTTCTTGCCACCAAGAGCCTTGAGAACCACATGTGGCTTCCTCCCGCCTGCCAGAGCCTCAGGGGTCCCAAATGTGAGCCTGCAACGGGGCAGTTACTCATGATTCATGGATGGCTGGAATCCCACCAGCCGGGTTCTTTGGAGTTCAGGCTGTCTTCCCGCCACACACAGGTATGTGGTTCCCTGCTTGTGTCTGAACATTAAGCATCAGGCAGGGTGGTTTTTTTCCCTGCCATCCGGCACCTTGGTGTCCACAGTGAGCTGACCCCTGTCTGAGCAGTTACCCATCAGGCAGGGGAGGCTGTCTTCTTGCCACCCAATGATGTGAGGATTGCGGGTGGCCACTTCTTGCCCGTCAGAGCCTGGGGGTCCCAAAGGCTAGCCGGCAATGCAGCAGTTACTCATCATGTATGCATGGGTGGAATCCCACCATCCTGGTTCGTTGGGTGTTCAGGCCAGTTAGCATCTATCTGGGAAATTGCTGGGGCTTAAGCATCAGGTGGGGGGTGCCTGTCTTCCCACCAGCCACAGCCCTGAGGACACTGAGTGTCAATCACTCCACCAGCTGAGGACTTGAAGTCCCTGGGTGGCTGTCATCCCAAAAACCAGGGCCATGAGGACCCTAAATGGCTGTCATCCCAAGAGTGGAGGCCTTGGTGATCCCAGCCAGCTGGCTCTTGTCTGAGCAGTTAAGCATCAGTTGGAGGTGGCAGTCATGCTACTGGCCAGGTCCTCGAGGACCCTGGGTAACTGTCATCTGAGCACCCCGAGGTTTGATGACCCCGGGTGGCTCACTTCTCCCCAGATAGGGGCTTGGGGTTCCTCTAGAACCCTTCTGAGCAATTAAACTTCGGTCAGGGGTGGTTGTCTTCCCACTAGCAGGAGCCTTGAGGACCCCAGGTGTCTGTCTTTATGCCTGATGGAGCCGTGAGGTTCCGGAGGATGGCCGAATTTGAGATTTGATGCCAAAGGTGCAGGTGGCTGTCTTCCAGCCAGCCTGTGCTTTGCAAGACCTGACTTGGTAGCACCCCACTGAGCAGTTAAGCATCAGGCAAGCATGGCTGTCTCAAGACTCCCTGGAGCCATGAGGACCCATGGATATTCTCCTGCTCCAGCCAGGGCCTTGAAGACCCCTAGTGGCTCACATCTGCCAGTGAGGGCCTTGAGGACCTGAGAGGCTGTCTTCAGGCCTGATGGGGCCTTGGGCATCCCGGAGAGTCGCCAGATTTTAGAATTTAAGCCCCAAGTGCATGTGGCTATCCTCAAGCCACCTGCACTTTGCAATACCTGGTCTGGTAGCACCCCTCTGAGCATTAAGCATCAGGCAAGGGTGGCTGCCTCAAGGCTACCCGGAGTCCTGAGGGCCCCGAGTGGCTATCTTCCAGCCTGATGGGACCTTGGGGGTCCTGAAGGGTGGCCGAGTCTGAGAGCTTAAGCTTCATCAAGACTGGACCTTGGACGTTCTGGCTGGCTAGCAACTTTCTGAGCATTTATTCATCAGGCAGGTGTGGCTCTCTTCCCACTGGCAATAGCCATTAGGACCCAGCTTGGCTGTCTCTCTGCCACCCGGAGATACCGGTGTCTGTGACCCTACCTGAAGAGTTAAGCATAGTGCAGGGTAGCTCTTTTCCCACCAGCCTGAGCCTTGAGGGCCCCGAGCTAATTTCATTCTTCAGCCAGGGCCTTGAAGACCCGGTGTCCGACATCTCTGCAGCCAGGGCCTTGAGGAACCACGGTGGCTGTCTCCCGAGACATGGGGGTTCCGGCAACGGTCTGAGCAGTTAAGCATGACGCAAGGTAGCTATTTTCCTGCCAGGCAGACCCTTTAGGGCCCTTGGATGTTCTCCTTCTCTGGACAGGGCCTTGCAGACCCTGAGTGGCTGACATGTTGCCAGACAGGGCCTCGTGGAACCCGGGTGGATGGTTGTCTTCCCGCCACCCAGAGATATGGGGGTTCTTAGACCTCTCTGAGCAGTTAATCATCAGGCAGTGTAGCTGTTTTCCTGCCAGGCGCAGCCTTGAGGAGCCCTGGATGTTGTCATCCTCCTACCAGGTCCTTGAAAACCTCGGGTCGCTGACATCCCTCCAGACAGGGCCAGGAAAAACCCGAGTGAATTTCTTCCTGTGACCCGGAGAAAAGGGGGTTCTGGTACCTGTCTGAGCAGCAAAGCATCAGGCCGGGGAGCTGTTTTCCTGCCAGCCCCAGTTTCAAGGATCCCAGGTGTCATTCACCCCACCAGATGGGGCCTTGGGGGTCACTGTCAGCTCGCCCATGTCTGAGCAATTAACCATCAGGCAGCAGAGTCTGTGTTCTTGCCACCAAGAGCCTTGAGAACCACGGTTGGCCTCTTCCTGCCTGCCAGAGCCTCCGGGGTCCCAAAGGCTAGCCAGCAATGCAGTAGTTACTCATGATGCATGGCTGGCTAGAATCCTACCACCGGGTACTTCAGGTGTTCAGGCCAGCTAGCATCTGTCTGAGCAGCGGCTAGGGGTTAAGCATCAGGTGTGGGGGGTGCCTGTCTTCCCACCAGCTACAGCCCTGAGGACACTGAGTGGCAGTCACTCCACCAGCTGAGGACTTCAAGGCCCTTGGTGGCTGTCATTCCTGGACCACGTGACCCTAAATGGCTGTCATGGCAATAGCAGTGGTCTTGATGTTCCCAGCTAGCCTGCCCTTGTCTGAGCAGTTAAGCATCAGATGGAGGTGACAGTCATCTTACCGGCCAGGTCATTGAGGATTCGGGGTGGCTCACTTCTCACCAGCCAGGGCCTTGGGGTTCCGGAACCGCTAGAACCCTTCTGAGCAGTTAAGTATCAGGCAGGGGTGGCTGTCGTCCTGCTAGCTGGGGCCTTGAGGACCTAGAGTGTCTCTCTTTATCCCTGATGGGGCCTTGGAGGTCCCAGAGGGTGGCCAAATTTGAGAGTTTCATCACCAGGTGCATGTGGCTGTCTTCAGGCCACCCTGTGCTTTGCAAGACCTGACTTGGTATGAGCAGTTAAGCATCAGGCAAGGGTGGCTGCCTCAAGACTCCCTGGAGCCTTGAGGACCCCTGGATATTCTCCTGCTCCAGCCCGGTCCTTGAAGACCCCGAGTGGCTGACATGCTGCAAGACAGGGCCTCGCGATCCAGGGTTAGGGGCTGTCTTCTGGCCACCCGGAGACATGGGGGTTCTGGTACCTGTCTGAGCAGTTCAGCGTCAGGCAGGGTAGCTGTTTTTATTCTAGGTGGAGCCTCGAGAAACCCCTGCATGTTGTCAACTTCCAACCAGGGCCTTGAAGACCTCGCGTGGCTAACATCTCCCCAGAAAGGGCCACGAAGAACTCGGGTGAAGTCTTCCGGCCACCTGGACAAATGGGGCTTCTGGCACTTGTCTGAGGTGTTAAGTAACAGGCTGGGTTCATGTTTACATGTGTGTCTGAGCCTTGAAGACCCCTGGAAGTTGTTATCCTTCAATCAGGGCCTTAAAGACCTCGGGTGGCTGACATCCCACCAGACAGGCCCTGGGAGAACCAGGGTGGGTGTTTCCCAGCCACCGGGAAATATGGGGGTTCTGGCACCTGTCTAAGCAGGTAAGCATCAGGCAGGGTAGCTGTTTTCCTGCCAGCCCTAGCCTTGAGTATCCCGGGTGTCATTCATCCCACTAGCTGGGGCCTTGAGGGTCACTGTCAGCTCGACCGTGTCTGAGCAATTAACCACCAGGCAGGGGAGGCTGTCTTCTTGCCACCAAGAGCCTTGAGAACCATAAGTGGCCTCTTCCTGCCTGCCAGAGCCTCGGGGGTCCCAGACAGATTATTCGGGGTTCAGACCAGCTGGCATCTGTCTGAGCAGTGTCTAGGGGTTAAGCCCCAGGTGGGGGGTGCCTGTCTTCCCACCAGGAACAGCCCTGAGAACACCAAGTGACAGTCACTCCCCCAGCTGAGGACTTCAAGACCCTGAGTGGCTGTCTTCCCATCAGCCTGGGCCATGAGTACCCTAAGTAGCTGTCATCCCAACAGTGGAGGTCTTGGTTTTCTCAGCCAGCTGGCTCTTGTCTGAGCAGTTAATCATCAGATGGAGGCGGCAGTCATCCTCCCGGCCAGGTCCTTGAGGACCCTGGGTGACTGTCATCTCACCACCCAGGGCCTTGGGGTTCTGAACTTCTAGAACCCTCTGAGCAGTTAAACATAAGTCAGGGGTGGTTGTTTTCTAGCTAGCCGTAGCCTGGAGGAACCCTGCTGTCTCTCTTTATGCCTGTTGAGGCCTGGAGGTTCTTGAGGGTGGCCGAAATTGACATTTGATGCCACAGGTGTAGGTGGCTGTCCTCCAGCCAGCCTGGGCTTTGCAAGACCGGGCTCAAATGCTACCCTCTGAGCAGTTAAGCATCAGTCAAGGGTGACTGTCTCAAGGCTACCAGGAGCCATGAGGACCCTGCTTGGCTGTCTCCCTGCCACCCGGAGATATGGCTGTCTGCGACCCTTTCTGAAGACTTCAGCATAGGGCAGGGTAGCTGTTTTCCCACCAGCAGGAGCCTTGAAGACCCAGGGTGCGTGACATCCCCCCAGACAGGGCATTGAGAAAACCGAGTAGGCTGTCTTCTGGCCACCCGCAGACATGGGGTTCTGGCACTGTCTGAGCAGTTGAGCATTAGGCAATGTAGCTATTTTCCTGCCCCAGACAGGGCCTTGAGGAACCAGGGAGGCTGTGTTCCTTGTGCCCGGAGACATGGGGGTTCCGGGACCTGTCTGAGCAGTTAAGCATCAGGCAGGGTAATTGTTTTCCTACCAGGCGGAACCTTGAGGACCCCTGGATGTTTTCATCCTCCAACCTGGGCCTTGAAGACCTCGGGTGTCTGATATCCCCCAGACAGGGCCAGGAAGGACCAGAGTGGGTGTTTCCCAGCCATCCGGAGATATAGGGGTTCTGGCACCTGTTGAGCGGGTAAGCATCAGGCAGGGTAGCTGTTTTCCTGCCAGCCCTAGACTCGAGGATCCTGGGTGACATTCATCCCAATAGCTGGGGCCTTGTCAGTCACAGTCAACTCGCCCATGTCTGAGCAGTTACCCATCAGGCAGCAGAGGCTGTGTTGTTGCCACCAAGAGCCTTGAGAACCACGGGTGGCCTCTTCCTGCCTGCCAGAGCCTCGGGGGTCCCAAAGGCTAGCCTGCAACGGAGCAAATACTCATGATGCATGGATGGCTGGAATCCCACCTGCTGGGTCATTCGGGGGTTCAGACCAGCTAGGATCTGTCTGAGCAGTGGCTAGGGATTACACCCCAGGTGGGGGTTGCCTGTCTTCCCACCAGCCACAGCCCTGAGGACCCCGAGTGGCAGTCACTCCAGCAGCTGTGGCACTGACAAACCTGGGTGGCTGTCATCCCAACAGTCTGGGCTATGAGGACCCTAATTGGCTGTCATCCCATCAAGGGGACCTTGGGGTTCCCAGTCAACTCGCCCTTGTCTGAGTAGTTAGTTAAGCATCAGGTGGAGGCGGCTGTCATCCTCCTGCCCAAGTCCTTGAGGACCCTGGGTGGCTCTCATGTCACCACCCAGGGCCTTAAGGACCCTGGGCAGCTCTTTCTCCACCAGCCAGTGCCTTGGCTTTCAGGATCGGGCACCACCGGTCTGAGCAGTAAAGCATCAGGCAGGGCAGCTGTCTTCAGACTAGCCAGAACCTTGAGGAAGCGGGTTGGATGTCTTCCCTGACACACATACATATGTGGTTCCCTGCTCGTGTCTGAACATTAACATCAGGCAGGGTGGCTGTTTCCTTGCCAGCAGGAGTCTTGAGGACCCCAGGGGCTTTCATCCCGCTATCCGGCTCCTTGGAGGCCACAGTGAGCTGACCCCTGTCTGAACAGTTACCCATCAGGCAGGGGAGGCTGTCTTCTTGCCACCCAATGACATGAGGACCGCAAGTGTCCTCTTCCTGCCTGCCAGAGCCTCGGGGGTCCCAAAGGCTAGCCTGCAAACAGCAGTTACTCATGACACATGGATGGCTGGATTCCCACCAGGCGGGTCCTAAGAGGTTCACGCCAGCTAGCATCTGTCTGAACACTGTCTAGGGGTTAAGCATCAGGTGTGTGGGGTGCCTGTCTTCCCACCAGCTACAGCCCTGAGGACACGAGTGGCAGTCACTCCACCAGCTGAGGACTTCAAGGCCGTTCCTTGGTGGCTGTCATTCCTGGGCCACGAGGACCCTAAGTGGCTGTCATCCCATCAGCCTGGGCCATGTGAACCCTAAGTGGCTGTCATCCCAAAAGTGGAGGCCTTGGTGTTCCCAGCCCGCTGGCCCTTGTCTGAGCAGTTAATCATCAGGTGGAGGTGGCAGTCATCCTCCCGGCCAGGTCCTCGAGGACCCTGGGTGGCTGTCACCTCACCACTCAAGGCCTTAATGACCCCGGGTGGCTCACTTCTCACCAGCCAGGGCCTTGGGGTTCCGGAACCTCTAGAACCCTCCTGAGCAGTTAAGCATCAGGCAGGGGTGGCTGTCTTCCTGCTAGCCGGAGCCTTAAGGACACCAGGTGTCTCTCTTTATGCCTGATGGAGCCGTGAGGTCCCAGAGGGTGGCCGAATTTGAGAGTTGATGCCACAGGTGCAGATGGCTGCCCTCCAGCAGCCTGGGCTTTGCAAGACCTGGCCCGGTAGCACCCCTCTGAGCAGTTAAGCATCAGGCAAGTGTGGCTGTCTCAAGGCTACTCGGAGCCATGAGGACCCCTGGATATTTTCATGCTCCAGCCAGGCCCTTGAAGACCCTGAGTGGCTGACATGCTGCCAGACAGGGCCTTGAGGACCCCACTTGTCTCTCTTCCTGCCTGATGGGGCTTTGGGGGTCCAGGAGGGTGGCCGAGTCTGAAAAGTTAAACCTCAGGTTGGGGTGGCCATTTTTCAGCAAGACTGGGCCTTGCAAGTTTCTGCCACCTAGCAACTGTTTGAGCTTTTATTCATCAGGCAGGTGTGGCTGTCTTCCCACTGGCAATAGCCATGAGACCCCCGCTTGGATGTCTCCCTGCCATCCGGAGATATGGGCGTCTTGCGACCCTTTTGAAGATTTAAGCATAGGACAGGGTAGCTGTTTTCCCACCAGCCAGAGGCTAGAGGGCCCCAAGATACTTTCATTCTCCAGCCAGGGCCTTGAAGACCCCAGGTGGGTGACATCTCCCCAGACAGGGCCTTGAGGAACCCGAGTAGGCTGTCTTCCCACCACCCGGAGACATGGGGGTTCCGGCACCTCTCTGAGCAGTTAAGCATCAGGCAAGGTAGCTATTTTACTGCCCCAGACAGGGCCTTGAGGAACCAGGGAGCCTGTGTTCCCGGCGCCCCGAGATATGGGCATTCTGGGACCTGTCTGAGCAGTTAAGCGTCAGGCAGGGTAGCTGTTTTCCTGCGTGGCAGATCCTTGAGGACCCCTGGATTTTGTCATCTTCCAAACAGGGCCTTGAAGACCTTGCATCGCTGACATCCCCCCAGACAGGGCCTTGAAGACCCTGAGTAGGTGTCGTCCAGCCACCTGGGGACATGGGGCTTCTGGCACCTGTCTGAGCATTGAGCATCAGGCAATGTAGCTATTCTCATGCCAGGTGGGGATTGAGGACCCCTGGATGTTGTCATCCTCCAACCAGGGCCTTGAAGACCTCGTGTTGCTGACATTTCCTAGCTAGGCCATGGAAGAACCCGGGTGACTGTCTCCTGGCCACAAGGAGAAATGGGGGTTCCGGCCCCTGTCTCAGCAGGTAAGCATCAGGCAGGGTAGCTGTTTTCCTGCCATCCCTAGCCTTGAGAGTCTCGGCTGTCATAAATCCCACTAGCTGGGGCCTTGGGGGTCACGGTCAGCTCGCCCATGTCTGAGCAGTTACCCATCAGGCAGCAGAGGCTGTCTTCTTGCCATCAAGAGCCTTGAGAACCACAGTTGGGTTTTTCTGCCTGCCAGAGCCTCGGGGTCCCAAAGGCTAGCCTGCAATGCAGCAGCTACTCATGATGCACGGCTGGCTGGAATTCTACCAGCCGGGTTCTTCGGGTTTCAGTCCAGCTAGCATCTGTCTGAGCAGTGTCTAGGGGTTAAGCATCAGGTATGGGGGGGTGCCTGTCTTCCCACCAGTCACAGAACTGAGGACCCCGAGTGGCAGTCACTCCACCAGCTGAGGACTTCAAGACCCTGGGCGGCTGTCATCCCAACAGCCTGGGCCATGAGGAACCTAAGTGGCTGTCATCCCATCAAGGGGACCTGGGGATTCCCAGTCAACCCGCCCTTGTCTCAGTAGTTAGTTAAGCATCAGGTGGAGGCGGCTGTCATCCTCCTGCCCAAGTCCTTGAGGACCCTGGGTGGCTCTCATGTCACCACCCAGGGCCTTAAGGACCCTGGGCAGCTCTTTCTCCACCAGCCAGGGCCTTGGCTTTCTGGAACAGGCAGCACCGGTCGGAGCAGTAAAGCATTAGGCGGGGCTAGCTGTCTTCCGACTAGCCAGAACCTTGCCACACGCAGACGTGTGGTTCCTTGCTCATGTCTGAACATTAAACAACAGGCAGGGTGGCTGTTTCCCTGCCCGCAGGAGTCTTGAGGACACCGAGGGGCTTTCATCCCGCCGTCCGGCTCCTTGGTGTCCACAGTGAGCTGACCCTTGTCTGATCAGTTACCCATCAGGCAGGGGAGGCTGTCTTCCTGCTAGCCGGAGCCTTGAGGTCCCTGGTGTTTTTCTTTCTGTCTGATGGGGCCTTGGAGGTCCTGGAGGGAAGCCAAATTTGAGATTTGATGCCAAAGGTGCAGGTCGCTGTCCTCCAGCTAGCCTGGGCTTTGCAAGACCTGGCTAGGTAGTACCCCCCGAAAAGTTAAGCATCAGGCAAGGGTGGCTGTCTCAAGGCTACCCCGAGCCTTGGGGACCCTGGGTGGTTATCTTCCAGCCTGATGGGGCCTTGGGGTCTCGGAGGGTGGCCAAGTCTGAGAGCTTAAGCCTCAGGTTGGGGTGGCCATCTTTCAACAAAACTGCGCCTTGGATTTTGTGGCGTACTAGCAATTCTCTGAGCATTTATTCATCAGGCAGGTGTGGCTGTCTTCCCACTGGCAATAGTCATGAGGACCCAGCTTGGCTGTCTCCTTGCCACCGGGAGATATGGGCGTCTGTGCCCATTCTGAAGAGTTAGGCATAGGGCAGGGTACCTGTTTTCCCACAAACCAGAGTCTTGAGGGCTCCTGGCTACTTTCATTCTCCAGCCAGGGCCTCGAAGACCACGGGTGGCTGACATCTCCCCAGACAGTGCCTTGAGGACCCTTGGTGGCTGACACCCCCACAGACAGAGCCTTGAAGACACCGAGTAGACTGTCTTCCAGCCACCCGGGACATGGGGGTTCCTGCACCTGTCTGAGCAGTTAAGCATGAGGCAAGGTAGCTATTTTCCTGCCAGGCGGAGCCTTGAGGACCCCTGGATATTCTCATTCTAGGCTAGGGTCTTGAAGACCCCGAGTGGCTTACATGCTGCCAATCAAGGCCTTGAGGAACCAGGGTGGCTGTCTTTCGTCCACCCAGAGATACGGGGGATCCAGCAGCTGTCTGAGCAGTTAAGCATCAGGCAGTGTAGATGTTTTCGCACGAGGCAGAACCCTGAAGAACCCTGGAAGTTGTCATCCTCCAACCGGGGCCTTAAAGACCTCGGATCGCTGACATTCTCCCAGACAGCGCCTGGAAAAACCAGAGTGGGTGTTTCCCATCCACCTGGAGATATGGGGGTTCCAGCACCTGTTGAGCATCAGGCAGGGTAGCTGTTTTCCTGCCAGCCCTAGCCTTGAGGATCCCGGGTGTCATCATCCCACCACCTGGGGCCTTGGGGGTCACGGTCAGCTCGCCCATGTCTGAGCAATTAACCATCAGGCAGGGGAGGCTGTCTTCTTGCCACCAAGAGCCTTGAGAACCACTGGTGGTCTCTTCCTGCCTGTCAGAGCCTCGGGGGTCCCAAAGGCTAGCCGGCGATGCAGTAATTACTCATGATGCATGGATGGCTGGAATCCCACCAGCCAGATTATTCGGTGTTCAGGCCAGGTAGGATCTGTCTGAGCAGTGTCTAGCGGTTAAGCCCCAGGTGGGGCTGCCTGTCTTCCCACCAGCCACAGCCCTGAGGACCCCGAGTGGCAGAAACTCCAGCAGCTGTGGCACTGACAAACCTGGGTGGCTCTCATCCCAACAGCCTGGGCCATGAGGACCCTAAGTGGTTGTCATCCCATCAAGTGGACGTTGGGGTTCCCAGTCAACTCGCCCTTGTCTGAGTAGTTAGTTAATCATCAGGTGGAGGTGGCTGTCATCCTACTGCCCAAGTCCTTGAGGACCCTGGATGGCCCTCATGTCACCACCCAGGGCCTTAAGGACCCTGGCTGGCTCTCTCTGCACCAGCCAGGTCCTTGGGTTCCTGAACGGCCAACACCCGTCTGAACAGTAAAGCATCAGGCAGGGCAGCTGTCTTCCCGCCACAGGCTGATATGTGGTTCCCTGCTCCTGTCTGAACATTAAGCATCAGGCAGGGTGGCTGTTTCCCTGTCAGCCGGTGCCTTGGTGGCCACAGTGAGCTGACCCCTGTCTGAGCAGTTACCCATCAGGCAGGGGAGGCTGTCTTCTTGCCACCCAATGACATGAGGACCACAAGTGTCCTCTTCCTGCTTGCCTTAGCCTGGGGGTCCCAAAGGCTGCAAACAGCAGTTATGCATGACACATGGATGGCTGGATTCTCAACAGCCAGGTTCTTCGGGATTCAGGCCATCTAGCATCTGTCTGAGAAGTGGCTAGGGGTTAAGCATCAGGTGGGGGGGTGCCTGTCCTCCCACCAGCCAGAGCCTTGAGGACACTGAATGGTACTCACCCCACCCGCTGAGGAAGTCAAGACCCTTAGTGGCCTTCATTCAATGACCCTGGGCTTTGAGGACCCTAAATGTCTGTCATCCCGACAGTGGAGGCCATGGGGTTCCCAGCCAGCTGGCCCTTGTCTGAGCAGTTAAGCATCAGGTGGAGGTGGCAGTCATCCTCCTGGCCAGTTCCTCGAGGACCCTGGGTGGCTGTCACCTCACCACCCAGGGCTTTAATGACTCCGGGTGGCTCACTTCTCACCAGCCAGGGCCTTGGGGTTGCGGAACCTCTAGAACCCTTCTGAGCAGTAAAACATCAGTCAGGGGTGGTTGTTTTCCCGCTAGCCGTAGCCTGGAGGACCCCTGCTGTCTCTCTTTATGCCTGTTGAAGCCTGGAGGTTCTGGAGGGTGGCCGAAATTGACATTTGATGCCACAGGTGCAGGTGGCTGCCCTCCAGCCAGCCTGGGCTTTGCAAGACCTGGCTCGGTCGCTACCCTCTGAGCAGTTAAGCATCAGGCAAGTATGGCTGTGTCAAGGCTTCCAGGAGCCATGAGGACCCTGCTTGGCTGTCTCCCTGCCACCCGGAGATATGGCTGTCTGCGACCCTTTCTGAAGACTTCAGCATAGGGCAGGGTAGCTGTTTTCCCACCAGCAGGAGCCTTGATGACCTGGGGTGCGTGACATCCCCCCAGACAGGGCATTGAGAAAACCGAGTATGCTGTCTTCCGGCCACCCGGAGACATGGGGGTTCTGGCACCTGTCTGAGCAGTTCAGCGTCAGGCAACGTAGCTATTTTCCTGCCCCAGACAGGGCCTTGAGGAAACAGGGTGGCAGTGTTCTGGGCACCCTGAGATATGGGGGTTCCGGAACCTGTCTGAGCAGTTAAGCATCAGGCAGGGTAATTGTTTTCCTACCAGGCGGAACCTTGAGGACCCCTGGATGTTTTCATCCTCCAACCTGGGCCTTGAAGATCCCGGGTGTCTGATATCCCCCAGACAGGGCCAGGAATAACCAGAGTGGGTGTTTCCCAGACACCTGGAGATATGGGGGTTCTGGCACCTGTCTGAGCAGGTAAGCAAGAGGCAGGGTAGCTGTTTCCTGCCAGCCCTAGCCTTGAGGAACATGGGTGTCATTCATCCTACTAGCTGGGGCCTTGTGGGTCACGGTAACTTTGCCCTTGTCTGAGCAGTTACCCATCAGACAGCAGAGGCTGTCTTCTTGCCACCAAGAGCCTTGAGAACCACGGGTGGCCTCTTCCTGCCTGCCAGAGCCTCAGGGGTCCTAAAGTAGCCGGCAACTCACCATGTCCTCATGAAGCATGGATGGCTGGAATCCTACCAGCCGGGTTCTTCAGGGGTTCAGACAAGCTAGGATCTGTCTGAGCAGTGGTTAGTGGTTAAGCCCCAGGGGGGGTAGACTGTCTTCCCGCCAGCCACAGCCCTGAGGACCCCGATTGGCAGTCACTCCACCAGCTGTGACACTGACAAACCTGGGTGGCTGTCATCCCAACAGCCCGGGCCATGAGGACCCTGAGTGGCTGTCATCCCATCAAGGGGACCTTGGGGTTCCCAGTCAACCCGCCCTTGTCTGAGTACTTAGTTAAGCATCAGGTGGAGGCGGGTGTCATCCAACTTCCCAAAACCTTGAGGACCCTGGGTGGCTCTCATGTCACCACCCATGGCCTTAAGGAGCCTGGGTGGCTCTCTCCCCACCAGCAGGGTTTTGGGTTCATGAACGGCCAGCACCTGCCTGAGCAGTAAAGCATCAGGTGGGGCAGCTGTCTTCCGACTAGCCAGAACCTTGAGGAACCGGGTTGGCTGTCTTCTGGCCACACAATGATATGTGGTTCCCTGCTCCTGTCTGAACATTAAGCATCAGGCAGGGCGGCTGTTTCCCTGCCAGCCGGCACCTTGGTGGCCACTGTGAGCTGACCCTTGTCTGAGTAGTTACCCATCAGCAGGGGAGGCTGTCTTCTTGCCACCCAATGATGTGAGGACCGAGCGTGCCCTCCTCCTGCCTGTCAGATCCTCGGGGGTCCCAAAGGCTAGCCGGCAACACAGCAGTTATGCATACGCGTGGATGGATGGATTCCCACCAGCTGGGTTCCTCGGGGTTCAGGCCAGCCAGTATTTGTCTGAACAGTGTCTAGGGGTTAAGAACCAGATATTTGGGGGGTGCCTGTCTTCTAACCAGCCACAGCCCCGAGGACACCAAGTGGCAGTCACTCCACCAGCTGAGGACTTCAAGGCCCTTGGTATGTGTCATTCCAACAGCCTGGGCCATGAGGACCCTAAGTGGCTGTCATGGCAACAGCTGAGCCCTTGGTGTTCCCAGGCAGCAGGCCCTTGTCTGAGTAGTTAAGCATTAGATGGAGGTGGCAGTCATCCTCCCGGCCAGGTCCTTGGGGACCCGCGGTGACTCACTTCTCACCAGCCAGGGCCTTGTGGTTTCACAAGCGCTAGAACCCTTCTGAACAGTTAAGCATCAGGCAGGGGTGGCTGTCTTCCTGCTAGCTGGAGCCTTGAGGACCTAGAGTGTCTCTCTTTATCCCTGATGGGGCCTTGGAGGTCCCAGAGGGTGGCCGAATTTGAGAGTTTCATCCCCAGGTGCATGTGGCTGTCTTCCAGTCAGCCTGTGCTTTGCAAGACCTGACCAGGTAGCATCCCTCTGAGCAGTTAAGCATCAGCAAGGGTGGCTGTCTCAAGACTCCTTGTAGCCTTGTGAACCCCTGGATATTCTCATCCTCCAGCCAGGGCCTTGAAGACCCCGAGTGGCTGACATGCTGCCAGACAGGGCCTTGAGGACCCCAGGTGTCTCTTTTCCTGCCTGATGGGGCTTTTGGGGTCCAGGAGGGTGGCCGAGTCTGAGAGCTTAAGCCTGAGGTTGGGCTGGCCGTCTTTCAGCAAGACTGGGCCTTGCAAGGTCCTGCCACCTAGCAACTTTCTGAGCATTTATTCATCAGGCAGGTGTGGCTGTCTTCCCACTGGCAATAGCCATGAGGACCCCACTTGGATGTCTCCCTGCAACCCGGAGATATCAGTGTCTTTAACCGTACCTGAAGAGTTAAGCATAGGGCAGGGTAGCTCTTTTCCCACCAGCCTGAGCCTTAAGGGCCCCGGGCTAATTTCATTCTTCAGCCAGGGCCAAGAAGACCCGGTGTCCGACATCTCTGCAGCCAGGGCCTTGAGGAACCAGGTTGGCTGTCTCCCGAGACATGGGGGTTCCGGCACCTGTCTGAGCAGTTAAGCATCAGGCAAGGTAGCTGTTTTCCTACCAGGCAGAGCCTTGAGGACCCCTGGATGTTGTCATCCTCCAACCAGGTCCTTGAAAACCTCGGGTCGCTGACATCTCCCCAGACAGGGCCAGGAAGAACTAGTGTGAATTTCTTCCTGTGACCCGGAGAAAAGGGGGTTCTGGTACCTGTCTGAGCAACAAAGCATCAGGCAGGGGAGCTGTTTTCCTGCCAGCCCCAGATTCAAGGATCCCAGGTGTCATTCACCCCACCAGATGGGGCCTTGTGGGTCACGGTCAGCTCACCCATATCTGAGCAGTTACCCATCAGGCAGCAGAGGCTCTGTTCTTGCCACCAAGAGCCTTGAGAACCACAGTTGGCTTCTTCCTGCCTGCCGGAGCATCGGGGGTCCCAAAGGCTAGCCTGCAATGCAGTAGTTACTCATGATGCATGGATGGCTGGAATCCCACCACCGGGTACTTCAGGTGTTCAGGCCAGCTAGCATCTGTCTGAGCAGTGGCTAGGGGTTAAACATCAGGTGGGGGGTGCCTGTCTTCCTACCAGCTACAGCCTTGAGGACACTGAGTGGCAGTCACTCCACCAGCTGAGGACTTCAAGGCCCTTGGTATGTGTCATCCCATTAGCCTGGGCCATGAGAACCCTAAGTGGCTGTCATGGCAACAGCGGAGGCCTTGGTGTTCCCAGGCAGCCTGCCCTTGTCTGAGTAGTTAATCATCAGGTGGAGGTGGCAGTCATCCTCCCGGCCAGGTCCTTGAGGACCCGCGGTGACTCACTTCTCACCAGCCAGGGCCTTGGGGTTTCACAAGCGCTAGAACCCTTCTGAACAGTTAAGCATCAGGCAGGGCTGGCTGTCTTCCTGCTAGCTGGAGCCTTGAGGACCTAGAGTGTCTCTCTTTATCCCTGATGGGGCCTTGGAGGTCCCAGAGGGTGGCCGAATTTGAGAGTTTCATCCCCAGGTGCATGTGGCTGTCTTCCAGTCAGCCTGGGCTTTGCAAGACCTGACCGGGTAGTATCCCTCTGAGCAGTTAATCATCAGGCAAGGGTGGCTGCTTCAAGACTCCCTGGAGCCTTGAGGACCCCTGGATATTCTCCTGCTCCAGCCCGGTCCTTGAAGATCCCGAGTGGCTGACATGCTGCCAGACAGGGCCTCGGGAACCAGGGTTAGTGGCTGTCTTCTGGCCACCCGGTGACATGGGGGTTCTGGTACCTGTCTGAGGAGTTCAGCATCAGGCAAGGTAGCTATTTTCCTGTCAGGCAGACCCTTTAGGTCCCCTGGATGTTCTCCTTCTCTGGACAGGGCCTTGCAGACACTAATTGGCTGACACGTAGCCAGACAGGGCCTCGTGGAACCCAGGTGGATGGTTGTCTTCCCACCACCCAGAGATATGGGGGTTCTTAGACCTGTCTGAGCAGTTAAGCATCAGGCAGTGTAGCTGTTTTCGCGTGAGGAAGAGCCTTGAGGAGCCCTGGATGTTGTTATCCTCCAACCAGGTCCTTGAAAACCTCGGGTCGCTGACATCTCCCCAGACAGGGCCAGGAAGAACTTGTGTGAATTTCTTCCTGTGACCCGGAGAAAAGGGGGTTCTGGTACCTGTCTGAGCAGCAAAGCATCAGGCAGGGTAGCTGTTTTCCTGCCAGCCCCAGTTTCAAGGATCCCAGGTGTCATTCACCCCACCAGATGGGGCCTTGTGGGTCACGGTCAGCTCGCCCATGTCTGAGCAGTTACCCATCAGGCAGCAGAGGCTCTGTTCTTGCCACCAAGAGCCTTGAGAACCACGGTTGGTGTCTTCCTGCTTGCCAGAGCCTCCGGGGTCCCAAAGGCTAGCCAGCAATGCAGTAGTTACTCATGATGCATGGCTGGCTGGAATCCCACCAGCGGGTACTTCAGGTGTTCAGGCCAGCTAGCATCTGTCTGAGCAGTGTCTAAGGGTTAAACATCAGGTGGGGGGTGCCTGTCTTCCCACCAGCTACAGCCCTGAGGACACTGAGTGGCAGTCACTCCACCAGCTGAGGACTTCAAGGCCCTTGGTGGCTGTCATTCCTGGACCACGTGACCCTAAATGGCTGTCATGGCAATAGCAGAGGTCTTGATGTTCCCAGCTAGCCTGCCCTTGTCTGAGCAGTTAAGCATCAGATGGAGGTGACAGTCATCTTACCGGCCAGGTCATTGAGGATTCGGGGTGGCTCACTTCTCACCAGCCAGGGCCTTGGGGTTCCGGAACCGCTAGAACCCTTCTGAGCAGTTAAGTATCAGGCAGGGGTGGCTGTCGTCCTGCTAGCTGGAGCCTTGAGGACCTAGAGTGTCTCTCTTTATCCCTGATGGGGCCTTGGAGGTCGCAGAGGGTGGCCAAATTTGAGAGTTTCATCACCAGGTGCATGTGGCTGTCTTCAGGCCACCCTGTGCTTTGCAAGACCTGACTTGGTATGAGCAGTTAAGCATCAGGCAAGGGTGGCTGCCTCAAGAGTCCCTGGAGCCTTGAGAACCCCTGGATATTCTCCTGCTCCAGCCCGGTCCTTGAAGACCCCGAGTGGCTGACATGATGCAAGACAGGGCCTCGCGAACCAGGGTTAGGGGCTGTCTTCCTGCCACCCGGTGACATGGGGGTTCTGGTACCTGTCTGAGGAGTTCAGCGTCAGGCTCGGTAGCTGTTTTTATTCTAGGTGGAGCCCTGAGGACCCCTGGATGTTGTCAACTTCCAACCAGGGCCTTGAAGACCTCGCGTGGCTAACATCACCCCAGAAAGGGCCACGAAGAACTCGGGTGAAGTCTTCCGGCCACCTGGACAAATGGGGCTTCTGGCACTTGTCTGAGCTCTTAAGTAACAGGCTGGTTCATGTTTATCTGTGTGGCTGAGCCTTGAAGAACCCTGGAAGTTGTTATCCTTCAACCAGGGCCTTAAAGACCTCGGGTGGCTGACATCCCACCAGACAGGCCCTGGGAGAACCAGGGTGGGTGTTTCCCAGCCACCGGGAAATATGGGGATTCTGGCACCTGTCTAAGCAGGTAATCATCAGGCAGGGTAGCTGTTTTCCTGCCAGCCCTAGCCTTGAGTATCCCGGGTGTCATTCATCCCACTAGCTGGGGCCTTGAGGGTCACTGTCAGCTCGACCGTGTCTGAGCAATTAACCACCAGGCAGGGGAGGCTGTCTTCTTGCCACCAAGAGCCTTGAGAACCATAAGTGGCCTCTTCCTGCCTGCCAGAGCCTCGGGGGTCCCAGACAGATTATTCGGGGTTCAGACCAGCTGGCATCTGTCTGAGCAGTGTCTAGGGGTTAAGCATCAGGTGGGGGGTGCCTGTCTTCCCACCAGCAACAGCCCTGAGAACACCAAGTGACAGTCACTCCCCCAGCTGAGGACTTCAAGACCCTGAGTGGCTGTCTTCCCATCAGCCTGGGCCATGAGTACCCTAAGTAGCTGTCATCCCAACAGTGGAGGTCTTGGGTTTCTCAGCCAGCTGGCCCTTGTCTGAGCAGTTAATCATCAGGTGGAGGTGGCAGTCATCCTCCCGGCCAGGTCCTTGAGGACCCTGGGTGACTGTCATCTCACCACCCAGGGCCTTGGGGTTCCGAACTTCTAGAACCCTCTGAGCAGTTAAACATAAGTCAGGGGTGGTTGTTTTCTAGCTAGCCGTAGCCTGGAGGACCCCTGCTGTCTCTCTTTATGCCTGTTGAGGCCTGGAGGTTCTTGAGGGTGGCCGAAATTGACATTTGATACCACAGGTGTAGGTGGCTGCCCTCTAGCCAGCCTGGGCTTTGCAAGACCTGGCTCGGTCGATACCCTCTGAGCAGTTAAGCATCAGTCAAGGGTGACTGTCTCAAGGCTACCAGGAGCCATGAGGACCCTGCTTGGCTGTCTCCCTGCCACCCAGAGATATGGCTGTCTGCGACCCCTTCTGAAGACTTCAGCATAGGGCAGGGTAGCTGTTTTCCCACCAGCAGGAGCCTTGAAGACCCAGGGTGCGTGACATCCCCTCAGACAGGGCATTGAGAAAACCGAGTAGGCTGTCTTCTGGCCACCCGCAGACATGGGGTTCTGGCACTGTCTGAGCAGTTGAGCATTAGGCAACCTAGCTATTTTCCTGCCCCAGACAGGGCCTTGAGGAACCAGGGAGGCTGTGTTCCTGGTGCCCGGAGACATGGGGGTTCCGGGACCTGTCTGAGCAGTTAAGCATCAGGCAGGGTAATTGTTTTCCTACCAGGCGGAACCTTGAGGACCCCTGGATGTTTTCATCCTCCAACCTGGGCCTTGAAGACCCCAGGTGTCTGATATCCCCCAGACAGGGCCAGGAAGGACCAGAGTGGGTGTTTCCCAGCCATCCGGAGATATAGGGGTTCTGGCACCTGTTGAGCGGGTAAGCATCAGGCAGGGTAGCTGTTTTCCTGCCAGCGCCAGCCTCGAGGATCCCGGGTGTCATTCATCCCAATAGCTGGGGCCTTGTCAGTCACAGTCAACTCGCCCATGTCTGAGCAGTTACCCATCAGGCAGCAGAGGCTGTGTTGTTGCCACCAAGAGCCTTGAGAACCACGGGTGGCCTCTTCCTGCCTGCCAGAGCCTCGGGGGTCCCAAAGGCTAGCCTGCAACGGAGCAGTTACTCATGATGCATGGATGGCTGGAATCCCACCTGCTGGGTCCTTCGGGGGTTCAGGCCAGCTAGGATCTGTCTGAGCAGTGGCTAGGGATTACACCCCAGGTGGGGGTTGCCTGTCTTCCCACCAACCACAGCCCTGAGGACCCCGAGTGGCAGTCACTCCAGCAGCTGTGGCACTGACAAACCTGGGTGGCTGTCATCCCAACAGTCTGGGCTATGAGGACCCTAATTGGCTGTCATCCCATCAAGGGGACCTTGGGGTTCCCAGTCAACTCGCCCTTGTCTGAGTAGTTAGTTAAGCATCAGGTGGAGGTGGCTGTCATCCTCCTGCCCAAGTCCTTGAGGACCCTGGGTGGCTCTCATATCACTACCCAGGGCCTTAAGGACCCTGGGCAGCTCTTTCTCCACCAGCCAGGGCCTTGGCTTTCTGGAACAGGCAGCACCGGTCTGAGCAGTAAAGCATCAGGCAGGGCAGCTGTCTTCAGACTAGCCAGAACCTTGAGGAAGCGGGTTGGATGTCTTCCCCGACACACATACATATGTGGTTCCCTGCTCGTGTCTGAACATTAAGCATCAGGCAGGGTGGCTGTTCCCTTGCCAGCAGGAGTCTTGAGGACCCCAGGGGCTTTCATCCCGCTATCCGGCTCCTTGGAGGCCACAGTGAGCTGACCCCTGTCTGAGCAGTTACCCATCAGGCAGGGGAGGCTGTCTTCTTGCCACCCAATGACATGAGGACCATAGGTGGCCTCTTCTTGCCTGCCAGATCCTCAGGAGTCCCAAAGGCTAGCCTGCAAACAGCAGTTACTCATGACACATGGATGGCTGGATTCCCACCAGCCGGGTTCTTCGGGGTTCAGGCCAGCTAGCATCTGTCTGAACACTGTCTAGGGGTTAAGCATCAGGTGTGTGGGGTGCCTGTCTTCCCACCAGCCAGAGCCTTGAGGACACCGACTGGCAGTCACTCCACCAGCTGAGGACTTCAATACCCTGGGCGGCTGTCATCCCAACAGCCTGGGCCATGAAGACCCTGGGCGGCTGTCATCCCATCAGCCTGGGCCATGTGAACCCTAAGTGGCTGTCATCCCAAAAGTGGAGGCCTTGGTGTTCCCAGCCCGCTGGCCCTTGTCTGAGCAGTTAAGCATCAGGTGGAGGTAGCAGTCATCCTCCCGGCCAGGTCCTCGAGGACCCTGGGTGGCTGTCACCTCACCACTCAAGGCCTTAATGACCCCGGGTGGCTCACTTCTCACCAGCCAGGGCCTTGGGGTTCCGGAACCTCTAGAACCCTCCTGAGCAGTTAAGCATCAGGCAGGGGTGGCTGTCTTCCTGCTAGCCGGAGCCTTAAGGACCCCAGGTGTCTCTCTTTATGCCTGATGGAGCCGTGAGGTCCCAGAGGGTGGCCGAATTTGAGAGTTGATGCCACAGGTGCAGATGGCTGCCCTCCAGCAGCCTGGGCTTTGCAAGACCTGGCCCGGTAGCACCCCTCTGAGCAGTTAAGCATCAGGCAAGGGTGGCTGTCTCAAGGCTACTCGGAGCCATGAGGACCCCTGGATATTTTCATGCTCCAGCCAGGCCCTTGAAGACCCTGAGTGGCTGACATGCTGCCAGACAGGGCCTTGAGGACCCCACTTGTCTCTCTTCCTGCCTGATGGGGCTTTGGGGGTCCAGGAGGGTGGCCGAGTCTGAAAAGTTAAACCTCAGGTTGGGGTGGCCATTTTTCTGCAAGACTGGGCCTTGCAAGTTTCTGCCACCTAGCAACTGTTTGAGCTTTTATTCATCAGGCAGGTGTGGCTGTCTTCCCACTGGCAATAGCCATGAGACCCCCGCTTGGATGTCTCCCTGCCATCCGGAGATATGGGCGTCTTGCGACCCTTTTGAAGATTTAAGCATAGGACAGGGTAGCTGTTTTCCCACCAGCCAGAGGCTAGAGGGCCCCAAGATACTTTCATTCTCCAGCCAGGGCCTTGAAGACCCCAGGTGGGTGACATCTCCCCAGACAGGGCCTTGAGGAACCCGAGTAGGCTGTCTTCCCACCACCCGGAGACATGGGGGTTCCGGCACCTCTCTGAGCAGTTAAGCATCAGTCAAGGTAGCTATTTTACTGCCCCAGACAGGGCCTTGAGGAACCAGGGAGCCTGTGTTCCCGGCGCCCCGAGATATGGGAATTCTGGGACCTGTCTGAGCAGTTAAGCATCAGGCAGGGTAGCTGTTTTCCTGCGTGGCAGATCCTTGAGGACCCCTGGATTTTGTCATCTTCCAAACAGGGCCTTGAAGACCTTGCATCGCTGACATCCCCCCAGACAGGGCCTTGAAGACCCTGAGTAGGTGTCGTCCAGCCACCTGGGGACATGGGGCTTCTGGCACCTGTCTGAGCATTGAGCATCAGGCAATGTAGCTATTCTCATGCCAGGTTGGTTTTGAGGAACCCTGGATATTGTCATCCTCCAACCAGGGCCTTGAAGACCTCGTGTTGCTGACATTTCCTAGCTAGGCCATGGAAGAACCCGGGTGACTGTCTCCTGGCCACAAGGAGAAATGGTGGTTCCAGCACCTGTCTCAGTAGGTAAGCAGCAGGCAGGGTAGCTGTTTTCCTGCCATCCCTAGCCTTGAGAGTCTCGGCTGTCATAAATCCCACTAGCTGGGGCCTTGGGGGTCACGGTCAGCTCGCCCATGTCTGAGCAGTTACCCATCAGGCAGCAGAGGCTGTCTTCTTGCCATCAAGAGCCTTGAGAACCACAGTTGGGTTTTTCTGCCTGCCAGAGCCTCGGGGTCCCAAAGGCTAGCCTGCAATGCATCAGCTACTCATGATGCACGGCTGGCTGGATCCCACCAGCCAGGTTCTTCGGGTTTCAGTCCAGCTAGCATCTGTCTGAGCAGTGTCTAGGGGTTAAGCATCAGGTATGGGGGGGTGCCTGTCTTCCCACCAGCCACAGCCCTGAGGACCCCGAGTGGCAGTCACTCCACCAGCTGAGGACTTCAAGACCCTGGGCGGCTGTCATCCCATCAAGGGGACCTGGGGATTCCCAGTTAACCCGCCCTTGTCTCAGTAGTTAGTTAAGCATCAGGTGGAGGCGGCTGTCATCCTCCTGCCCAAGTCCTTGAGGACCCTGGGTGGCTCTCATGTCACCACCCAGGGCCTTAAGGACCCTGGGCAGCTCTTTCTCCACCAGCCAGGGCCTTGGCTTTCTGGAACAGGCAGCACCGGTCGGAGCAGTAAAGCATTAGGCGGGGCTAGCTGTCTTCCGACTAGCCAGAACCTTGCCACACGCAGACGTGTGGTTCCTTGCTCATGTCTGAACATTAAACAACAGGCAGGGTGGCTGTTTCCCTGCCCGCAGGAGTCTTGAGGACACCGAGGGGCTTTCATCCCGCCGTCCGGCTCCTTGGTGTCCACAGTGAGCTGAACCTTGTCTGATCAGTTACCCATCAGGCAGGGGAGGCTGTCTTCCTGCTAGCCGGAGCCTTGAGGTCCCTGGTGTTTTTCTTTCTGTCTGATGGGGCCTTGGAGGTCCTGGAGGGTGGCCAAATTTGAGATTTGATGCCAAAGGTGCAGGTCGCTGTCCTCCAGCTAGCCTGGGCTTTGCAAGACCTGGCTAGGTAGTACCCCCGGAAAAGTTAAGCATCAGGCAAGGGTGGCTGTCTCAAGGCTACCCCGAGCCTTGGGGACCCTGGGTGGTTATCTTCCAGCCTGATGGGGCCTTGGGGTCTCGGAGGGTGGCCAAGTCTGAGAGCTTAAGCCTCAGGTTGGGGTGGCCATCTTTCAACAAAACTGCGCCTTGGATTTTGTGGCGTACTAGCAATTCTCTGAGCATTTATTCATCAGGCAGGTGTGGCTGTCTTCCCACTGGCAATAGCCATGAGGACCCAGCTTGGCTGTCTCCTTGCCACCGGGAGATATGGGCGTCTGTGCCCATTCTGAAGAGTTAGGCATAGGGCAGGGTACCTGTTTTCCCACAAACCAGAGTCTTGAGGGCTCCTGGCTACTTTCATTCTCCAGCCAGGGCCTCGAAGACCACGGGTGGCTGACATCTCCCCAGACAGTGCCTTGAGGACCCTTGGTGGCTGACACCCCCACAGACAGAGCCTTGAAGACACCGAGTAGACTGTCTTCCAGCCACCCGGGACATGGGGGTTCCTGCACCTGTCTGAGCAGTTAAGCATGAGGCAAGGTAGCTATTTTCCTGCCAGGCGGAGCCTTGAGGACCCCTGGATATTCTCATTCTAGGCTAGGGTCTTGAAGACCCCGAGTGGCTGACATGCTGCCAATCAAGGCCTTGAGGAACCAGGGTGGCTGTCTTTCGTCCACCCAGAGATACGGGGGATCCAGCAGCTGTCTGAGCAGTTAAGCATCAGGCAGGGTAGATGTTTTCGCACGAGGCAGAGCCTTGAAGAACCCTGGATGTTTTCATCCTCCAACCGGGGCCTTAAAGACCTCGGGTCGCTGACATTCTCCCAGACAGCGCCTGGAAAAACCAGAGTGGGTGTTTCCCATCCACCTGGAGATATGGGGGTTCCAGCACCTGTTGAGCATCAGGCAGGGTAGCTGTTTTCCTGCCAGCCCTAGCCTTGAGGATCCCGGGTGTCATCATCCCACCACCTGGGGCCTTGGGGGTCACGGTCAGCTCGCCCATGTCTGAGCAATTAACCATCAGGCAGGGGAGGCTGTCTTCTTGCCACCAAGAGCCTTGAGAACCACGGGTGGTCTCTTCCTGCCTGTCAGAGCCTCGGGGGTCCCAAAGGCTAGCCGGCGATGCAGTAATTACTCATGATGCATGGATGGCTGGAATCCCACCAGCCAGATTATTCGGTGTTCAGGCCAGGTAGGATCTGTCTGAGCAGTGTCTAGCGGTTAAGCCCCAGGTGGGGCTGCCTGTCTTCCCACCAGCCACAGCCCTGAGGACCCCGAGTGGCAGACACTCCAGCAGCTGTGGCACTGACAAACCTGGGTGGCTCTCATCCCAACAGCCTGGGCCATGAGGACCCTAAGTGGCTGTCATCCCATCAAGTGGACGTTGGGGTTCCCAGTCAACTCGCCCTTGTCTGAGTAGTTAGTTAATCATCAGGTGGAGGCGGCTGTCATCCTACTGCCCAAGTCCTTGAGGACCCTGGATGGCCCTCATGTCACCACCCAGGGCCTTAAGGACCCTGGCTGGCTCTCTCTGCACCAGCCAGGTCCTTGGGTTACTGAACGGCCAGCACCCGTCTGAACAGTAAAGCATCAGGCAGGGCAGCTGTCTTCCCGCCACAGGCTGATATGTGGTTCCCTGCTCCTGTCTGAACATTAAGCATCAGGCAGGGTGGCTGTTTCCCTGTCAGCCGGTGCCTTGGTGGCCACAGTGTGCTGACCCCTGTCTGAGCAGTTACCCATCAGGCAGGGGAGGCTGTCTTCTTGCCACCCAATGACATGAGGACCGCAAGTGTCCTCTTCCTGCCTGCCTTAGCCTGGGGGTCCCAAAGGCTGCAAACAGCAGTTATGCATGACACATGGATGGCTGGATTCTCAACAGCCAGGTTCTTCGGGATTCAGGCCAGCTAGCATCTGTCTGAGAAGTGGCTAGGGGTTAAGCATCAGGTGGGGGGGTGCCTGTCTTCCCACCAGCCAGAGCCTTGAGGACACTGAATGGTACTCACCCCACCCGCTGAGGAAGTCAAGACCCTTAGTGGCCTTCATTCAATGACCCTGGGCTTTGAGGACCCTAAGTGCCTGTCATCCCAACAGTGGAGGCCTTGGTATTCCCAGGCAGCAGGCCCTTGTCTGAGCAGTTAATCATCAGGTGGAGGTGGCAGTCATCATACCGGCCAGGTCCTCGAGGACCCTGGGTGGCTCTCTTCTCACCAGCCAGGGTGCTGGGGTTCCGCAGGCGCTAGAACCCTTCTGAGCAGTTAAGCATCAGGCATGGGTGGCTGTCTTCCTGCTAGCTGGATCCTTGATGATATAGAGTGTCTCTCTTTATCCCTGATGGGGCCTTGGAGATTGAGAGTTTCATCCCCAGGTGCATGTGGCTGTCTTCCAGCCACCCTGGGCTTTGGAAGACCTGGCCCGGTAGCACTCCTCTGAGCAGTTAAGCATCAGGCAAGGGTGGCTGTCTCAAGACTCCTTGTAGCCTTATGAACCCCTGGATATTCTCATCCTCCAGCCAGGGCCTTGAAGACCCCGAGTGGCTGACATGCGGCCAGACAGGGCCTTGAGGACCCCAGGTGTCTCTCTTCCTGCCTGATGGGGCTTTGTGGGTCCAGGAGGGTGGCCGAGTCTGAGAGCTTAAGCCTCAGGTTGGGCTGGCCGTCTTTCAGCATGACTGGGCCTTGCAAGTTCCTGCCACCTAGCAACTGTCTGAGCATTTATTCATCAGGCAGGTGTGGCTGTCTTCCCACTGGCAATAGCCATGAGGACCCTGCTTGGCTGTCTCCCTGCCACCCGGAGATATGGGCGTCTGCGACCCTTTTGAAGAGTTAGGCATAGTGCAGGGTAGCTATTTTCCCACCAGCCAGAGCCTAGAGGGCCCTTGGCCACTTTCATTCTCTAGCCAGTGCCTCGAAGACCACGGGTGGCTGACATCTCCCTAGACAGTGCCTTGAGGACCCTGGGTGGCTGACACCCCCACAGACAGAGCCTTGAAGAATCCGAGTAGACTGTCTTCCCACCACCCGGGGACATGGGTGTTCCTGCACCTGTCTGAGCAGTTAAGCATGAGGCAAGTTAGCTATTTTCCTGCCAGGGGGAGCCTTGAGGACCCCTGAATATTCTCATTCTAGGCTAGGGTCTTGAAGACCCAGAGTGGCTGACATGCTGCCAATCAAGGCCTTGAGGAACCAGGGTGGCTGTCTTTCGTCCACCCAGAGATACGGGGGATCCGGCAGCTGTCTGAGCAGTTAAGCATCAGGCAGGGTAGCTGTTTTCATGCCAGGCTCAGCCTTGAGGAACCCTGGATGTTTTCATCCTTCAACCGGGACCTTGAAGACCTCCCTTCCCTGGCATCCCCCCAGACAGGGCCTTGAAGAACTCCGGTGAATGTCTTCCGACCACCCGGAGAAATGGGGGATCTGGCACTTGTTGAGCAGGTAAGCATCAGGCAGGGGAGCTGTTTTCCTGCCAGCCCTAACCCTGATGATCCCGGGTGTCATTCATCCCACCAGCTGGGGCCTTGTGGGTCACAGTCAGCTCGCCCATGTCTGAGCAATTAACCATCAGGCAGCAGACGCTGACTTCTTGCCACCAAGAGCCTTGAGAACCACGGGTGGCCTCCTCCTGCCTGTCAGAGCCTCGGGGGTCCCAAAGGCTAACCAGCAATGCAGCAGTTACTGATGACGGATGGATGGCTGGAATCCCACTAGCCGCGTTCTTCGGGGTTCAAGCCAACTAGCATCTGTCTGAGCAGTGTCTAGGGGTTAAGCCCCAGGTGGGGGGTGCCTGTCTTCCCACCAGCCACAGCCCTTAGGACTCCGAGTGGCCGTTATTCTACCTGCTGTGGCACTGACGAACCTGGGTGGCTACCATTCCAACAAACTGGGCCATGAGGACACTAAGTGGCTGTCATCCCATCAAGGGGACCTTGGGGTTCCCAGTCAACTCACCCTTGTCTGAGTAGTTCCTAGGGCATCACGTAGATGTGGCTGTCATCCTACTGCCCAAGCCCTTGAGTACCCTGGGTGGCTCGCAGGTCACCACCCAGGGCCTGAAGGACCCTGGCCGGCTCTCTCCCCACATGCTTTTGGGGTTCCTGAACAGCCAGCACCCATCTGAGCAGCTAAACATCAGACAAGGCTGGCTGTCTTTCCATCAGGAGGAGCCTTGAGGACCCTGGTTGGGCATCATCCCACCAGCCAGTGCCTTGAGGACCCCAGGTGGCTGTCGGAAGGCCAACCAGGGCCCTGGGGTTCCCGAACGGCCAGCACCCGTCTGAGCAGTAAAGCATCAGGTGAGGCAGCTGTCTTCCGACTAGCCAGAACCTTGAGGAACTGGTTGTCGGTCTTCCCGCCACAGGCAGATATGTGGTTCCCTGCTCCTGTCTGAACCTTAAGCATCAGGCAGGGTGGCTGTTTCCCTGCCAGCCGGCATTTTGGTGGCCACAGTGAGCTGACCCCTGTCTGAGCAGTTACCCATCAGGCAGGGGAGGCTGTCTTCTTGCCACCCAAAGACTTGAGGACCATGGGTGGCCTCTTCCTGCCTGCCAGAGCCTCGGGGGTCCCAAAGGCTAGCTGGAAATGTAGCAGTTACGCATGATGCATGGCTGTCTGGAATCCCACCAGCCGGGTTCTTCGGGTGTTCAGGCCAGCCAGCATCTGTCTGAGCAGTGTCTAGGGGTTAAACATCAGGTAGGGGGTGCCTGTCTTCCCACAAGCCACAGCCCTGAGGACACTGAGTGGCAGTCACTCCACCAGCTGAGGACTTCAAGGCCCTTGGTATGTGTCATCCCATCAGCCTGGGCCATGAGGACCCTAAGTGGCTGTCATGGCAACAGCTGAGCCCTTGGTGTTCCCAGGCAGCAGGCCCTTGTCTGAGTAGTTAAGCATCAGGGGGAGGTGGCAGTCATCCTCCCGGCCAGGTCCTTGAGGACCCGCAGTGACTCACTTCTCACCAGCCAGGGCCTTGGGGTTTCACAAGCGCTAGAACCCTTCTGAACAGTTAAGCATCAGGCAGGGGTGGATGTCTTCCTGCTAGCTGGAGCCTTGAGGACCTAGAGTGTCTCTCTTTATCCCTGATGGGGCCTTGGAGGTCCCAGAGGGTGGCCGAATTTGAGAGTTTCATCCCCAGGTGCATGTGGCTGTCTTCCAGTCAGCCTGGGCTTTGCAAGACCTGACCAGGTAGTATCCCACTGAGCAGTTAAGCATCAGGCAAGGGTGGCTGTCTCAAGACTCCCTGGAGCCTTGAGGACCCCTGGATATTCTCTTGCTCCAGCCAGGTCCTTGAAGACCCCGAGTGGCTGACATGCTGTCAGAACGGACCTCGGGAACCCGGGCTGGTGGCTGTCTTCAGGCCACCCGGAGACATGGGGGTTCCGGCACCTGTCTGAGCAGTTAAGCATCAGGCAAGGTAGCTATTTTCCTGCATAAGACAGGGCCTTGAGGAAACAGGGTGGCAGTGTTCTGGGCACCCTGAGATATGGGGGTTCCGGGACCTGTCTGAGCAGTTAAGCATCAGGCAGGGTAATTGTTTTCCTACCAGGCGGAACCTTGAGGACCCCTGGATGTTTTCATCCTCCAACCAGGGCCTTGAAGACCTCGGGTGTCTGATATCCCCCAGACAGGGCCAGGAAGAACCAGAGTGGTTGTTTCCCAGCCATCCGGAGATATGAGGGTTCTGGCACCTGTTGAGCGGGTAAGCATGAGGCAGCTAGCTGTTTTCCTGCCTGCGCCAGCCTCGAGGATCCCGGGTGTCATTCATCCCAATAGCTGGGGCCTTGTCAGTCACAGTCAACTCGCCCATGTCTGAGCAGTTACCCATCAGGCAGCAGAGTCTGTGTTCTTGCCACCAAGAGCCTTGAGAACCACGGGTGGCCTCTTCCTGGCTACAAGAGCCTCGGGGGTCCCAAAGGCTAGCCGGCAATGCAGCAGCTACTCATGATGCATTCCTGGCTAGAATCCCACTAGCTGGGTGTTTTGGGGTTCAGGCCAGCAACCAATGTCTAGGGGTTAAGCATCAGGTGTGGGGGGTGCCTGTCTTCCCACCAGCTACAGCCCTGAGGATACCGAGTGGCAGTCACTCCACCAGCTGAGGACTTCAAGACCCGTGGTCTCTGTCATCCCAACAGCCTGGGCCATGAGAACCCTAAGTGGCTGTCATCCCATCAAGTGGACTTTGGGGTTCCCAGTCAACCTGCCCTTGTCTGAGTAGTTAGTTAATCATCAGGTGGAGGCGGCTGTCATCCTCCTGCCCAAGTCCTCGAGGACCCGCGGTGACTCACTTCTCACCAGCCAGGGCCTTGGGGTTCCGCAAGCGCTAGAACCCTTCTGAGCACTGAAGCATCAGGCAGGTGTGGCTGTCGTCCTGCTAGCTGGAGCCTTGAGGACCTAGAGTGTCTCTCTTTATCCCTGATGGGGCCTTGGAGGTCCCAGAGGGTGGCCGAATTTGAGAGTTTCATCCCCAGGTGCATGTGGCTGTCTTCCAGTCAGCCTGTGCTTTGCAAGACCTGACCGGGTAGCATCCCTCTGAGCAGTTAAGCATCAGGCAAGGGTGGCTGCCTCAAGACTCCCTGGAGCCTTGAGGACCCCTGGATATTCTCCTGCTCCAGCCAGGTCCTTGAAGACCCCGAGTGGCTGATATGCTGTCAGAATGGACCCCGGGAACCCGGGCTGGTGGCTGTCATCCAGCCACCCGGAGACATGCGGATTCTGACAGCTGTCTGACCAGTTCAGCATCAGGCAGGGTAGCTGTTTTCCTGCCAGACGGAGCCGTGAGGACCCCTGGATGTTGTCATCCTCCAACCAGGGTCTTGAAGACCTCGAGTGGCTCACATTCCCCCAATAAGTGCGTCCAAGAACCCGGGTGAAGTCTTCAGGCCACCTTGACAAATGGGGCTTCTGGCACTTGTCTGAGCTGTTAAGTAACAGGCAGGGCAGTTTTTTCCCTGCGTGGCAGGGTTTTGAAGAACCCTGGAAGTTGTTATCCTCCAACCAGGATCTTGAAGACCTCGGGTGGCTGACATCCCACCAGACAGGGCATGGAAGAAACAGGGTGGGTGTTTCCCAGCCACCCGGAGATATAGGGTTTCTGGCACCTGCTGAGCAGGTAAGCATCAGGCAGGTTAGTTGTTTTCCTGCCAGCCCTAGACTCGAGGATCCCGAGTGTCATCATCCCACCACCTGGGGCCTTGTGGTCACAGTCTGCTTGCCCATATCTTACCAGTTACCCATCAGGCAGCGGAGGCTGTCTTCTTGCCACCAAGAGCCTTGAGAACCACGAGTGGCCTCTTCCTGCCTTCCAGAGCCTCGGGGGTCCCAAAGGCTAACCAGCAATGCAGCATTTACTCATAATGCATGGATGGCTGGAATCCCACTAGCCGCGTTCTTCGGGGTTCAAGCCAACTCTCATGTGTCTGAGGAGTGTCTAGGGGTTAAGCCCCAGGTGGGGGGTGCCTGTCTTCCCACCAGCCACAGCCCTGAGGACCCCTAGTGGCCGTTATTCTACCTGCTGTGGCACTGACGAACCTGGGTGGCTGACATCCCAACAGCTGGGGCCATGAGGACCCTAAGTGGCTGTCATGGCAACAGCGGAGGTCTTGATGTTCTCAGCCAGCTGGCCCTTGTCTGAGCAGTTAAGCATCAGATGGAGGTGGCAGTCATCCTCCCGGCCAGGTCCTTGAGGACCCGCGGTGACTCACTTCTCACCAGCCTTGGCCTTGGGGTTTCATAAGTGCTAGAACCCTTCTGAACAGTTAAACATCTGGCAGGGGTGGCTGTCTTCCTGCTAGCTGGAGCCTTGAGCACCTAGAGTGTCTCTCTTTATCCCTGATGGGGCCTTGGAGGTACCAGATGGTGGCCGAATTTGAGAGTTCCATCACCAGGTGCATGTGGCTGTCGACCAGTTAGCCTGGGCTTTGCAAGACCTGACCGGGTAGCATCCCTATGTGCAGTTAAGCATCAGGCAAGGGTGGCTGTCTCAAGACTCCCTGGAGCCTTGAGGACCCCTGGATATTCTCTTGCTCCAGCCAGGACCTTGAAGACCTCGAGTGGCGGACATGCTGCCAGACAGGGCCTCGCGAACCAGGGTTAGTGGCTGTCTTCTGGCCACCTGGAAACATGGGGGTTCTGGTACCTGTCTGAGCAGTTCAGTGTCAGGCAGGGTAGCTGTTTTTATTCTAGGTGGAGCCTTGAGAAACCCCTGGATGTTGTCAACTTCCAACCAGGGCCTTGAAGGCCTCGCGTGGCTAACATCACCCCAGAAAGGGCCTCAAAGAACTCGGGTGAAGTCTTCCGGTCACCTGGACAAATGGG
This sequence comes from Peromyscus maniculatus bairdii, assembly GCF_049852395.1. NCBI lineage: Eukaryota > Metazoa > Chordata > Mammalia > Rodentia > Cricetidae > Peromyscus > Peromyscus maniculatus. Next base: position 134,176,301 of record NC_134875.1, on the reverse strand, counting down.
GCTTCTGGCACTTTTCTGAGCTGTTAAGTAACAGGCTGGTTCATGTTTACCTGTGTGGCTGAGCCTTGAAGACCCCTGGAAGTTGTTATCCTTCAACCAGGGCCTTAAAGACCTCGGGTGGCTGACATCCCACCAGACAGGCCCTGGGAGAACCAGGGTGGGTGTTTCCCAGCCACCGGGAAATATGGGGGTTCTGGCACCTGTCTAAGCAGGTAAGCATCAGGCAGGGTAGCTGTTTTCCTGCCAGCCCTAGCCTTGAGTATCCCGGGTGTCATTCATCCCACTAGCTGGGGCCTTGAGGGTCACTGTCAGCTCACAGGTGTCTGAGCAGTTACCCATCAGGCAGCAGAGGCTGTCTTCTTGCACCAAGAGCCTTGAGAACCATGGGTGGCCTCTTGCTGCCTGCAAGAGCCTTGGGGGTCCCAAAGGCTAGCCTGCAACGGAGCAGTTACTCATGATGCATGGCTGGATGGAATCCCACCAGCTGGGTTCTTCAGGTGTTCAGGCCAGCTAGCATCTGTCTGAGCAGTGGTTAGGGGTTAAGCCCCAGGTAGGGGGTGCCTGTCTTCCCACCAGCCAAAGCCCTGAACCCAGAGTGGCAGTCACTCCAGCAGTTTGGCACTGACGAACCTGGGTGGCTGTCATCCCAACAGCCTGGGCCATGAGGACCCTGAGTGGCTGTCATCCCATCAAGGGGACCTTGGGGTTCCTAGTCAACCCGCCCTTGTCTGAGTAGTTAGTTAAGCATCAGGTGGAGGCAGCTGTCATCCTACTGCCCAAGTCCTTGAGGACCCTGGGTGGCTCTCATGTCACCACCCATGGCCTTAAGGGCCCTGGGTGGCTCTCTCCCCACCAGCCAGGGCCTTGGGGTTCATGAACGGCCAGCACCCGTCTGAGCAGTAAAGCATCAGGCAGGGCAGCTGTCTTCCGACTAGCCAGAACCTTGAGGAAGCGGGTTGGCTGTCTTCCCGACACACACACATATGTGGTTCCCTGCTCCTGTCTGAACATTAAGCATCAGGCAGGGCGGCTGTTTCCCTGCCAGCCGGCACCTTGGTGGCCACAGTGAGCTGACCCCTGTCTGAGCAGTTACCCATCAGGCGGGGGAGGCTGTCTTCTTGCCACCCAATGACAGGAGGACCGCAAGTGTCCTCTTCCTGCTTGTCAGAGCCTCGGGGGTCCCAAAGGCTAGCCTGCAAACAGCAGTTACTCATGACACATGGATGGCTGGAATCCCACCAGCCGGGTTCTTTGGGGTTCAGGCCAGCTAGCATCTGTCTGAGCAGTTGCTAGGGGTTAAACATCAGGTGTGGGGAGTGCCTGTCTTCCCACCAGCTACAGCCCTGAGGACTCCGAGTGTCAGTCACTCCACCAGCTGAGGAATTCAAGACCCTTGGTGGCTGTCATCCCAACAGCCTGGGCCATGAGGACCCTAAGTGTCTGTCATCCCAACAGTGGAGGCCGTGGTGTTCCCAGGCAGCTGGCCCTTGTCTGAGCAGTGAAGCATCAGGGGGAGGTGGCAGTCATCCTCCCGGCCAGGTCCTCGAGGACCCGCGGTGACTCACTTCTCACCAGCCAGGGCCTTGGGGTTCCGGAACCACTAGAACCCTTCTGAGCAGTTAAGCATCAGGCAGAGGTGGCTGTTTTCCTGCTAGTCGGAGCCTTAAGGACCCCAGGTGTCTGTCTTTATGCCTGATGGAGCCGTGAGTTTCCGGAGTGTGGCCAAACTTGAGACTTGATGCCACAGGTGCAGGTGGCTGTCTTCCAGTCAGCCTGGGCTTTGCAAGACCTGGCCCGGTAGCACCCCTCTGAGCAGTGAAGCATCAGACAAGGGTGGTTGTCTCAAGGCTACCCGGAGCCTTGTGAACCCCTGGATATTCTCATCCTCCAGCCAGGGCCTTGAAGACCCCGAGTGGCTCACATGCTGCCAGACAGGGCCTTGAGGACCCCGGGTGGCTGCCTTCCCGCCTGATGGGGCCTTGGGGGTCTGGGAAGGTGGCCGAGTCTGAAAGGTTAAAATTCAGGTTGGGGTGGCCGTCTTTCAGCAAGACTGGGCCTTGCAAGTTCCTGCCAGCTAGCAACTGTCTGAGCATTTATTCATCAGGCAGGTGTGGCTGTCTTCCCACTGGCAATAGCCATGAGGACCCCGCTTGGTTGTCTCCCTGCCACCCGGAGATATGGGCGTCTGCGACCCTTTTTGAAGAGTTAAGCATAGTGCAGGGTAGATATTTTCCCACCAGCCAGAGTCTAGAGGGCCCCGGGGTACTTTCATTCTCCAGCCAGGGCCTTGAAGACTCCAGGTGGGTGACACCCGCACAGCCATGGACTGTAGAACCAGGGTGTCTGTCTTCCCACCACCCGGAGACATGGGGGTTCCGGCACCTCCCTGAGCAGTTAAGCATCAGGCAGGGTAGCTGTTTTACTGCCCCAGACAGGGCCTTGAGGAACCAGGGAGGCTGCGTTCCCGGCACCCGGAGATATGGGCGTTCTGGGACCTGTCTGAGCAGTTAAGCATCAGGCAGGGTAGCTGTTTTCCTACGTGGCAGATCCTTGAGGACCCCTGGATGTTGTCATCTTCCAAACAGGGCCTTGAAGACCTCGGGTTGCTGACATCGCCCCTGAAAGGGCCTTGAAGACCCTGAGTAGGTGTCGTCCAGCCACCTGGGGACATGGGGCTTCTGGCACCTGTCTGAGCATTGAGCATCAGGCAATGTAGCTATTCTCATGCCAGGTGGGTTTTGAGGAATCCTGGATGTTGTCATTCTCCAACCAGGGCCTTGAAGACCTCGGGTTGCTGACATTTCCTAGCCAGGCCATGGAAGAACCCGGGTGACTGTCTCCTGGCCACAAGGAGAAATGGTGGTTCCAGCACCTGTCTCAGCAGGTAAGCAGCAGGCAGGGGAGCTGTTTTCCTGCCAGCCCTAGCATTGAGGATCCCGGCTGTCATTCATCCCACCAGCTGGGGCCTTGCAGGTCGTGGTCAGCTCGCCCATGTCTGAGCAGTTACCCATCAGGCAGGGGAGGCTGTCTTCTTGCCACCAAGAGCCTTGAGAACCACAGGTGGGTTTTTCTGCCTGCCAGAGCCTCGGGGTACCCAAAGGCTAGCCTGCAACTCAGCATGTCCTCATGATGCACGGCTGGCTGGATCCCACCAGCCAGTTTCTTCGGGTTTCAGGCCAGCTAGCATCTGTCTGAGCAGTGTCTAGGGGTTAAGCATCAGGTGTGGGGGGTGCCTGTCTTCCCACAGCCCTGAGGACCCCGAGTGGCAGTCACTCCACCAGCTGAGGACTTCAAGACCCTGGGCAGCTGTCATCCCAACAGCCTGGGCCATGAGGACCCTAAGTGGCTGTCATCCCATCAAGGGGACCTGGGGATTCCCAGTCAACCCGCTCTTGTATTAGTAGTTAGTTAAGCATCCGGTGGAGGCGGCTGTTATCCTCCTGCCCAAGTCCTTGAGGACCCTGGGTGGCTCTCATGTCACCACCCAGGGCCTTAAGGACCCTGGGCAGCTCTTTCTCCACCAGCCAGGGCCTTGGCTTTCTGGAACGGGCATCACCGGTTGGAGCAGTAAAGCATCAGGCGGGGCTAGCTGTCTTCAGACTAGCCAGAACCTTGCCACACGCAGATACATGGTTCCCTGCTCCTGTCTGAACATTAAGCATCAGGCAGGGTGGCTGTTTCCCTGCCAGCAGGAGTCTTGAGGACACCGAGGGGCTTTCATACCGCCAGCTGGCGCTTTGGTGGCCACAGTGAGCTGACCCTTGTCTGAGCAGTTACCCATCAGGCAGGGGTGGCTGTCTTCCTGCTAGCCGGAGCCCTGAGGTCCCTGGTGTTTTTCTTTCTGTCTGATGGGGCCTTGGAGGTTCCTGAGGGTGGCCACATTTGAGATTTGATGCCAAAGGTGCAGGTGGCTATCCTCCAGCCAGCCTGGGCTTTGCAAGACCTGGCCAGGTAGTACCCTCCGAAAAGTTAAGCATCAGGCAAGGGTGGCTATCTCAAGGCTACCCCGAGCCTTGGGGACCCCGCGTGGCTATCTTACAGCCTGATGGGGCCTTGGGGTCTCGGAGGGTGGCCAAGTCTGAGAGCTTAAGCCTCAGGTTGGGGTGGCTATCTTTCAACAAGACTGCGCCTTGGATTTAGCAATTTGCGGCGGACTAGCAATTCTCAGAGCATTTATTCATCAGGCAGGTGTGGCTGTCTTCCCATTGGCAATAGCCTTGAGGACCCCGCTTGGATGTCTCCTTGCCACCGGGAGATATTGGCGTCTGCGACCCTTTTGAAGGCATAGTGCAGGGTACCTGTTTTCCCATGAGCCAGAGTCTTGAGGGCCCCTGGCTACTTTCATTCTCCAGCCAGGGCCTCGAAGACCACGGGTGGCTGACATCTCCCTAGACAGTGCCTTGAGGACCCTGGGTGGCTGACACCCCCACAGACAGAGCCTTGAAGACACCGAGTAGACTGTCTTCCAGCCACCGGGGACATGGGGGTTCCTGCACCTGTCTGAGCAGTTAAGCATGAGGCAAGGTAGCTATTTTCCTGCCGGGGGAGCCTTGAGGAACCCTGGATATTCTCATTCTAGGCTAGGGTCTTGAAGACCCCGAGTGGCTGAAATGCTGCCAGTCAAGGCCTTGAGGAACCAGGGTGGCTGTCTTTCGTCCACCCAGAGATACGGGGGATCCGGCAGCTGTCTGAGCAGTTAGGCATCAGGCAGTGTAGATGTTTTCGCACGAGCCAGAGCCTTGAAGAACCCTGGATGTTTTCATCCTCCAACCAGGGCCTTGAAGACCTCGGGTCACTGACATTCTCCCAGACAGGGCCTGGAAAAACCAGAGTGGGTGTTTCCCATCCGCCAGGAGATATGGGGGTTCCAGCACCTGTTGAGCATTAGGCAGGGTAGCTGTTTTCCTGCCAGCCCTAGCCTTGAGGATCCCGGGTGTCATTAATCCCACCAGCTGGGGCCTTGTGGGTCACAGTCAACTCGCCCATGTCTGAGCAGTTACCCATCAGGCAGCAGAGGCTGTCTTCTTGCCACCAAGAGCCTTGAGAACCACGGGTGGCCTCTTCCTGCCTGCCAGAGCCTCGAGGTTCCCAAAGGCTAGCCGGCGATGCAGTAATTACTCATGATGCATGGATGGCTGGAATCGCACCAGCCAGATTATTCGGTGTTCAGGCCAGCTAGGATCTGTCTGAACAGTGTCTAGGGGTTAAGCCCCAGGTGGGGGTTGCCTGTTTTCCCACCAGCCACAGCCCTGAGAACACCGAGTGGCAGTCACTCCACCAGCTGTGACACTGACAAACCTGGGTGGCTGTCATCCCAACAGCCCGGGCCATGAGGACCCTAAGTGGCTGTCATCCCATCAAGGGGACTTTGGGGTTCCCAGTCAACTTGCCCTTTTCTGAGTAGTTAGTTAATCATCAGGTGGAGGTGGCTGTCATCCTACTGCCCAAGACCTTGAGGACCCTGGATGGCCCTCATGTCACCACCCAGGGCCTTAAGGACCCTGGCTGGCTCTCTCTGCACCAGCCAGGTCCTTGGGTTCCTGAACGGCCAGCACCCGTCTGAACAGTAAAGCATCAGGCAGGGCAGCTGTCTTCCCGCCACAGGCTGATATGTGGTTCCCTGCTCCTGTCTGAACATTAAGCATCAGGCAGGGTGGCTGTTTCCCTGTCAGCCGGTGCCTTGGTGGCCACAGTGAGCTGACCCCTGTCTGAGCAGTTACCCATCAGGCAGTGGAGGCTGACTTCTTGCCACCCAATGACATGAGGACCGCAAGTGTCCTCTTCCTGCCTTCCAGAGCCTGGGGGTCCCAAAGGCTGCAAACAGCAGTTACGCATGACACATGGATGGCTGGATTCTCAACAGCCAGGTTCTTCGGGATTCAGGCCAGCTAGCATCTGTCTGAGAAGTGGCTAGGGGTTAAGCATCAGGTGGGGGGGTGCCTGTCTTCCCACCAGCCAGAGCCTTGAGGACACTGAATGGTACTCATCCCACCCGCTGAGGAAGTCAAGACCCTTAGTGGCCTTCATTCAATGACCCTGGGCTTTGAGGACCCTAAATGTCTGTCATCCCGACAGTGGAGGCCGTGGGGTTCCCAGCCAGCTGGCCCTTGTCTGAGCAGTTAAGCATCAGGTGGAGGTGGCAGTCATCCTCCTGGCCAGTTCCTCGAGGACCCTGGGTGGCTGTCACCTCACCACCCAGGGCCTTAATGACTCCGGGTGGCTCACTTCTCACCAGCCAGGGCCTTGGGGTTCCGGAACCTCTAGAACCCTTCTGAGCAGTTAAACATCAGTCAGGGGTGGTTGTTTTCCCGCTAGCCGTAGCCTTGAGGACCCCTGCTGTCTCTCTTTATGCCTGTTGAGGCCTGGAGGTTCTGGAGGGTGGCCGAAATTGACATTTGATGCCACAGGTGCAGGTGGCTGCCCTCCAGCCAGCCAGGGCTTTGCAAGACCTGACTTGGTAGCACACCTCTGAGCAGTTAAGCATCAGGCAAGTATGGCTGTGTCAAGGCTTCCAGGAGCCATGAGGACCCTGCTTGGATGTCTCCCTGCCACCCGGAGATATGGCTGTCTGCGACCCTTTCTGAAGACTTCAGCATAGGGCAGGGTAGCTGTTTTCCCACCAGCAGGAGCCTTGATGACCTGGGGTGCGTGACATCCCCCCAGACAGGGCATTGAGAAAACCGAGTATGCTGTCTTCCGGCCACCTGGAGACATGGGGGTTCTGGCACCTGCCTGAGCAGTTCAGCATTAGGCAACGTAGCTATTTTCCTGCCCCAGAAACGCCCTGAGGAAACAGGGTGGCAGTGTTCTGGGCACCCTGAGATATGGGGGTTCCGGAACCTGTCTGAGCAGTTAAGCATCAGGCAGGGTAATTGTTTTCCTACCAGGCGGAACCTTGAGGACCCCTGGATGTTTTCATCCTCCAACCTGGGCCTTGAAGATCCCGGGTGTCTGATATCCCCCAGACAGGGCCAGAAATAACCAGAGTGGGTGTTTCCCAGACACCTGGAGATATGGGGGTTCTGGCACCTGTCTGAGCAGGTAAGCAAGAGGCAGGGTAGCTGTTTCCTGCCAGCCCTAGCCTTGAGGAACATGGGTGTCATTCATCCTACTAGCTGGGGCCTTGTGGGTCACGGTAACTTTGCCCTTGTCTGAGCAGTTACCCATCAGACAGCAGAGGCTGTCTTCTTGCCACCAAGAGCCTTGAGAACCACGGGTGGCCTCTTCCTGCCTGCCAGAGCCTCAGGGGTCCTAAAGTAGCCGGCTACTGACCATGTCCTCATGAAGCATGGATGGCTGGAATCCTACCAGCCGGGTTCTTCAGGGGTTCAGACCAGCTAGGATCTGTCTGAGCAGTGGTTAGTGGTTAAGCCCCAGGTGGGGGTTGCCTGTCTTCCCACCAGCCACAGCCCTGAGGACCCCGAGTGGCAGTCACTCCAGCAGCTGTGGCACTGACCAACCTGGGTGGCTGTCATCCCAACAGCCCGGGCCATGAGGACCCTGAGTGGCTGTCATCCCATCAAGGGGACCTTGGGGTTCCCAGTCAACCCGCCCTTGTCTGAGTAGTTAGTTAAGCATCAGGTGGAGGCGGGTGTCATCCTACTGCCCAAAACCTTGAGGATCCTTAATGGCTCTCATGTCACCACCCATGGCCTTAAGGAGCCAGGGTGGCTCTCTCCCCACCAGCAGGGTTTTGGGTTCATGAACGGCCAGCACCCGTCTGAGCAGTAAAGCGTCAGGTGAGGCAGCTGTCTTCCGACTAGCCAGAACCTTGAGGAACCGGGTTGGCTGTCTTCCTGCCACACGCTGTTATGTGGTTCCCTGCTCCTGTCTGAACATTAAGCATCAGGCAGGGCGGCTGTTTCCCTGCCAGCCGGCACCTTGGTGGCCACAGTGAGCTGACCCTTGTCTGAGTAGTTACCCATCAGCAGGGGAGGCTGTCTTCTTGCCACCCAATGATGTGAGGACCGAGCGTGCCCTCCTCCTGCCTGTCAGATCCTCGGGGGTCCCAAAGGCTAGCCGGCAACACAGCAGTTATGCATACGCGTGGATGGATGGATTCCCACCAGCTGGGTTCCTCGGGGTTCAGGCCAGCCAGTATTTGTCTGAACAGTGTCTAGGGGTTAAGAACCAGATGTTTGCGGGGTGCCTGTCTTCTAACCAGCCACAGCCCCGAGGACACCAAGTGGCAGTCACTCCACCAGCTGAGGACTTCAAGGCCCTTGGTATGTGTCATTCCAACAGCCTGGGCCATGAGGACCCTAAGTGGCTGTCATGGCAACAGCTGAGGCCTTGGTGTTCCCAGGCAGCAGGCCGTTGTCTGAGTAGTTAAGCATCAGATGGAGGTGGCAGTCATCCTCCCGGCCAGGTCCTTGGGGACCCGCGGTGACTCACTTCTCACCAGCCAGGGCCTTGGGGTTTCACAAGCGCTAGAACCCTTCTGAACAGTTAAGCATCAGGCAGGGGTGGCTGTCTTCCTGCTAGCTGGAGCCTTGAGGACCTAGAGTGTCTCTCTTTATCCCTGATGGGGCCTTGGAAGTCCCAGAGGGTGGCCGAATTTGAGAGTTTCATCCCCAGGTGCATGTGGCTGTCTTCCAGTCAGCCTGTGCTTTGCAAGTCCTGACCGGGTAGCATCCCTCTGAGCAGTTAATCATCAGGCAAGGGTGGCTGTCTCAAGACTCCTTGTAGCCTTGTGAACCCCTGGATATTCTCATCCTCCAGCCAGGGCCTTGAAGACCCCCAGTGGCTGACATGCTGCCAGACAGGGCCTTGAGGACCCCAGGTGTCTCTCTTCCTGCCTGATGGGGCTTTTGGGGTCCAGGAGGGTGGCCGAGTCTGAGAGCTTAAGCCTGAGGTTGGGCTGGCCGTCTTTCAGCAAGACTGGGCCTTGCAAGGTCCTGCCACCTAGCAACTGTCTGAGCATTTATTCATCAGGCAGGTGTGGCTGTCTTCCCACTGGCAATAGCCATGAGGACCCCACTTGGATGTCTCCCTGCCACCCGGAGATACCAGTGTCTTTAACCGTACCTGAAGAGTTAAGCATAGTGCAGGGTAGCTCTTTTCCCACCAGCCTGAGCCTTAAGGGCCCCGGGCTAATTTCATTCTTCAGCCAGGGCCAAGAAGACCCGGTGTCCGACATCTCTGCAGCCAGGGCCTTGAGGAACCAGGTTGGCTGTCTCCCGAGACATGGGGGTTCCGGCACCTGTCTGAGCAGTTAAGCATCAGGCAAGGTAGCTATTTTCCTGCCAGAGGGAGCCGTGAGGACCCCTGGATGTTGTCATCCTCCAACCAGGTCCTTGAAAACCTCGGGTCGCTGACATCTCCCCAGAGAGGGCCAGGAAGAACTTGTGTGAATTTCTTCCTGTGACCCGGAGAAAAGGGGGTTCTGGTACCTGTCTGAGCAGCAAAGCATCAGGCAGGGGAGCTGTTTTCCTGCCAGCCCCAGTTTCAAGGATCCCAGGTGTCATTCACCCCACCAGATGGGGCCTTGTGGGTCACGGTCAGCTCACCCATATCTGAGCAGTTACCCATCAGGCAGCAGAGGCTCTGTTCTTGCCACCAAGAGCCTTGAGAACCACGGTTGGCTTCTTCCTGCCTGCCGGAGCCTCGGGCGTCCCAAAGGCTAGCCTGCAATGCAGTAGTTACTCATGATGCATGGATGGCTGGAATCCCACCACCGGGTACTTCAGGTGTTCAGGCCAGCTAGCATCTGTCTGAACAGTGGCTAGGGGTTAAGCATCAGGTGTGGGGGGTGCCTGTCTTCCTACCAGCTACAGCCTTGAGGACACTGAGTGGCAGTCACTCCACCAGCTGAGGACTTCAAGGCCCTTGGTATGTGTCATCCCATTAGCCTGGGCCATGAGAACCCTAAGTGGCTGTCATGGCAACAGCGGAGGCCTTGGTGTTCCCAGGCAGCAGGCCCTTGTCTGAGCAGTTAAGCATCAGATGGAGGTGGCAGTCATCCTCCCGGCCAGGTCCTTGAGGACCCGCGGTGACTCACTTCTCACCAGCCAGGGCCTTGGGGTTTCACAAGCGCTAGAACCCTTCTGAACAGTTAAGCATCAGGCAGGGGTGGCTGTCTTCCTGCTAGCTGGAGCCTTGAGGACCTAGAGTGTCTCTCTTTATCCCTGATGGGGCCTTGGAGGTCCCAGAGGGTGGCCGAATTTGAGAGTTTCATCCCCAGGTGCATGTGGCTGTCTGCCAGTCAGCCTGGGCTTTGCAAGACCTGACCGGGTAGTATCCCTCTGAGCAGTTAAGCATCAGGCAAAGGTGGCTGCCTCAAGACTCCCTGGAGCCTTGAGGACCCCTGGATATTCTCTTGCTCCAGCCAGGTCCTTGAAGACCCCGAGTGGCTGACATGCTGCCAGACAGGGCCTCGGGAACCCGGCCTGATGGCTGTCTTCTGGCCACCCGGTGACATGGGGGTTCTGGTACCTGTCTGAGCAGTTCAGCGTCAGCCACGGTAGCTGTTTTTATTCTAGGTGGAGCCCTGAGGACCCCTGGATGTTGTCAACTTCCAACCCGGGCCTTGAAGGCCTCGCGTGGCTAACATCACCCCAGAAAGGGCCTCGAAGAACTCGGGTGAAGTCTGCCGGCCACCTGGACAAATGGGGCTTCTGGCACTTTTCTGAGCTGTTAAGTAACAGGCTGGTTCATGTTTACCTGCGTGGCTGAGCCTTGAAGACGCCTGGAAGTTGTTATCCTTCAACCAGGGCCTTAAAGACCTCGGGTGTCTGACATCCCACCAGACAGGCCCTGGGAGAACGAGGGTGGGTGTTTCCCAGCCACCGGGAAATATGGGGGTTCTGGCATCTGTCTAAGCAGGTAAGCATCAGGCAGGGTAGCTGTTTTCCTGCCAGCCCTAGCCTTGAGGATCCCCGGTGTCATTCATCCCACCAGCTGGGGCCTTGTGGGTCAAGGTCAGCTCGCCCATGTCTGAGCAATTAACCACCAGGCAGCAGAGGCTGTCTTCTTGCCACCAAGAGCCTTGAGAACCACGGGTGGCCTCCTCCTGCCTTCCAGTGCCTCGGGGGTCCCAAAGGCTAGCCTGCAATGCAGCAGTTACTCATGATGCATGGATGGCTGGAATCCCACCAGCCAGATTATTCGGGGTTCAGAAAAGCTAGCATCTGTCTGAGCAGTGTCTAGGGGTTAAGCCCCAGGTGGGGTAGACTGTCTTCCCACCAGCCACAGCCCTGAGGACCCCGAGTGGCAGTCACTTCAGCAGTTTGGCACTGACGAACCTTGTTGCTCTCATCCCAACAACCTGGGCCATGAGGACCCTGAGAGGCTGTCATCCCATCAAGGGGACCTTGGGGTTCCCAGTCAACTCGCCCTTGTCTGAGTAGTTAGTTAAGCATCAGGTGGAGGTGGCTGTCATCCTACTGCCCAAGTTCTTGAGGACCCTGAGTGGCTCTCATGTCACCAACCAGGCCTTAATGACCCTGGCCGGCTCTCTTCCCACCATCCAGGGTTTTGGGGTTCCTGAGTGGCCAGCACCCGTCTGAGCAGCTAAGCATCAGACAAGGCTGGCTGTCTTTCCATCAGGAGGAGCCTTGAGGACCCTGGTTGGGCGTCATCCCCCCAGCCAGTGCCTTGAGGACCCCAGGTGGCTGTCTTCCCGACAGCCAGGGCCCTGGGGTTCCCGACCGGTCAGCACCCGTCTGAGCAGTAAAGCATCAGGTGGGGTAGCTGTCTTCCGACTAGCCAGAACCTTGAGGAACCGGGTTGGCTGTCTTCCCGCCACAGGCTGATATGTGGTTCCCTGCTCCTGTCTGAACGTTAAGCATCAGGCAGGGTGGCTGTTTCCCTGCCAGCCGGTGCCTTGGTGGCCACAGTGAGCTGACCCCTGTCTGAGCAGTTACCCATCAGGCAGGGGAGGCTGTCTTCTTGCCAACCAATGACATGAGGGCCTTAGGTGCCCTCTTCTTGCCTGCCAGATCCTCTGGGGTCCCAAAGGCTAGCCTGCAACGCAGGAGTTACACATGACACATGGATGGCTAGAATTTTACCAGCCGCGTTCTTCGGGGTTCAGGCCAGCTAACATCTGTCTGAACGGTGGCTAGGGGTTAAGCATAAGGTGGGGGAGGGTGCCTGTCTTCCCACCAGCTACATTCCTGAGAACACCAAGTTTCAGTCACTCCCCCAGCTGAGGACTTCAAGACCCTGGGTGGCTGTCATCCCAAAAGCCAGAGCCATGAGGACCCTAAGTAGCTGTCATCCCAACAGCGGAGGTCTTGGGGTTCCCAGGCAGCTGGTCTTGTGGAGCAGTTAATCATCGGGTGGAGGCGGCAGTCATCCTCCCAGCCAGGTCCTTGAGGACCCTGTGTGACTTTCATCTCACCACCCAGGGCCTTGGGGTTCCGAACTTCTAGAACCCTCTGAGCAGTTAAACATCAGTCAGGGTTGGTTGTTTTCCCGCTAGCCGTAGCCTTGAGGACCCCTGCTGTCTCTCTTTATGCCTGTTGAGGTCTGGAGGTTCTGGAGGGTGGCCGAAATTGACATTTGATGCCACAGGTGCAGGTGGCTGCCCTCCAGCCAGCCTGGGCTTTGCAAGACCTGGCTCGGTCGCTACCCTCTGAGCAGTTAAGCATCAGTCAAGGGTGACTGTCTCAAGGCTACCAGGAGCCATGAGGAACCTGCTTGGCTGTCTCCCTGCCACCCGGAGATATGGCTGTCTGCGACCCTTTCTGAAGACTTCAGCATAGGGCAGGGTAGCTGTTTTCCCACCAGCAGGAGCCTTGAAGCGCCGGGGTGCGTGACATCCCCCCAGACAGGGCATTGAGAAAACCGAGTAGGCTGTCTTCCGGCCACCTGGAGACATGGGGGTTCTGGCACCTCTCTGAGCAGTTCAGCATCAGGCAGGGTAGCTTTTTTCCTGCCCAAGACAGGGCCTTGAGGAAACAGGGTGTCAGTGTTCTGGGCACCCTGAGATATGGGGCTTCCGAGACCTGTCTGAGCAGTTAAGCATCAGGCAGGGTAATTGTTTTCCTACCAGGCGGAACCTTGAGGACCCCTGGATGTTTTCATCCTCCAACCAGGGCCTTGAAGACCTCGGGTGGCTGATATCCCCCAGACAGGGCCAGGAATAACCAGAGTGGGTGTTTCCCAGCCATCTGGAGATATAGGGGTTCTGGCACCTGTCTCAGCAGGTAAGCATCAGGCAGGGTAGCTGTTTTCCTGCCAGCGCCAGCCTCGAGGATCCCGGGTGTCATTCATCCCAATAGCTGGGGCCTTGTCAGTCACAGTCAACTTGCCCATGTCTGAGCAGTTACCCATCAGGCAGCAGAGGCTGTGTTCTTGCCACCAAGAGCCTTGAGAACCACGGCTGGCCTCTTCCTGCCTACAAGAGCCTCGGGGGTCCCAAAGGCTAGCCGGCAATGCAGCAGTTACTCATGATGCATGGCTGGCTAGAATCCCAACAGCCGGGTGTTTTGGGGTTCAGGCCAGCAAGCAATGTCTAGGGGTTAAGCATCAGGTGTGGGGAGTGCCTGTCTTCCCACCAGCTACAGCCCTGAGGACACCGAGTGGCAGTCACTCCACCAGCTGAGGACTTCAAGACCCGTCGTCTCTGTCATCCCAACAGCCTGGGCCATGAGAACCTTAAGTGGCTGTCATCCCATCAAGGGGACCTGGGGATTCCCAGTCAACCCGCCCTTGTCTGAGTAGTTAGTTAAGCATCAGGTGGAGGCAGCTGTCATCCTCCTGTCCAAGTCCTCGAGGACCCGGGGTGGCTCTCATGTCACTACCCAGGGCCTTGGGGTTCTGCAAGCGCTAGAACCCTTCTGAGCAGTGAAGCATCAGGCAGGTGTGGCTGTCTTCCTGCTAGCCGGAGTCTTGAGGACCTAGAGTGTTTTTCTGTATGCCTGATGGGGCCTTGGAGGTCCCAGATGGTGGCTGAATTTGAGAGTTTAAGCTCCAGGTGCATGTGGCTGTCTTCCAGCCAGCCTGGGCTTTGTAAGACCTGGCTTGGTAGCACCCCTCTGAGCAGTTAAGCATCAGTCAAGGGTGGCTGCCTCAAGACTCCCTGGAGCCTTGAGGACCCCTGGATATTCTCCTGCTCCAGCCAGGTCCTTGAAGACCCCGAGTGGCTGACATGCTGTCAGAACAGGCCTAGGGAACCGGGGCTGGTGGCTGTCTTCCAGCCACCCGGAGACATGGGGGTTCCGGCACCTGTCTGAGCAGTTCAGCATCAGGCAGGGTAGTTGTTTTCCTGGCAGACGGAGCCGTGAGGACCCCTGGATGTTGTCATCCTCCAACCAGGGTCTTGAAGACCTCGAGTGGCTCACATTCCCCCAATAAGTGCGTCCAAGAACCCGGGTGAAGTCTTCAGGCCACCTTGACAAAAGGGGCTTCTGGCACTTGTCTGAGCTGTTAAGTAACAGGCAGGGCAGTTTTTTCCCTGCGTGGCAGGGTTTTGAAGAACCCTGGAAGTTGTTATCCTCCAACCAGGGTCTTGAAGACCTCGGGTGGCTGACATCCCCCCGGACAGGGCATGGAAGAAACAGGATGGGTGTTTCCCAGCCACCGGGAAATATGGGGGTTCTGGCACCTGTCTAAGCAGGTAAGCATCAGGCAGGGTAGCTGTTTTCCTGCCAGCCCTAGACTGGAGGATCCCGGGTGTCATCATCCCACCACCTGGGGCCTTGTGGGTCACAGTCTGCTTGCCCATATCTGAGCAGTTACCCATCAGGCAGCGGAGGCTGTCTTCTTGCCACCAAGAGCCTTGAGAACCACGGGTGGCCTCTTCCTGCCTTCCAGAGCCTCCGGGGTCCCAAAGGCTAACCAGCAATGCAGCATTTACTCATAATGCATGGATGGCTGGAATCCCACTAGCCGGGTTCTTCGGGGTTCAAGCCAACTAGCATCTGTCTAAGCAGTGTCTAGGGGTCAAGCCCCAGGTGGGGGTTGCCTGTCTTCCCACCAGCCACAGCCCTGAGGACCCCTAGTGGCCGTTATTCTACCTGCTGTGGCACTGACGAACCTGGGTGGCTGACATCCCAACAGCCGGGGCCATGAGGACCCTAAGTGGTTGTGATGGCAACAGCGGAGGCCTTGGTATTCCCAGCCAGCCTGCCCTTGTCTGAGCAGTTAAGCATCAGGTGGAGGTGGCAGTCATCCTCCCGGCCAGGTCCTTGAGGACCCGCGGTGGCTGTCATCTCACCAACCAGGGCCTTGGGGTTTCATAAGCGCTAGAACCCTTCTGAACAGTTAAACATCTGGCAGGGGTGGCTGTTTTCCTGCTAGCTGGAGCCTTGAGGACCTAGAGAGTCTCTCTTTATCCCTGATGGGGCCTTGGAGGTCCCAGAGGGTGGTCGAATTTGAGAGTTTCATCCCCAGGTGCATGTGGCTGTCTTCCAGTCAGCCTGTGCTTTGCAAGTCCTGACCGGGTAGCATCCCTCTGAGCAGTTAATCATCAGGCAAGGGTGGCTGTCTCAAGACTCCTTGTAGCCTTGTGAACCCCTGGATATTCTCATCCTCCAGCCAGGGCCTTGAAGACCCCCAGTGGCTGACATGCTGCCAGACAGGGCCTTGAGGACCCCAGGTGTCTCTCTTCCTGCCTGATGGGGCTTTTGGGGTCCAGGAGGGTGGCCGAGTCTGAGAGCTTAAGCCTGAGGTTGGGCTGGCCGTCTTTCAGCAAGACTGGGCCTTGCAAGGTCCTGCCACCTAGCAACTGTCTGAGCATTTATTCATCAGGCAGGTGTGGCTGTCTTCCCACTGGCAATAGCCATGAGGACCCCACTTGGATGTCTCCCTGCCACCCGGAGATACCAGTGTCTTTAACCGTACCTGAAGAGTTAAGCATAGTGCAGGGTAGCTCTTTTCCCACCAGCCTGAGCCTTAAGGGCCCCGGGCTAATTTCATTCTTCAGCCAGGGCCAAGAAGACCCGGTGTCCGACATCTCTGCAGCCAGGGCCTTGAGGAACCAGGTTGGCTGTCTCCCGAGACATGGGGGTTCCGGCACCTGTCTGAGCAGTTAAGCATCAGGCAAGGTAGCTATTTTCCTGCCAGAGGGAGCCGTGAGGACCCCTGGATGTTGTCATCCTCCAACCAGGTCCTTGAAAACCTCGGGTCGCTGACATCTCCCCAGAGAGGGCCAGGAAGAACTTGTGTGAATTTCTTCCTGTGACCCGGAGAAAAGGGGGTTCTGGTACCTGTCTGAGCAGCAAAGCATCAGGCAGGGGAGCTGTTTTCCTGCCAGCCCCAGTTTCAAGGATCCCAGGTGTCATTCACCCCACCAGATGGGGCCTTGTGGGTCACGGTCAGCTCACCCATATCTGAGCAGTTACCCATCAGGCAGCAGAGGCTCTGTTCTTGCCACCAAGAGCCTTGAGAACCACGGTTGGCTTCTTCCTGCCTGCCGGAGCCTCGGGCGTCCCAAAGGCTAGCCTGCAATGCAGTAGTTACTCATGATGCATGGATGGCTGGAATCCCACCACCGGGTACTTCAGGTGTTCAGGCCAGCTAGCATCTGTCTGAGCAGTGGCTAGGGGTTAAGCATCAGGTGTGGGGGGTGCCTGTCTTCCTACCAGCTACAGCCTTGAGGACACTGAGTGGCAGTCACTCCACCAGCTGAGGACTTCAAGGCCCTTGGTATGTGTCATCCCATTAGCCTGGGCCATGAGAACCCTAAGTGGCTGTCATGGCAACAGCGGAGGCCTTGGTGTTCCCAGGCAGCAGGCCCTTGTCTGAGCAGTTAAGCATCAGATGGAGGTGGCAGTCATCCTCCCGGCCAGGTCCTTGAGGACCCGCGGTGACTCACTTCTCACCAGCCAGGGCCTTGGGGTTTCACAAGCGCTAGAACCCTTCTGAACAGTTAAGCATCAGGCAGGGGTGGCTGTCTTCCTGCTAGCTGGAGCCTTGAGGACCTAGAGTGTCTCTCTTTATCCCTGATGGGGCCTTGGAGGTCCCAGAGGGTGGCCGAATTTGAGAGTTTCATCCCCAGGTGCATGTGGCTGTCTGCCAGTCAGCCTGGGCTTTGCAAGACCTGACCGGGTAGTATCCCTCTGAGCAGTTAAGCATCAGGCAAAGGTGGCTGCCTCAAGACTCCCTGGAGCCTTGAGGACCCCTGGATATTCTCTTGCTCCAGCCAGGTCCTTGAAGACCCCGAGTGGCTGACATGCTGCCAGACAGGGCCTCGGGAACCCGGCCTGATGGCTGTCTTCTGGCCACCCGGTGACATGGGGGTTCTGGTACCTGTCTGAGCAGTTCAGCGTCAGCCACGGTAGCTGTTTTTATTCTAGGTGGAGCCCTGAGGACCCCTGGATGTTGTCAACTTCCAACCCGGGCCTTGAAGGCCTCGCGTGGCTAACATCACCCCAGAAAGGGCCTCGAAGAACTCGGGTGAAGTCTGCCGGCCACCTGGACAAATGGGGCTTCTGGCACTTTTCTGAGCTGTTAAGTAACAGGCTGGTTCATGTTTACCTGCGTGGCTGAGCCTTGAAGACGCCTGGAAGTTGTTATCCTTCAACCAGGGCCTTAAAGACCTCGGGTGTCTGACATCCCACCAGACAGGCCCTGGGAGAACGAGGGTGGGTGTTTCCCAGCCACCGGGAAATATGGGGGTTCTGGCATCTGTCTAAGCAGGTAAGCATCAGGCAGGGTAGCTGTTTTCCTGCCAGCCCTAGCCTTGAGGATCCCCGGTGTCATTCATCCCACCAGCTGGGGCCTTGTGGGTCAAGGTCAGCTCGCCCATGTCTGAGCAATTAACCACCAGGCAGCAGAGGCTGTCTTCTTGCCACCAAGAGCCTTGAGAACCACGGGTGGCCTCCTCCTGCCTTCCAGTGCCTCGGGGGTCCCAAAGGCTAGCCTGCAATGCAGCAGTTACTCATGATGCATGGATGGCTGGAATCCCACCAGCCAGATTATTCGGGGTTCAGAAAAGCTAGCATCTGTCTGAGCAGTGTCTAGGGGTTAAGCCCCAGGTGGGGTAGACTGTCTTCCCACCAGCCACAGCCCTGAGGACCCCGAGTGGCAGTCACTTCAGCAGTTTGGCACTGACGAACCTTGTTGCTCTCATCCCAACAACCTGGGCCATGAGGACCCTGAGAGGCTGTCATCCCATCAAGGGGACCTTGGGGTTCCCAGTCAACTCGCCCTTGTCTGAGTAGTTAGTTAAGCATCAGGTGGAGGTGGCTGTCATCCTACTGCCCAAGTTCTTGAGGACCCTGAGTGGCTCTCATGTCACCAACCAGGCCTTAATGACCCTGGCCGGCTCTCTTCCCACCATCCAGGGTTTTGGGGTTCCTGAGTGGCCAGCACCCGTCTGAGCAGCTAAGCATCAGACAAGGCTGGCTGTCTTTCCATCAGGAGGAGCCTTGAGGACCCTGGTTGGGCGTCATCCCCCCAGCCAGTGCCTTGAGGACCCCAGGTGGCTGTCTTCCCGACAGCCAGGGCCCTGGGGTTCCCGACCGGTCAGCACCCGTCTGAGCAGTAAAGCATCAGGTGGGGTAGCTGTCTTCCGACTAGCCAGAACCTTGAGGAACCGGGTTGGCTGTCTTCCCGCCACAGGCTGATATGTGGTTCCCTGCTCCTGTCTGAACGTTAAGCATCAGGCAGGGTGGCTGTTTCCCTGCCAGCCGGTGCCTTGGTGGCCACAGTGAGCTGACCCCTGTCTGAGCAGTTACCCATCAGGCAGGGGAGGCTGTCTTCTTGCCAACCAATGACATGAGGGCCTTAGGTGCCCTCTTCTTGCCTGCCAGATCCTCTGGGGTCCCAAAGGCTAGCCTGCAACGCAGGAGTTACACATGACACATGGATGGCTAGAATTTTACCAGCCGCGTTCTTCGGGGTTCAGGCCAGCTAACATCTGTCTGAACGGTGGCTAGGGGTTAAGCATAAGGTGGGGGAGGGTGCCTGTCTTCCCACCAGCTACATTCCTGAGAACACCAAGTTTCAGTCACTCCCCCAGCTGAGGACTTCAAGACCCTGGGTGGCTGTCATCCCAAAAGCCAGAGCCATGAGGACCCTAAGTAGCTGTCATCCCAACAGCGGAGGTCTTGGGGTTCCCAGGCAGCTGGTCTTGTGGAGCAGTTAATCATCGGGTGGAGGCGGCAGTCATCCTCCCAGCCAGGTCCTTGAGGACCCTGTGTGACTTTCATCTCACCACCCAGGGCCTTGGGGTTCCGAACTTCTAGAACCCTCTGAGCAGTTAAACATCAGTCAGGGTTGGTTGTTTTCCCGCTAGCCGTAGCCTTGAGGACCCCTGCTGTCTCTCTTTATGCCTGTTGAGGTCTGGAGGTTCTGGAGGGTGGCCGAAATTGACATTTGATGCCACAGGTGCAGGTGGCTGCCCTCCAGCCAGCCTGGGCTTTGCAAGACCTGGCTCGGTCGCTACCCTCTGAGCAGTTAAGCATCAGTCAAGGGTGACTGTCTCAAGGCTACCAGGAGCCATGAGGAACCTGCTTGGCTGTCTCCCTGCCACCCGGAGATATGGCTGTCTGCGACCCTTTCTGAAGACTTCAGCATAGGGCAGGGTAGCTGTTTTCCCACCAGCAGGAGCCTTGAAGCGCCGGGGTGCGTGACATCCCCCCAGACAGGGCATTGAGAAAACCGAGTAGGCTGTCTTCCGGCCACCTGGAGACATGGGGGTTCTGGCACCTCTCTGAGCAGTTCAGCATCAGGCAGGGTAGCTTTTTTCCTGCCCAAGACAGGGCCTTGAGGAAACAGGGTGTCAGTGTTCTGGGCACCCTGAGATATGGGGCTTCCGAGACCTGTCTGAGCAGTTAAGCATCAGGCAGGGTAATTGTTTTCCTACCAGGCGGAACCTTGAGGACCCCTGGATGTTTTCATCCTCCAACCAGGGCCTTGAAGACCTCGGGTGGCTGATATCCCCCAGACAGGGCCAGGAATAACCAGAGTGGGTGTTTCCCAGCCATCTGGAGATATAGGGGTTCTGGCACCTGTCTCAGCAGGTAAGCATCAGGCAGGGTAGCTGTTTTCCTGCCAGCGCCAGCCTCGAGGATCCCGGGTGTCATTCATCCCAATAGCTGGGGCCTTGTCAGTCACAGTCAACTTGCCCATGTCTGAGCAGTTACCCATCAGGCAGCAGAGGCTGTGTTCTTGCCACCAAGAGCCTTGAGAACCACGGCTGGCCTCTTCCTGCCTACAAGAGCCTCGGGGGTCCCAAAGGCTAGCCGGCAATGCAGCAGTTACTCATGATGCATGGCTGGCTAGAATCCCAACAGCCGGGTGTTTTGGGGTTCAGGCCAGCAAGCAATGTCTAGGGGTTAAGCATCAGGTGTGGGGAGTGCCTGTCTTCCCACCAGCTACAGCCCTGAGGACACCGAGTGGCAGTCACTCCACCAGCTGAGGACTTCAAGACCCGTCGTCTCTGTCATCCCAACAGCCTGGGCCATGAGAACCTTAAGTGGCTGTCATCCCATCAAGGGGACCTGGGGATTCCCAGTCAACCCGCCCTTGTCTGAGTAGTTAGTTAAGCATCAGGTGGAGGCAGCTGTCATCCTCCTGTCCAAGTCCTCGAGGACCCGGGGTGGCTCTCATGTCACTACCCAGGGCCTTGGGGTTCTGCAAGCGCTAGAACCCTTCTGAGCAGTGAAGCATCAGGCAGGTGTGGCTGTCTTCCTGCTAGCCGGAGTCTTGAGGACCTAGAGTGTTTTTCTGTATGCCTGATGGGGCCTTGGAGGTCCCAGATGGTGGCTGAATTTGAGAGTTTAAGCTCCAGGTGCATGTGGCTGTCTTCCAGCCAGCCTGGGCTTTGTAAGACCTGGCTTGGTAGCACCCCTCTGAGCAGTTAAGCATCAGTCAAGGGTGGCTGCCTCAAGACTCCCTGGAGCCTTGAGGACCCCTGGATATTCTCCTGCTCCAGCCAGGTCCTTGAAGACCCCGAGTGGCTGACATGCTGTCAGAACAGGCCTAGGGAACCGGGGCTGGTGGCTGTCTTCCAGCCACCCGGAGACATGGGGGTTCCGGCACCTGTCTGAGCAGTTCAGCATCAGGCAGGGTAGTTGTTTTCCTGGCAGACGGAGCCGTGAGGACCCCTGGATGTTGTCATCCTCCAACCAGGGTCTTGAAGACCTCGAGTGGCTCACATTCCCCCAATAAGTGCGTCCAAGAACCCGGGTGAAGTCTTCAGGCCACCTTGACAAAAGGGGCTTCTGGCACTTGTCTGAGCTGTTAAGTAACAGGCAGGGCAGTTTTTTCCCTGCGTGGCAGGGTTTTGAAGAACCCTGGAAGTTGTTATCCTCCAACCAGGGTCTTGAAGACCTCGGGTGGCTGACATCCCCCCGGACAGGGCATGGAAGAAACAGGATGGGTGTTTCCCAGCCACCGGGAAATATGGGGGTTCTGGCACCTGTCTAAGCAGGTAAGCATCAGGCAGGGTAGCTGTTTTCCTGCCAGCCCTAGACTGGAGGATCCCGGGTGTCATCATCCCACCACCTGGGGCCTTGTGGGTCACAGTCTGCTTGCCCATATCTGAGCAGTTACCCATCAGGCAGCGGAGGCTGTCTTCTTGCCACCAAGAGCCTTGAGAACCACGGGTGGCCTCTTCCTGCCTTCCAGAGCCTCCGGGGTCCCAAAGGCTAACCAGCAATGCAGCATTTACTCATAATGCATGGATGGCTGGAATCCCACTAGCCGGGTTCTTCGGGGTTCAAGCCAACTAGCATCTGTCTAAGCAGTGTCTAGGGGTCAAGCCCCAGGTGGGGGTTGCCTGTCTTCCCACCAGCCACAGCCCTGAGGACCCCTAGTGGCCGTTATTCTACCTGCTGTGGCACTGACGAACCTGGGTGGCTGACATCCCAACAGCCGGGGCCATGAGGACCCTAAGTGGTTGTGATGGCAACAGCGGAGGCCTTGGTATTCCCAGCCAGCCTGCCCTTGTCTGAGCAGTTAAGCATCAGGTGGAGGTGGCAGTCATCCTCCCGGCCAGGTCCTTGAGGACCCGCGGTGGCTGTCATCTCACCAACCAGGGCCTTGGGGTTTCATAAGCGCTAGAACCCTTCTGAACAGTTAAACATCTGGCAGGGGTGGCTGTTTTCCTGCTAGCTGGAGCCTTGAGGACCTAGAGAGTCTCTCTTTATCCCTGATGGGGCCTTGGAGGTCCCAGAGGGTGGTCGAATTTGAGAGTTTCATCCCCAGGTGCATGTGGCTGTCTTCCAGTCAGCCTGGGCTTTGCAAGACCTGACCGGGTAGCATCCCTATGTGCAGTTAAGCATCAGGCAAGGGTGGCTCTCTCAAGACTCCCTGGAGCCTTGAGGACCCCTGGATATTCTCCTGCTCCAGTCAGGTCCTTGAAGACCTCGAGTGGCAGACATGCTGCCAGACAGGGCCTCGCGAACCAGGGTTAGTGGCTGTCTTCTGGCCACCCGGAAACATGGGGGTTCTGGTACCTGTCTGAGTAGTTCAGCGTCAGGCAGGGTAGCTGTTTTTATTCTAGGTGGAGCCCTGAGGACCCCTGGATGTTGTCGTCTTCCAACCAGGGCCTTGAAGACCTCGCGTGGCTGACATAACCCCAGAAAGGGCCTCGAAGAACTCGGGTGAAGTCTGCCGGCCACCTGGACAAATGGGGCTTCTGGCATTTTTCTGAGCTGTTAAGTAACAGGCTGGGTTCATGTTTACATGTGTGTCTGAGCCTTGAAGATCCCTGGAAGTTGTTATCCTTCAACCAGGGCCTTAAAGACCTCGGGTGGCTGACATCCCACCAGACAGGCCCTGGGAGAACCAGGGTGGGTGTTTCCCAGCCACCCGGAAATATGTGGGTTCTGGCACCTGTCTAAGCAGGTAATCATCAGGCAGGGTAGCTGTTTTCCTGCCAGCCCTAGCCTTGAGGATCCCGGGTGTCATTCATCCCACCAGCTGGGGCCTTGAGGGTCACTGTCAGCTCACCCGTGTCTGAGCAGTTACCCATCAGGCAGCAGAGGCTGTCTTCTTGCACTAAGAGCCTTGAGAACCATGGGTGGCCTCTTGCTGCCTGCAAGAGCCTCGGGGATCCCAAAGACTAGCCAGCAACACAGTAGTTACACATGACCCATGGATGACTATAGTCCCACCAGTCGAGGTTATCGGGGTTCAGGCCAGCTAGTATCTGTCTGAACAGTGTCTAGGGGTTAAGCATCAGGTGGGGGGGGGCTGTCTTCATACCAGCCACAGCCCTGAGGACACTGAGTGGCAGTCACTCCACCAGCTGAGGACTTCAAGACCCTTGGTGGCTGTCATCCCATCAGCCTGGGCCATGAGGACCCTAAGTAGCTGTCATTGCAACAGCAGAAGCCTTGGTGGTCCCAGGCAGCCTGCCCTTGTCTGACTAGTTAAGCATCAGGTGGAGGTGGCAGTCATCCTACCGGCCAGGTCCTGGAGGACCCTGGGTGGCTGTCATCTCACTACCCAGGGCCTTGGGGTTTCACAAGCGCTAGAACCCTTCTGAACAGTAAGCATCAGGCAGGGGTGGCTGTCTTCCTGCTAGCTGGAGCCTTGAGGACCTAGAGTGTCTCTCTTTATCCCTGATGGGGCCTTGGAGGTCCCAGAGGGTGGCCGAATTTGAGAGTTTCAACCCCAGGTGCATGTGGCTGTCTTCTAGTCAGCCTGGGCTTTGCAAGACCTGACCGGGTAGTATCCCTCTGAGCAGTTAAGCATCAGGCAAGGGTGGCTGCCTCAAGACTCCCTGGAGCCTTGAGGACCCCTGGATATTCTCCTGCTCCAGCCAGGTCCTTGAAGACCCCGAGTGGCTGACATGCTGTCAGAACGGACCCCGGGAACCGGGGCTGATAGCTGTCTTCCAGCCACCCGGAGACATGGGGTTCTGGCACCTGTCTGAGCAGTTCAGCGTCAGGCAGGGTAGCTGTTTTCCTGCCAGGAGGGGCCGTGAGGACCCCTGGATGTTGTCAACTTCCAACCAGGGCCTTGAAGACCTCGCGTGGCTAACATCACCCCAGAAAGGGCCTCGAAGAACTCAGGTGAAGTCTTCCAGCCACCTGGACAAATGGGGCTTCTGGCACTTTTCTGAGCTCTTAAGTAACAGGCTGGTTCATGTTTATCTGTGTGTCTGAGCCTTGAAGACGCCTGGAAGTTGTTATCCTTCAACCAGGGCCTTAAAGACCTCGGGTGGCTGATATCCCACCAGACAGGCCATGGGAGAAACAGGGTGGGTGTTTCCCAGCCACCGGGAAATATGGGGGTTCTGGCATCTGTCTAAGCAGGTAAGCATCAGGCAGTGTAGCTGTTTTCCTGCCAGGCGGAGCCTTGAGGAGCCCTGGATGTTGTCATCCTCCAACCAGGTCCTTGAAAACCTCGGGTCGCTGACATCCCTCCAGACAGGGCCAGGAAGAACTTGTGTGAATTTCTTCCTGTGACCCTGAGAAATGGGGGTTCTGGCACCTGTCTGAGCAGGTTAGCATCAGGCAGGGTAGCTGTTTTCCTGCCAGCCCCAGTTTCAAGGATCCCAGGTGTCATTCACCCCACCAGATGGGGCCTTGTGGGTCACTGTCAGCTCGCCCATGTCTGAACAATTACCCATCAGGCAGCAGAGGCTGTGTTCTTGCCACCAAGAGCCTTGAGAACCACGGTTGGCCTCTTCCTGCCTGCCGGAGCCTCCGGGGTCCCAAAGGCTAGCCTGCAACAGAGCAGTTACTCATGATGCATGAATGGCTGGAATCCTAACACCGGGTACTTCAGGTGTTCAGGCCAGCTAGCATCTGTCTGAGCAGTGGCTAGGGGTTAAGCATCAGGTGTGGGGGGTGCCTGTCTTCCTATCAGCTACAGCCCTGAGGACACTGAGTGGCAGTCACTCCACCAGCTGAGGACTACAAGGCCCTTGGTGGCTGTCATTCCTGGGCCACATGGACCCTAAGTGGCTGTCATCCCAATAGCAGAGGTCTTGATGTTCCCAGCCAGCCTGCCCTTTTCTGAGCAGTTAAGCATCAGATGGAGGTGACAGTCATCCTAACGGCCAGGTCATTGAGGATTTGGGGTGGCCCACTCCTCACCAGCCAGGGCCTTGGGGTTCCGGAACCGCTAGAACCCTTCTGAGTAATTAAGTATCAGGCAGGGGTGGCTGTCTTCCTGCTAGCTGGAGCCTTGAGGACCTAGAGTGTCTCTCTTTATCCATGATGGGGCCTTGGAGGTCCTAGAGGGTGGCCAAATTTGAGAGTTTCATCACCAGGTGCATGTGGCTGTCTTCAGGCCACCCTGTGCTTTGCAAGACCTGACTTGGTATGAGCAGTTAAGCATCAGGCAAGGGTGGCTGTCTCAAGACTCCCTGGAGCTTTGAGGACCCCTGGATATTCTCCTGCTCCAGCCAGGTCCTTGAAGACCCCAAGTGGCTGACATGCTGCCAGACAGGGCCTCGCGAACCAGGGTTAGTGGCTGTCTTCTGGCCACCCGGAGACATGGGGGTTCTGGTACCTGTCTGAGCAGTTCAGCGTCAGGCAGGGTAGCTGTTTTCCTGCCAGGAGGGGCCGTGAGGACCCCTGGATGTTGTCAACTTCCAACCAGGGCCTTGAAGACCTTGCGTGGCTAACATCACCCCAGAGAGGGCCTCGAAGAACTTAGGTGAAGTCTTCCGGCCACCTGGACAAATGGGGCTTCTGGCACTTTTCTGAGCTGTTAAGTAACAGGCTGGTTCATGTTTACCTGTGTGGCTGAGCCTTGAAGACCTCTGGAAGTTGTTATCCTTCAACCAGGGCCTTAAAGACCTCGGGTGGCTGACATCCCACCAGACAGGTCCTGGGAGAACCAGGGTGGGTTTTTCCCAGCCACAAGGAAATATGGGGGTTCTGGCACCTGTCTAAGCAGGTAAGCATGAGGCAGTGTAGCTACTTTCCTGCCAGGCATACCCTTTAGGACCTCTGGATGTTCTCCTTCTCTGGACAGGGCCTTGCAGACCCTGAGTGGCTGACATGTTGCCAGACAGGGCCTCGTGAAACCCTGGTGGATGGTTGTCTTCCTGCCACCAAGAGATATGGGGGTTCTTAGACTTCTCTGAGCAGTTAATCATCAGGCAGTGTAGCTGTTTTCGCATGAGGCAGAGCCTTGAGGAGCCCTGGATGTTGTCATCCTCCAACCAGGTCCTTGAAACCCTCCGGTCGCTGACATCCCTCCAGACAGGGCCAGGAAGAACCCTTGTGAATTTCTTCCTGTGACCCGGAGAAATGGGGGTTCTGGCACCTGTCTGAGCAGGTAAGCATCAGGCAGGGGAGCTGTTTTCCTGCCAGCCCTAGCCTTGAGGATCCTGGGTGACATTCATGCCATCAGCCGGGGCCTTGTGGGTCATGGTAAGCTCGCCCATGTCTGAGGAGTTACCCATCAGGCAGCAGAGGCTGTCTTCTTGCCACTAAAAGCCTTGAGAAACATGGGTGGCTTTTCCTGCCTTCCAGAGCCTCGGGGGTCCCAAAGGCTAGCCTGCCATGCAGCAGTTACTCATGATACATGGATGGCTAGAATCCCACCATCCAGGTTCTTTGGGGTTCCCGGCAGCTAGCATCTATCTTAGAAGTGGCTAGGGGTTAAGGCCCAGGTGGGGGGTGCCTGTCTTCCCACCAGCTACAGCCCTGAGGAACCCGAGTAGCAGTCACTCCAGCAGCTGTGGCACTGACAAACCTGGGTGGCTCTCATCCCAACAGCCTGGGCCATGAGGACCCTGAGTGGCTGTCATCCCATCAAGGGGACCTTGGGGTTCCCAGTCAACCCGCCCTTGTCTTAGTAGTTAGTTAATCATCAGGTGGAGGCAGCTGTCATCCTACTGTCCAAGTCCTTGAGGACCCTGGGTGGCTCTCATGTCACCACCCAGGGCCTTAAGGACCCTGGAGGGCTCTCTCCCCACCAGCCAGGGTTTTGGGGTTCCTGAGTGGCCAGCACCCGTCTGAGCAGTAAAGCATCAGGCAGGGCAGCTGTCTTCCCGCCACACGCAGATATGTGGTTCCCTGCTCCTGTCTGAACATTAATCATCAGGCAGGGCGGCTGTTTCCCTGTCAGCCGACGTCTTGGTGTCCACAGTGAGCTGACCCCTGTCTGAGCAGTTACCCATAAGGCACAGGAAGGTGTCTCCTTACCACGAGATGACATGAGGACCGTGGTGTCCTCTTCCTGTCTGTCAGAGCCCCGGTGTCCCAAAGGCTAGCTGGCAATGCAGGAGTTACACATGACACATGGACGGCTAGAATTTCACCATCCAGGTTCTTCAGGGTTCAGGCCAGCAAGCATTTGTCTCAGAAGTGGCTAGGGGTTAAATATCAGGTGGGGTTGCCTGTCTTCCCACCAGCAACAGCCCTGAGGACACCGAATGGCAGCTGAGGACTTCAAGACCCTGGGTGACTGTCATCCCAAAAGTGAATGCCTTGGTGTTCCCAGCCAGCCTGCCCTTGTCTGGGCAGTTAATCATCAGGTGGAGGTGACAGTCATCCTACCGGCCAGGTCCTAGAGGACCCATGTGTCTGTCATCTTACCACCCAGGGCTTTGATGACCCCGGGTGGCTCACTTCTCAACAGATAGGGGCTTGGGGTTCCTCTAGAACCCTTCTGAGCAATTAAACATCGGTCAGGGGTGGTTGTCTTCCCACTAGCCGGAGCCTTGAGGACCCCTGCTATCTCTCTTTAAGCCTGATTAGGCCTCGAGGTCCCGATGGGTGGCCAAATTTGAGATTTGATGCCACAGGTGCATGTGGCTGTCTTCCAGCCATCCTGGGCTTTGCAAGACCCGAATAGGTAGAACCCCTCTGAACAGTTAAGCATCAGGCAAGCATGGCTGTCTCAAGACTCCTTGGAGCCATAAGGACCCCTGGATAATTTCCTGCTCCAGCCAGGGCCTTGAAGACCCCGAGTGGCTCACATGCTGCCAGTGAGGGCCTTGAGGACCTGAGAGGCTGTCTACAGGCCTGATGGGGCCTTGGGCATCCCTGAGAGTATCCGGATTTTAGAATTTAAGCCCCAGGTGCATGTGGTTATCCTCAAGCCACCTGCACTTTACAAGACCTGGTCCGGTAGCACCCTTCTGAGCATTAAACATCAGGCAAGGGTGGCTGCCTCAAGGCTACCCGGAGTCCTGAGGGCCCCGAGTGGCTATCTTCCAGCCTGATGGGGCCTTGTGGGTCCAGGAGGGTGGCCGAGTCTGAGAGCTTAAGCCTCAGCAAGACTGGGCCTTGGACGTTCTGGCTGGCTAGCAACTTTCTGAGCATTTATTCATCAGGCAGGTGTGGCTCTCTTCCCAGGCAGGGTGGTTGTTTACCTGAGTGGCTGAGCCTTGAAGACCCCTGGAAGTTGTTATCCTTCAACCAGGGCCTTAAAGACCTCGGGTGGCTGACATCCCACCAGACAGAGCCTGGGAGAACCAGGGTGGGTGTTTCACAGCCACCCGGAAATATGGGGGTTCTGGCACCTGTCTAAGCAGGTAAGCTTCAGGCAGGTTAGCTGTTTTCCTGCCAGCCCAGGCCTTGAGAGTCCCCGGTGTCATTCATCACATCAGCCTGGGCCTTGTGGGTCACGGTCAGCTCGTCCATGTTGGAGCATTTAACCACTAGGCAGGGGAGGCTGTCTTCTTGCCACCAAGAGCCTTGAGAACCACGGGTGGCCTCCTCCTGCCTTCCAGAGCCTCGGGGCTCCCAAAGGCCAGCCTGCAACACAGCAGGTACTCATGATGCATGGATGGCTAGAATCCCACCAGCCAGATTATTCGGGGTTCAGACCAGCTGGCATCTGTGTGAGCAGTGTCTAGGGGTTAAGCCCCAGGAGGGGTAGACTGTCTTCCCACCAGCCACAGCCCTGAGGACCCCGAGTGGCAGTCACTCCAGCAGCTGTGACACTGACAAACCTGGGTGGCTGTCATCCCAACAGCCTGGGCCATGAGGACCCTGAGTGGCTGTCATCCCAACAAGGGGCCTTAGGGTTCCCAGTCAACTTGCCCTTGTCTGAGTAGTTAGTTAAGCATCAGGTGGAGGTGGCTGTCATCCTACTGCCCTAGTTCTTGAGGACCCTGAGTGGCTCTCATGTCACCAACCAGGCCTTAATGACCCAGGCCGGATCTCTTCCCACCAGCCAGGGTTTTGGGGTTCCCGAACGGCCAGCACCCGTCTGAGCAGTAAAGTATCAGGCAGGGTAGCTGTCTTCCTCCTAGCCAGAACCTTGAGTTACTGGGTTGGCTGTCTTCCCGCCACACGCTGATACGTGGTTCCCTGCTCCTTTCTGAACATTAAGCATCAGGCAGGGTGGCTGTTTCCCTGTCAGCCGGTGCCTTGGTGGCCACAGTGAGCTGACCCCTGTCTGAGCAGTTACCCATCAGGCAGGGGAGGCTGTCTTCTTGCCAACCAATGACATGATGGCCTTAGGTGCCCTCTTCTTACCTGCCAGATCTTCGGGAGGCCCAAAGGCTAGCCTGCAACGCAGGAGTTACACATGACACATGGATGGCTAAAATTTCACCATCCAGGTTCTTTGGGGTTCAGGCCAGCTAGCATCTGTCTGAACGGTGGCTAGGGGTTAAGCATCAGGTGGGGGGTGCCTGTCTTCCCACCAGCTATATTCCTGAGAACACCAAGTGTCAGTCACTCACCCAGCTGAGGACTTCAAGACCCTGGGTGGCTGTCATCCCAAAAGACAGACCCATGAGTACCCTAAGTAGCTGTCATCCCAACAGTGGAGGACTTGGTGTTCCTAGCCAGCTGGTCCTTGTCTGAGCAGTTAATCATCAGGTGGAGGTTGCAGTCATCCTACCGGCCAGGTCCTGGAGGACCCGGGGTAGCTCACTTCTCACCAGCCAGAGCCTTGGGGTTCCGGAACCACTAGAACCCTTCTGAGCAGTTAAGCATCAGGAAGGGGTGGTTGTCTTCCTGCTAGCCGTAGCCTGGAGGACCCCAGGTGTCTCTCTTTATGCCTGATGGGGCCGTGAGGTTCCAGAGAGTGGCGGAATTTGTGATTTGATGCCACAAGTGGAGGTGGCTATCTTCCAGCCAGCCTGTGCTTTGCAAGACCTGACCGGGTAGCACCCCTCTGAGCAGTTAAGCATCAGGCAAGCATGGCTGTCTCAAGACTCCATGGAGCTTTGAGGACCCCTGGATATTTTCATGCTCCAGCCAGGCCCTTGAAGACCCCGAGTGGCTGACATGCTGCCAAACAGGGCCTTGAGGACCCCAGGTGTCTCTCTTCCTGCCTAATGGGCCCTTGGGCGTCCAGGAGGGTGGCCGAGTCTGAGAGCTTAAGCCTGAGGTTGGGCTGGCCGTCTTTCAGAAAGACTGGGCCTTGCAAGTTCCTGCCACCTAGCAACTGTCTGAGCTTTTATTCATCAGGCAGGTGTGGCTGTCTTCCCACTGGAAATAGCCATGAGGACCCCGCTTGGCTGTCTCCCTGCCACCCGGAGATATGGGCGTCTGCGACCCTCTCTGAAGAGTTAAGCATAGGGCAGGGTAGCTGTATTCCCACCAGCCAGAGGCTAGAGGGCCCCGGGATACTTTCATTCTCCAGCCAGGGCCTTGAAGACTCCAGGTGGGTGACACCCGCACAGCCATAGACTGTAGAACCAGGGTGGCTTTCTTCCCACCACCCGGAGACATGGGGGTTCCGGCACCTCTCTGAGCAGTTAAGCATCAGGCAAGGTAGCTATTTTACTGCCCCAGACAGGGCCTTGAGGAACCAGCGAGGCTGTGTTCCCGGTGCCCGGTGATATGGACGTTCTGGGACCTGTCTGAGCAGTTAAGTATCAGGCAGGGTAGTTGTTTTCCTGCTTGGCAGAGCCTTGAGGACCCCTGGATTTTGTCATCTTCCAAACAGGGCCTTGAAGACCTCGCATCGCTGACATCCCCCCAGACAGGGCCTTGAAGATCCTGAGTAGGCGTCGTCCAGCCACCTGGGGACATGAGGCTTCTGGCACCTGTCTGAGCATTGAGCATCAGGCAATGTAGCTATTCTCATGCCAGGTGGGGTTTGAGGACCCCTGGATGTTGTCATCCTCCAACCAGGGCCTTGAAGACCTCGGGTTGCTGACATTTCCTAGCCAGGCCATGGAAGAACCCGGGTGACTGTCTCCTGGCCACAAGGAGAAATGGGGGTTCCGGCCCCTGTCTCAGCAGGAGAGCATCAGGCAGGGGAGCTGTTTTCCTGCCAGCCCTAGCCTTGAGGATCCCGGGTGTCATTCATCCCACCAGCTGGGGCCTTGCAGGTCGTGGTCAGCTCGCCCATGTCTGAGCAATTAATCATCGGGCAGGGGAGGCTGTCTTCTTGCAACCAAGAGCCTTGAGAACCACGGGTGGCCTCTTCCTGCCTGCCAGAGCCTCGGGGGTCCCAAAGGCTAGCCTGCAATGCAGCAGTTACTCATGATGCATGGCTGGCTGGAATCCCACCAGCCGGGTACTTCAGGTGTTCAGGCCAGCAAGCATCTGTCTGAGCAGTGTCTAGGGGTTAAGCATCAGGTGTGGGGGGGTGCCTGTCTTCCCACCAGCCACAGCCCTGAGGACCCCGAGTGGCAGTCATATCACCAGCTGTGGCACTGACGATCCTGGGTGGCTGACATCCCAACAGCCCGGGCCTTGAGGACCCTAAGTGGCTGTCATCCCATCAAGGGGACCTGGGGATTCCCAGTCAACCCGCCCTTGTCTTAGTAGTTAGTTAAGCATCAGGTGGAAGTGGCTGTCATCCTACTGCCCAAATCCTTGAGGACCCTTGGTGGCTCTCATGTCACCACCCAGGGCCTTAAGGACCCTGGGCAGCTCTTTCTCCACCAGCCAGGGCCATGGCTTTCTGGAACAGGCACCACCGGTCGGAGCAGTAAAGCGTCAGGCAGGGCAGCTGTCTTCCGACTAGCCAGAACCTTGAGGAACTGGTTGGTTGTCTTCCCGCCACACACAGATATGTGGTTCCCTGCTCCTGTCTGAATATTAAACATCAGGCAGGGTGGCTGTTTCCCTGCCAGCAGGAGTCTTGAGGAAGCCGAGGGGCTTTCATCCTGCCAGCCGGTGCCTTGGTGGCCACAGTGAGCTGACCCCTGTCTGAGCAGTTACCCATCAGGCAGGGGAGGCTGTCTTCCTGCTAGCCAGAGCCTTGAGGGGCCCGGGTGGCTATCTTCCAGCCTGATGGGTCCTTGGGGGTCCCGGAGGGTGGTCGAGTCTGAGAGCTTAAGCCTCAGGTTGGGGTGGCCGTCTTTCAACAAGATTGTGCCTTGGACATTCCGGCCAGCTAGCAACTGTCTGAGCATTTATTCATCAGGCAGGTGTGGCTGTCTTCCCACTGGCAATAGCCATGAGGACCCCGCATGGCTGTTTCCCTGCCATCCGGAGATATGGGCGTCTGGGACCCTCTCTGAAGAGTTAAGCATAGTGCAGGGTAGATATTTTCCCACCAGCCAGAGGCTAGAGGGTCCCGGGCTACTTTCATTCTCTAGCCAGGGCCTTGAAGACTCCAGGTGGGTGACACCCGCACAGTCATGGACTGTAGAACCAGGGTGGCTGTCTTCCCACCACCCGGAGACATGGGGTTTCTGGTACCTGTCTGAGCAGTTAAGCATCAGGCAAGGTAGCTATTTTCCTGCCAGGCTGACTCTTGAGGACGCCTGGATATTCTCCTTCTCCGGACAGGGCCTTTGCAGACCCTGAGTGGCTGACATGTTGCCCTACAGGGCCTCGAGGAACCCGGTTGGGTGGTTGTCTTCCCACCACCCGGAGATATGGGGGTTCTCAGACCTGTCTGAGCAGGTAATCATCAGGCAGGGTAGCTGTTTTCCTGCCAGCCCTAGCCTCAACGATCCCGGGTGTCATTCATACCACCAGCTGGGGCCTTGTGGGTCACGGTCAGCTCGCCCATGTCTGAGCAATTACCCATCAGGCCGGGGGCACAGTCTTCTTGCCATGAAGAGCCTTGAGAACCACGGGTGGCCTCTTCCTGCCTGCCAGAACCTCAGGGGTCCCAAAGGCTAGCCGGCAACGCAGGAGTTACTCATGACACACGGATGGCTGGAATCTCACCAGCAGCGTTCTTCGGGGGTTCAGGCCAGCTAGAAACTGTCTGAGCAGTGTCTAGGGGTTAACACCAAGTGTGTGTGGGGGGTGCCTGTCTTCCCGCCAGCCAGAGCCCTGAGGACACCGACTGGCAGTCACTCCACAGGGTGTGGCACTGACGAACTTGGGTGGCTGTCATACCAACAGCCGGGGCCATGAGGACCCTAAGTGGCTGTCATCCCATCAAGGGGACCTGGGGATTCCCAGTAAACTCCCCCTTGTCTGAGTAGTTAGTTAAGCATCAGGTGGAGGCAGCTGTCATCCTACTGCCCAAGTCCTTGAGGACCCTGGCCGGCTCTCTCCCCACCAGCCAGGGCCCTGGGGTTCCCGAACGGCCAGCACCCGTCTGAGCAGTAAAGCATCAGGTGAGGCAGCTGTCTTCCGACTAGCCAGAACCTTGAGGAACCGGGTTGGCTGTCTTCCCGCCACACGCAGATATGTGGTTCCCTGCTCCTGTCTGAACATTAAGCATCAGGCAGGGTGGCTGTTTCCCTGCCAGCAGGAGTCTTGAGGACCCCGAAGGGCTTTTGCCCCGCCATCCGGTGCCTTGGTGGCCAGAGTGAGCTGACTGTGCCCCATCTGAGCAATTACCCATCAGGCAGGGGAGGCTGTCTTCTTGCCAGCCAATGTGGTGAGGACCACAGTTGGCCTCTTCCTGCCTGCCAGAGCCTCGGGGTCCCAAAGGCTAGCCTGCAACGGAGCAGTTACTCATGATGCATGACTGGCTGGAATCCCACAATCCAGGTTCTTTGGGGTCCAGGCCAGCTAGCATCTGTCTGAACAGGGGTTAAGCATCAGGTGGGGGGTGCCTGTCTTCCCACAAGCCACAGCCCTGAGGACACCGAGTGGCAGTCACTCCAGCAGCTGAGGACTTCAAGACCCTGGGTGGCTCTCATCCCAAAAGCACGGGCCATGAGGACCCTCAGTGGCTGTCATCCTAACAGCGGAGGTCTTGGTCTTCCCAGCCAGCCTGCCCTTGTCTGAGCAGTTAAGCATCAGGTGGGAGGTGGCAGTCATCCTACCGGCCAGGTCCTCGAGGACCCTGGGTGGCTGTCATCTCAGCACCCAGGGCCTTAATGACCCCGGATGGCTCACTTCTCATCAGCCAGGGCCTTGGGGTTCCACAAGCGCTAGAACCCTTCTGAACAGTTAAGCATCAGCTCTCTTCCTGCTAGCTGGAGCCTTGAGGACCTAGAGAGTCTCTCTTTATCCCTAATGGGGCCTTGGAGGTACCAGATGGTGGCCGAATTTGAGAGTTTAAGCCCCAGGTGCATGTGGCTATCTTCCAGCCAGCCTGGGCTTTGCAAGACCTGACCGGGTAGCACCCCTCTAAGCAGTTAAGCATCAGGCAAGGGTGGCTGTCTCAAGACTCCCTGGAGCCTTGAGGACCCCTGGATATTCTCATGCTCTAGCCAGGTCCTTGAAGACCCCGAGTGGCTGACATGCTGTCAGAATAGGCGTCAGGAACCCGGGCTGATGGCTGTCTTCCGGCCACCCAGAGACATGGGGGTTCTGGCACCTGTCTGAGCAGTTCAGCGTCAGGCATGGGAGCTGTTTTCCTGCAGGTGGAGCTGTGAGGACCCCTGGATGTTGTCATCTTCCAACCATGGCCTTGAAGACCTCACATGGCTAACATCAACCTAGACAGGGCCTCTATGAACCCGAGTGATATCTTCAGGCCACCTGGACAAATGGGGCTTCTGGCACTTTTCTGAGCTGTTAAGTAACAGGCTTGTTCATGTTTACCTGTGTGGCTGAGCCTTGAAGACCTCTGGAAGTTGTTATCCTTCAACCAGGGCTTTGAAGACCTCGGGTGTCTGATATCCCACCAGACAGAGCCTGGAAGAACCAGGGTGGGTGTTTCCCAACCACCGGAGATATCAGGGTTCTGGCATGTGTCTGAGCAGGTAAGCATCAGGCAGGGTAGCTGTTTTCCTGCCAGCCCTACCATCGAGGATCCCGGGTGTCATTCATCCCTCAGCCGGGGCCTTGTGGGTCATGGTCAGCTCACCCATGTCTGAGCAGTTACCCATCAGGCAGCAGAGGCTGTCTTCTTGCCAGCCAATGACATGCGGACTGTAGGTGGCCTCTTCCTGCCTGTCAGAGCCTCGGGGTCCCAAAGCCTTGCCGGCAACGCAGGAGTTACACATGACCCATGGATGGCTAGAATTTCACCATTCAGGTTCTTCGGGGTTCAGGCCAGCTAGCATTTGTCTGAAAAGTTGCTAGGGGTTAAATATCATGAGGGGAGTGCCTGTCTTCCCACCAGTCACAGCCCTGAGGACACCGAGTGGCAGTCACACTCCACCAACTGAGGACTTCAAGAACCTGGGTGGCTCTCATCCCAAAAAGTCTGGGCCATGAGGACCCTAAGTGGCTCTCATCCCAACAGCAGAGGCCTTGGTGTTCTCAGTCAGCCTACCCTTGTCTGAGCAGTTAATCATCAGGTGGAGGTGGCAGTCATCCTACCGGCCAGGTCCTCGAGGACCCTGGGGGGCTATCACTTCACCACCCAGGGCTTTGATGACCCCGGGTGGCTCACTTCTCACCAGATAGGGGCTTGTGGTTCCTCTAGAACGCTTCTGAGCAATTAAACATCGGTCAGGGGTGGTTGTCTTCCCACTAGCCGGAGCCTTTTGGACCCCTGCTGTCTCTCTTTAGCCCTGATGAGGCCTCGAGGTTCTGGAGGGTGGCCGAATTTGAGATTTGATGTCAAAGGTGCAAGGTGCTGTCTTCCAGCCAGGCTGTGCTTTGCAAGACCCGACTCGGTAGCACCCCTCTGAACAGTTAAGCATCAGGCAAACATGGCTGTCTCAAGACTCCTTGTAGCCATGAGGACCCCTGGATATTCTCCTGCTCCAGCCAGGGCCTTGAGGACCCCTAGTGGCTCACATGCTGCCAGTGAGGGCCTTGAGGACCTGAGAGGCTGTCTTCAGGCCTGATGGGGCCTTGGGCATCTGGGAGAGTAGCCGGATTTTAGAATCTAAGCCCCAGGCGCATGTGGCTATTCTCAAGCCACCTGCACTTTGCAAGACCTGGTCCGGTAGCACCCCTCTGAGCAGTGAAGCATCAGGCAAGGGTGGATGTCTCAATGCTACCTGGAGCCATGAGGACCCCTGGATATTCTCATGCTCCGCCAGGGCCTTGAAGACCCCGAGTGGCTGACATGCTGCCAGACAGGGCCTTGAGAACCCCAGGTGTCTCTCTTCCTGCCTGATGGGGGTTTGGGGGTCCAGGAGGGTGGCGGAGTCTGAGAGGTTAAACCTCAGGTTGGGGTTGTCGTCTTTCAGCAAGACTGGGCCTTGCAAGTTCCTGCCACCTAGCAACTGTCTGAGCATTTATTCATCAGGCAGGTGTGGCTGTCTTCCCACTGGCAATAGCCATGAGGACCCCACTTGGCTGTCTCCCTGCCACCCGGAGATATGGGCGTCTGGGACCCTCTCTGAAGAGTTAAGCATAGGGCAGGGTAGCTGTTTTCCCACCAGCCAGAGTCTAGAGGGCCCCGGGATACTTTCATTCTCCAGCCAGGGCCTTGAAGACTCCAGGTGGGTGACACCCTCACAGCCATGGACTGTAGAACCAGGGTGGCTGTCTTCCCACCACCCGGAGACATGGGGGTTCCGGCACCTCTCTGAGCAGTTAAGCATCAGGCAAGGTAGCTATTTTACTGCCCCAGACAGGGCCTTGAGTAACTAGGGAGGCTGTGTTCCCAGTGCCCGGAGACATGCGGGTTCCAGAACCTGTCTGAGCAGTTAAGCATCAGGCAGAGAAGCTGTTTTCCTGCCAGGCAGAGCCTTGAGGACCGCTAGATGTTGTCATCCTCCAACATGGGCCTTGAAGACCTCAGGTGGCTCACCTCCCTCCAGCAGGGCCTGGAAGAACCCGGGTGAATGTCTTCTGGCCACCCGGAGAAATGGGGGATCCGGCACCTGTCTGAGCAGGTAATCATCAGGTAGGGTAGCTGTTTTCCTGCCAGCCCTACCCTCGAGGATCCCGGGTGTCATCATCCCACCACCTGGGGCCTTGTGGGTCACAGTCTGCTTGCCCATATCTGAGCAGTTACCCATCAGGCAGCGGAGGCTGTCTTCTTGCCACTAAGAGCCTTGAGAAACTCGGGTGGCCTCTTCCTGCCTTCCAGAGCCTCGGGGGTCCCAAAGACTAGCCTGCAATGGAGCAGTTACTCATGATGCATGGATGGATGGAATCCTACCATCCAGGTTCTTTGGGGTTCCGGCAAGCTAGCATCTATCTTAGAAGTGGCTAGGGGTTAAGGCCCAGGTCGGGGGTGCCTGTCTTCCTACCAGCCACAGCCCTGAGGACCCAGAGTGGCAGTCACTCCAGCAGCTGTGGCACTGACAAAACTGGGTGGCTGTTATCCCAACAGCCCGGGCCATGAGGATCCTAAGTGGCTGTCATCCCATCTTGGGGACCTTGGGGTTCCCAGTCAACTTGCCCTTGTCTGAGTAGTTAGTTAAGCATCAGGTGGAGGCTGCTGTCATCCTACTGCCCAAGTCCTTGAGGACCCTGGGTGGCCCTCATGGCACCACCCATGGCCGTAAGGACCCTGGAGGGCTCTCTTCCCACCAGCCAGGATTTTGGGGTTCCTGAATGGCCAGCACCCATCTGAGCAGTAAAGCATTAGGCAGGGAGGCAGCTGTCTTCCCACTAGCTAGAACCTTGAGGAACCGGGTTGGCTGTCTTCCCGCCACACGCAGATATGTGGTTCCCTGCTCCTGTCTGAACATTAATCATCAGACAGGGTGCCTGTTTCCCTGCCAGCCGACGTCTTGGTGTCCACAGTGAGCTGACCCCTGTCTGAGCAGTTACCCATAAGGCAGGGGAAGGTGCCTCCTTACCACCCAATGACATGAGGACCGTGGTGGCCTCTTCCTGCCTGTCAGAGCCTAGGTGTCCCAAAGGCTAGCTAGCAACGCAGTAGTTACACATGACACATGGACGGCTAGAATTTTACCATCCAGGTTCTTCGGGGTTCAGGCCAGCAAGCATTTGTCTCAGAAGTGGCTAGGGGTTAAATATCAGGTGGGGTTGCCTGTCTTCCGACCAGCCACAGCCCTGAGGACACCGAATGGCAGCTGAGGACTTCAAGACCCTGGGTGGCTGTCATCCCAAAAGTGAATGCCTTGGTGTTCCCAGCCAGCATGCCCTTGTCTGGGCAGTTAATCATCAGGTGGAGGTGGCAGTCATCCTACCGGCCAGGTCCTCGAGGATCCTGTGTGTCTGTCATCTTACCACCCAGGGCTTTGATGAGCACGGGTGGCTCACTTCTCCCCAGATAGGGGCTTCGGGTTCCTCTAGAACCCTTCTGAGCAATTAAACATCGGTCAGGGGTGGTTGTCTTCCCACTAGCAGGAGCCTTGAGGACCCCTGCTGTCTCTCTTTAGGCCTGATGAGGCCTCGAAGTCCTGGAGGGTGGCCGAATTTGAGATTGGATGTCAAAGGTGCAGGTGGCTGTCTTCCAGCCAGCCTGGGCTTTGCAAGACCTGACTCGGTAGCACCCCTCTGAGCAGTTAAGCATCAGGCAAGCATGGCTGTCTCAAGACTCCTTGTAGCCATTAGGACCCCTGGATATTCTCCTGCTCCAGCCAGGGCCTTGAGGACCCCTAGTGGCTCACATGCTGCCAGTGAGAGCCTTGAGGACCTGAGAGGCTGTCTACAGGCCTGATGGGGCCTTGGGCATCCTGGAGAGTCGCCGGATTTTAGAATTTAAGCCCCAGGTGCATGTGGCTATTCTCAAGCCACCTGCACTTTACAAGACCTGGTCCGGTAGCACCCCTCTGAGCATTAAACATCAGGCAAGGGTGACTGCCTCAAGGCTACCCGGAGTCCTGAGGGCCCCGAGTGGCTATCTTCCAGCCTGATGGGGCCTTGTGGGTCCAGGAGGGTGGCCGAGTCTGAGAGCTTAAGCCTCAGCAAGACTGGGCCTTGGACGTTCTGGCTGGCTAGCAACTTTCTGAGCATTTATTCATCAGGCAGGTGTGGCTCTCTTCCCACTGGCAATAGCCATGAGGACCCCGCTTGGCTGTCTCTCTGCCACCCGGAGATACCGGAGTCTGCGATCCTACCTGAAGAGTTAAGCATAGGGCAGGGTAGCTCTTTTCCCACCAGCCTGAGCATTAAGGGCCCCGGGCTAATTTCATTCTTCAGCCAGGGCCTTGAAGACCCAGTGTCCCACATCTCTGCAGCCAGGGCCTTGAGGAACCAGGTTGGCTGTCTCCTGAGACATGGGGGTTCTGGTACCTGTCTGAGCAGCAAAGCATCAGGCAGGGTAGCTGTTTTCCTGCCAGCCCCAGTTTCAAGTATCCCAGGTGTCATTCACCCCACCAGATGGGGCCTTGTGGGTCACGGTCAGCTCGCCCATGTCTGAGCAATTAACCATCAGGCAGGGGAGGCTGTCTTCTTGCCACCAAGAGCCTTGAGAACCATGGTTGGCCTCTTCCTGCCTGTCAGAGCCTCGGGGGTCCCAAAGGCTAGCCTGCAATGCAGTAGTTACTCATGATGCATGGCTGGCTGGAATCCTACCACCGGGTACTTCAGGTGTTCAGGCCAGCTAGCATCTGTCTGAGCAGTGGCTAGGGGTTAAGCATCAGGTGTGGGGGGTGCCTGTCTTCCCACCAGCTACAGCCCTGAGGACACTGAGTGGGAGACACTCCAGCAGCTGAGGACTTCAAGACCCTGGGTGGCTGTCATTCCTGGGCCACGAGGACCCTAAGTGGCTGTCATCCCAATAGCAGAGGTCTTGATGTTCCCAGCCAGCCTGCCCTTGTCTGAGCTGTTAAGCATCAGATGGAGGTGACAGTCATCCTAACGGCCAGGTCCTCGAGGATTCGGGGTGGCTCACTCCTCACCAGCCAGGGCCTTGGGGTTCCGGAACCGCTAGAACCCTTCTGAGTAATTAAGTATCAGGCAGGGGTGGCTGTCTTCCTGCTAGCTGGAGCCTTGAGGACCTAGAATGTCTCTCTTTATCCCTGATGGGGCCTTGGAGGTCCCAGAGGGTGGCCAAATTTGAGAGTTTCATCACCAGGTGCATGTGGCTGTCTTCAGGCCACCCTGTGCTTTGCAAGACCTGACTTGGTATGAGCAGTTAAGCATCAGGCAAGGGTGGCTGTCTCAAGACTCCCTGGAGCCTTGAGGACCCCTGGATATTCTCCTGCTCCAGCCAGGTCCTTGAAGACCCCGAGTGGCTGACATGCTGCCAGACAGGGCCTCGGGAACCAGGGTTAGTGGCTGTCTTCTGGCCACCCAGAGACATGGGGGTTCTGGTACCTGTCTGAGCAGTTCAGCGTCAGGCAGGGTAGCTGTTTTTATTCTAGGTGGAGCCTCGAGAAACCCCTGGATGTTGTCAACTTCCAACCCGGGCCTTGCGTGGCTAACATCACCCCAGAGAGGGCCTCGAAGAACTTGGGTGAAGTCTTCCGGCCACCTGGACAAAAGGGGCTTCTGGCACTTTTCTGAGCTGTTAGGTAACAGGCAGTGTGGTTGTTTACCTGCGTGGCTGAG
Organism: Peromyscus maniculatus bairdii; assembly: GCF_049852395.1. NCBI lineage: Eukaryota > Metazoa > Chordata > Mammalia > Rodentia > Cricetidae > Peromyscus > Peromyscus maniculatus. The sequence goes on along the minus strand of NC_134875.1, from coordinate 134,135,850 downwards.
CCTTGAAGACTCCTGGAAGTTGTTATCCTTCAACCAGGGCCTTAAAGATCTCGGGTGGCTGATATCCCACCAGACAGGCCCTGGGAGAACCAGGGTGGGTGTTTCCCAGCCACCCGGAAATATGGGGGTTCTGGCACCTGTCTAAGCAGGTAAGCATGAGGCAGGGTAGCTATTTTTCTGCCAGGCAGACCCTTTAGGACCCCTGGATGTTCTCCTTCTCTGGACAGGGCCATGCAGACCCTGAGTGGCTGACATGTTGCCAGACAGGGCCTCGTGGAACCCAGGTGGTTGGTTGTGTTCCTGCCACCCAGAGATATGGGGGTTCTTAGACCTCTCTGAACAGTTAAGCATTAGGCAGTGTAGCTGTTTTCCTGCCAGGCGCAGCCTTGAGGAGCCCTGGATGTTGTCATCCTCCAACCAGGTCCTTGAAAACCTCGGGTCGCTGACATCTCCCCAGACAGGGCCAGGAAGAACTTGTGTGAATTTCTTCCTGTGACCCGGAGAAATGGGGGTTCTGGTACCTGTCTGAGCAGCAAAGCATCAGGCAGGGTAGCTGTTTTCCTGCCAGCCCCAGATTCAAGGATCCCAGGTGTCATTCACCCCACCAGATGGGGCCTTGTGGGTCACGGTCAGCTTGCCATGTCTGAGCAGTTACCCATCAGGCAGCAGAGGCTGTCTTCTAGCCACCAAGAGACTTGAGAACCACGGTTGGTGTCTTCCTGCCTGTCAGAGCCTCGGGGGTCCCAAAGGCTAACCTGCAATGCAGCAGTTACTCATGATGCATGGCTGGCTGGAATCCCAACAGCCGAATACTTCGGGGTTAAGGCCAGCTAGGATCTTTCTGAGCAGAGGCTAGGGGTTAAGCATCAGGTGTGGGGGGTGCCTGTCTTCCCACCAGCTACAGCCCTGAGGACACCGACTGGCAGTCACTTCAGCAGCTGTGGCACTGACAAACCTGGGTGGCTGTCATCCCAACAGTCCAGGCCATGAGGACACTAAGTGGTTGTCATCCCAACAAGGGGACTTTGGGGTTCCCAGTCAAGTCACTCTTGTCTGAGTAGTCAGTTAAGCATCAGGTGGAGGCAGCTGTCATCCTCCTGCCCAAGTCCTTGAGGGCCCTGGATGGCTCTCATATCACTACCCAGGGCCTTAAGGACCCTGGGCACCTCTTTCTCCACCAGGCAGGGCCTTGGCTTTCTGGAACGGGCACCACCGGTCTGAGCAGTAAAGTGTCAGGCAGGGCAGCTGTCTTCAGACTAGCCAGAACCTTGAGGAACCGGGTTGGCTGTTGGGATGAGAGCCACCCAGGTTCATCAGTGTCACAGCCGCTGGAGTGACTGCCAGTCGGGGTCCTCAGGGCTGTGGCTGGTGGGAAGACAGGCATTCCCCCCCACACCTGGGGCTTAAGCTCTCTGACTTGGCCACCCTCCGAGACCCCAAGGCCCCATCAGACAGAAAGAGAAACACCAGGGACCTCAAGGCTCTGGCTAGCAGGAAGACAGCCTCCCCTGCCGGATGGGTAACTGCTCAGACAGGGGTCAGCTCACTGTGACAACCAAGGTGCCAGCTGGCGGTATGAAAGCCCCTCGGCTTCCTCAAGACTCCTGCAGGCAGGGAAACAGCCACCCTGCCTGATGTTTAATGTTCAGACATGAGCAGGGAGCCACATAACTGGGTGTGGCAAGATTCTGGCTAGTTGGAAGACAGCTGCCCTGCCTGACGCTTTACTGCTCCGACCGGTGATGCCCGTTCCAGAAAGCCAAGGCCCTGGCTGGTGGAGAAAGAGCTGCCCAGGGTCCTTAAGGCCCTGGGTGGTGACATGAGAGCCACTCAGGGTCCTCAAGGACTTGGGCAAGAGGATGACAGCCGCCTCCACCTGATGCTTAACTAACTACTAATACAAGGGCGGGTTGACTGGGAATCCTCAGGTCTCCTTGATGGGATGACAGCCACTTAGGGTCCTCATGGCCCAGGCTGTTGGGATGACAGCCACACAGGGTCTTGAAGTCCTCATCTGGTGGAGTGACTGACACGCAGTGTCCTCAGGGCTGTAGTTGGTGGGAAGACAGGCACCCCCACCTGATGCTTAACCCTTAGACACTGCTCAGACAGATGCTGGCTGGCCTGAACCCCGAATAATCTGACTGGTGGGATTCCAATCATCCATGCGTCATGAGTAACTGCTGCATTGCAGGCTAGCCTTTGGGACCCCAGAGGCTCTGGAAGGCAGGAAAAGCCACCCATGTTTCTCAAGGCTTTTAGTGGCAAGAAGACAGCCTCTGCTGCCTGATGGGTAACTATTCAGACATGGGCAAGCTGACCGTGACCCACAAGGCCCCAGCTAGTGGGATGAATGACACCCGGGATCCTCACGGCTAAAGCTGGCAGGAAAACAGCTACCCTGCCTGATGCTTACCTGCTGAGACAGGTGCCAGAACCCCCATTTCTCCTTGTGGCCAGGAGACATTCACCCGGGTTCTTCCATGGCCTGGCTAGGAAATGTCAGCAACCCGAGGTCTTCAAGGCCCTGGTTGGAGGATGACAACATCCAGGGTTCCTCAAAACCCACCTGGCATGAGAACAGCTACCTTGCCTGATGCTCAATGCTCAGACAGGTCCAAGAACGTCCATATCTCCGCGTTGCCAGAACACAGCCTCCCTGGTTCCTCAAGGCCCTGTCTGGGGCAGGAAAATAGCTACCTTGACTGATGCTTAACTGCTCAGAGAGGTGCCGGAACCCCCATGCCTCCGGGTGGCCGGAAGACAGCCTATTCGGGTTCCTCAAGTCCCTGGCTGTGAGGGTGTCACCCACCTGGGGTCTTCATGGCCCTGGCTGGAGAATGAAAGTATCCCGGGGCCCTCTAGCCTCTGGCTGGTGGGAAAACAGCTACCCTGCCCTATGCTTAACTCTTCAGAGAGGGTCGCAGACGCCTATATCTCCGGGTGGCAGGGAGACATCCAAGCGGGGGCCTCATGGCTATTTCCAGTGGGAAGACAGCCACACCTGCCTGATAAATAAATGCTTAAAAAGTTGCTAGGTGGCAGGAACTTGCAAGGCCCAGTCTTGCTGAAAAATGGCCACCCCAACCTGAGGTTTAACCTTTCAGACTCGGCCACCCTCCTGGACCCCCAAAGCCCCATCAGGCAGGAAGAGAGACACCTGGGGTCCTCAAGGCCCTGTCTGGCAGCATGTCAGCCACTCGGGGTCTTCAAGGACCTGGCTGGAGCAGGAGAATATCCAGGGGTCCTCATGGCTCCAGGTAGCCTTGAGACAGCCACCCTTGACTGATGCTTAACTGCTCAGAGGGGTGCTACCGGGCCAGGTGTTCCAAAGCCCAGTCTGGCTGGAAGACAGCCACCTGCACCTGTGGCATCAACTCTCAAATTAGACCACCCTTCGGGACCTCACGGCTCCATCAGGCACAAAGACAGACACCTGGGGTCCTTAAGGCTCGGGCTAGCAGGAAGACAGCCACCCCTGCCTGATGCTTAACTGCTCAGGAGGGTTCTAGCGGTTCTAGAACCCCAAGGCCCTGGCTGGTGAGAAGTGAGCCACCCGGGGTCCTTAACGCCCTGGGTGGTGAGATGACAGCCACCCAGGGTCCTCGAGGACCTGGCCGGTAGGATGACTGCCACCTCCACCTGATGATTAACTGCTCAGACAAGGACCAGCTGCCTGGGAACATCAAGGCCTCCACTGTTGGGATGACAGCCACTTAGGGTCCTCATGGCCCAGGCTGATGGGATGACAGCCGCCTAGGGTCTTGAAGTCCTCAGCTGGTGGAGTGACTGCCACTCGGTGTCCTCACGGCTGTGGCTGGTAGGAAGTCAGGCACCCCACACACCTGATGCTTAACCCCTAGACACTATTCAGACAGATGCTAGCTGGTGTGAACCTCTTACGACCCGGCTGGTGGGATTCCAGCCGTCCATGTGTCATGAGTAACTGCTGTTTGCAGGCTATCCTTTGGGACACCCGAGGCTCTGACAGGCAGGAAGAGGACACTTGCGGTCCTCATGTCATTGGGTGGCAAGAAGACAGCCTCCCCTGCCTGATGGGTAACTGCTCAGACAGGCATCAGCTCATTGTGGCCACCAAGGCACCGGCTGTCAGGATGAAAGTCCCTCGGCGTCCTCAAGACCCTGCTGGCAGGGAAACAGCCACCCTGCCTGATGTTTAATGTTCACACACAAGCAGGGAACCACATATGTTGTGTGTCGACCCTACTTTGCTGTCATCCCGTCAAGGGGACTTTGGGGTTCCCTGTCAACCCGCCTTGTATTAGTAGTTAGTTAAGCATCAGGTGGAGGCGGCTGTCATCCTACTGCCCAAGTCCTTGAGGACCCTGGGTGGCCCTCATGTCACCACCCAGGGCCTTAAGGACCCTGGCTGGCTCTCTCTGCACCAGCCAGGGCCTTGGGTTCCTGAACAGCCAACACCCGTCTGAGCAGTAAAGCATCAGGCAGGGCAGCTGTCTTCCTGCCACACGCAGCTATGTGGTTCCCTGCTCCTGTCTGAACATTAATCATCAGATTGGGTGGGTGTTTCCCTGTCAGCCGGTGCCTTGGTGGCCACAGTGAGCTGACCCCTGTTTGAGCAGTTACCCATCAGGCAGGGGAGGCTGTCTTCTTGCCACCCAATGATGTGAGGACCGCGGTGGCCTCTTCCTTCCTGCCAGAGCCTCGGGGGTCCCAAAGGCCAGCCTGCAAACAGCAGTTACGCATGACACATGGATGGCTGGAATCCCTCCAGCCGGATTCTTCGCGGTTCAGGCCAGCTAGCGTCTGTTTGAGCAGTGGTTAGGGGTTAAGCCCCATGTGGGGGGTGCTTGTCTTTCCACCAGCCAGAGCCTTGAGGACACCGAGTGTTACTCACTCCACCAGCTGAGACTTCAAGACCCTTGGTGGCCTTCATTCAATGACCCTGGCTTTGAGGACCCTAAGTGGCTGTCATCCCAACAGCAGAGGCTTTGGTGTTCCCAGCCAGCTGGCCCTTGTCTGAGCAGTTAATCATCAGGTGGAGGTGGCAGTCATCCTACCGGCCAGGTCCTCGAGGACCCTGGGTGGCTGTCATCTCACCACCCAGGGCCCTAAGGAACCAGACTGGCTCACTTCTCACCAGATAGGGGCTCGGGGTTCCGAAATTCTAGAACCTTTCTGAGCAATTAAACATCGGTCAGGGGTGGTTGTCTTCCCACTAGCCCGAGCTTTGAGGATGTCTGCTGTCTCTCTTTATGCCTGTGAGGCCTGGAGTTCCAGGAGGGTGGCCGAATTTGAGATTTGATGCCACAGGGGCAGGTGGCTGCCCTCCAGCCAGCCTGGGCTTTGCAAGACCTGGCTCGGTCGCTACCCTCAGCAGTTAAGCACCAGTCAAGTGTGACGGTCTCAAGGCTACCTGGAGCCATGAGGACCCTGCTTGGCTGTCTCCCTGCCACCCGGAGATATGGCTGTCTGCGACCCTTTCTGAAGACTTCAGCATAGGGCAGGGTAGCTGTTTTCCCACCAGCAGGAGCCTTGACAACCCGGGGTGCGTGACATCCCACCAGACAGGGCATTGAGACAACCGAGTAGGCTGTCTTCCAGCCACCCGGAGACATGGGGGTTCTGGCACTGTCTGAGCAGTTGAGCATCAGGCAGGGTAATTGTTTTCCTACCAGGCGGAACCTTGAGGACCCCTGGATGTTTTCATCCTCCAACCAGGGCCTTGAAGACCTCGGGTGTCTGATATCCCCCAGACAGGGCCAGGAAGAACCAGAGTGGGTGTTTCCCAGCCCTCCGGAGATAAAAGGGTTCTGGCACCTGTTGAGCCGGTAAGCATCAGGCAGGGTAGCTGTTTTCCTGCCAGCGCCAGCCTCGAGGATCCCGGGTGACATTCATCCCAATAGCTGGGGGCTTGTTGATCACAGTCAACTCACCCATGTCTGAGAAGTTACCCATCAGGCAGCAGAGGCTGTGTTCTTGCCACCAAGAGCCTTGAGAACCACGGGTGGCCTCCTCCTGCCTACAAGAGCCTCGGGGGTTCCAAAGGCTAGCCGGCAATGCAGCAGTTACACATGACCCATGGATTGCTGGAATCCTACCAATCGGGTTCTTCTGGGGTTCAGGCCAGCTAGCATCTGTCGGAACAGTGTCTAGGAGTTAAGCATCAGGTGGGGGGGCTGTCTTCCCACCAGCTACAGCCCTGAGGACACCGAATGGCAGTAACTCCACCAGCTGAGGACTTCAAGAACCTTGGTGGCTGCCATCCCATCAGCCTGGGCCATGAGGACCCTAAGTGGCTGTCATCCCAACAGCGGAGGCCTTGGTGTTCCCAGGCAGCCTGCCCTTGTCTGAGCAGTTAAGCATCAGGTGGAGGTGGCAGTCATCCTACTGGCCAGGTCCTCGAGGACCCTGGGTGGCTGTCATCTCACCACCCAGGGCCTTAAGGACTCCGGGTGGCTCTCTTCTCACCAGTCAGGGCCTTGGGGTTCGGAACCGCTAGCACCCTTCTGAGCAGTTAAGCATCAGGCAAGGGTGGATGTCTCAAGGCTATCAGGAGCCAAGAAGACCCCTGGATATTCTCATCCTCCAGGCAGGGCCTTGAAGACCCCGATTGTGTGACATGCTGCCAGACAGGGCCTTGAGGACCCGGGGTGGCTGTCTTACAGCCTGATGGGGCCTTGGGGGTCCAGGAGGGTGGCCGAGTCTGAAAGGTTAAACCTCAGATTGGGGAGGATGTCTTTCAGCAAGACTGGACCTTGGACGTTCCTGCCACCTAGCAACTTTCTGAGCATTTATTCATTGGGCAGGTGTGGCTCTCTTCCCACTGGCAATAGCCATGAGGACCCCGCTTGGATGTCTCCCTGCCACCCGGAGATATGGGCGTCTGCGACCCTTTTGAAGAGTTAAGCATAGGGCAGGGTAGCTGTTTTCCCACCAGCCAGAGCCTAGAGGGCCCCGGGCTACTTTCATTCTCCAGCCAGGGCCTTGAAGACACCGGGTTGGTGACGCCCTCACAGCCAGGGACTTAAGGAACCAAGGTGGCTGTCTTCCGGACACCCGGAGACACGGGGGTTCAGGCACCTGTCTGAGCAGTTAAGCATCAGGCAAGGTAGCTATTTTACTATCCCAGACAGGGCCTTGAGTAACCAGGGTGGCTGTCTTCCGGGCACTCGGAGACATGAGGTTTCCAGAATTTGTCTGAGCAGTTAAGCATCAGGCAGAGTAGCTCTTTTCCTGTGTGGCGGAGCCTTGAGGACCCCTGGATTTTGTCATCTTCCAACATGGGCCTTGAAGACCTCGGGTTGCTGACATTTCCCAGACAAAACCTGGAAGAAGCAGGGTGAACGTCTTCCGGCCACCCGGAGAAATGGGGGATCCGGCACTTCTCTGAGCAGGTAAGCATCAGGCAGGGTAGCTGTTTCCTGCCAGCCCTAGCCTTGAGGATCCTGGGTGTCATCATCCCACCAGCTGGGGCCTTGTGAGTCAAGGTCACCTCGCTCATGTCTGAGCACTTACCCATCAGGAAGGGGAGGCTGTCTTCTTGCCACCAAGAGCCTTGAGGACCGTGGGTGGCCTCTTCCTGCCTGCCAGAGCCTCGGGGGTCCCAAAGTAGCCTGCAACGGAGCAGCTAATCATGATGCATGGCTGGCTGGTAATCCCACCAGCCGGGTTCTTCCGGGTTCAGGCCAGCTAGGATCTGTCTGAGCAGTGGTTAGTTGTTAACCCCAGGTGGGGGGTGACTGTCTTCCCACCAGCCACAGCCCTTAGGATCCCGACTGGCAATCACTCCAGCAGCTGTGACACTGACAAACCTGGGTGGCTGTCATCCCAACAGCCCGGACCATGAGGACCAAGTGGCTGTCATCCCATCAAGGGGACCTGGGGATTCCCAGTCAACTTTCTCTTGTCTGAGTAGTCAGTTAAGCATCAGGTAGAGGCGGCTGTCATCCTACTGCCCAAGTCCTTGAGGATCCTGCCTGACCCTCATGTCACCACCCATGGCCTTAAGGACCCTGGCCGGCTGTCTCCCCACCAGCCAGGGTTTTGGGGTTCCTGAACGGCCAGCACCCGTCTGAACAGTAAAGCATCAGGTGGGGCAGCTGTCTTCCGACTAGCCAGAACCTTGAGGAAGCAGGTTGGCTGTCTTCCCGACACACACACACATATGTGGTTCCCTGCTCCTCTCTGAACATTAATCATCAGGCAGGGTGGCTGTTTCCCTGCCAGCAGGAGTCTTGAGGACCCAAGGGGCTTTCTTCCCGCTATCGGCTCCTTGGTGTCCACAGTGAGCTGACCCCTGTCTGAACAGTTACCCATCAGGCAGGGGAGTCTGTATTCTTGCCACCCAATGACATGAAGACCGCAAGTGTCCTCTTCCTGCCTGCCAGAGCCTCGGGGGTCCCAAAGGCTGCAAACACCAGTTACTCATGATGCATGGATGGCTGGATTCTCACCAGCCAGGTTCTTCGGGTTTCAGGCCAGCTAACATCTGTCTGAGCAGTGTCTAGGGGTTAAGCATCAGGTGTGTGTGTGTGGGGTGCCTGTCTTCCCACCAGCTACATTCCTGAGGACTCTGAGTGCCAGTAACTCCAGCAGCTGTGGACTTCAAGACCCTGGGTGGATGTCATCCCAACAGCGGAGGCCGTGGTGTTCCCAGGCAGCTGGCCTTGTGGAGCACTTAATCATCAGGTGGAGGTGGCAGTAATCCTACCGGCTAGGTCCTTGAGGACCCTGGGTGGCTGTCACCTCACCACCCAGGGCCTTAATGACCCCGGTGGCTCACTTCTCACCAGCCAGGGCCTTGGGGTTCCGGAACTGTTAGAACCCTTCTGAGCAGTTAAGCATCAGGCAGGGGTGGCTGTCTTCCCACTGGCAATAGCCATGAGGACCCCGCTTGGATGTCTCCCTGCCACCCGGAGATATGGGCGTCTGTGACCCTTTTGAAGATTTAAGCATAGGGCAGGGTAGCTGTTTTCCCACCAGCCAGAGGCTAGAGGGCCCCAGGATGCTTTCATTCTCCATCCAGGACCTTGAAGACACCGGGTGGGTGACACCCTCACAGCCAGGGACTTGAGGAACCAGGATGGCTGTCTTCAGGCCACCTGGAGACAATGGGGTTCAGGTATCTCTCTGAGCAGTTAAGTAACAGGCAGGGTAGCTGTTTTCCTGCGTGGCAGAGCCGTGAGGACCCCTGGATGTTGTCATCTTCCAAACAGGGCCTTGAAGACCTCGGGTCGCTGGCATCCCCCCAGACAGGACCTGGAAGAAGCATGGTGAATGTCTTCCGGCCACCCGGAGAAATGGGGGATCCGGCACTTCTCTGAGCAGGTAAGCATCAGGCAGGGTAGCTGTTTTCCTGCCAGCCCTAGCCTTGAGGATCTCAGGTGTCATTCATCCCACCAGCTGGGGCCTTGTGGGTCACGGTCAGCTCGCCCATGTCTGGGGTTCCGGAACCACTAGAACCCTTCTGAGCAGTTAAGCATCAGGCAGGGGAGGCTGTCTTCCTGCTACCAAGAGCCTTGAGAACCACGGGTGGCCTCTTCCTGCCTGTCAGAGCCTCGGGGGTCCCAAAGGCTAGCCTGCAAAGCAGAAGTTACTCATGATGCATGGCTGGCTGGAATCCCATCAGCCAGGTTCTTCGGGGTTCAGGCCAGCTAGCATGTGTCTGAGAAGTGGCTGGCGCTTAAGCATCAGGTGTGTGTGGGGTGCCTGTCTTCACACAAACCACAGCCCTGAGGACACCGAGTGTCAGTCCCTCCAGCAGCTGTGGACTTCTAGACCCTGGGTGGCTGTCATCCCAAAAGCACGGGCCATGATGACCCTAAGTGGCTGTCATCCCAACAGCGGAGGTCTTGGTTTTTCCCAGCCAGCCTGCACTTGTCTGAGCAGTTAAGCATGAGGTAGCTGTTTTCCTGCCAGGCAGAGCCTTGAGGAACCCTGGATGTTGTCATCCTCCAACCAGGGCCTTGAAGACCTCAGGTCACTGACATCTCCCCAGACAGGGCCTGGGAGAACCAGAGTGGGTGTTTCCCAGCCATCGAGAGATATGGGGGTTCGTGCACCTGTTGAGCAGGTAAGCATCAGGCAGGGTAGCTGTTTTCCTGCCAGCCCTAGCCTTGAGGATTCTGGGTGTCATCATCCCAACACCTGGGGCCTTGTGGGTCACATTCTGCTCACCCATGTCTTAGAGTTACCCATGAGGCAGCGGAGGCTGTCTTCTTGCCACCAAGAGCCTTGAGAACCACGGGTGTCCTCCTCCTGCCTTCCAGAGCCTCGGGGATCCCAAATGCAAGCCTGCAACGCAGCAGCTAATCATGATGCATGGTTGGAATCCCACCAGCCGAGTTCTTCAGGGTTTCAGGCCAGCTAGCATGTTCCTGAGCAGTGTCTAGGGGTTAAGACCCAGGTGCATGCGTGCCTGTCTTCCCACCAGTTATGGCCCTGAGGACTCCGAGTGGCAGTCACTCCAGCAGCTGAGGACTTCAAGACCCTGGGTGGCTGTCATCCCTTCAGCCTGGGCCATGAGGACCCTAAGTGGCTGTCATCCCAACAGCGGAGGCCATGGTGTTCCCAGGCAGCTGCCCTTGTCTGGGCAGTTAAGCATCAGGTGGAGGTGGCTGTCATCCTACCAGCGAGGTCCTCGAGGACCCTGGGTGGCTGTCATCTCACCAGCCATGGCCTTGGGGATCCGCAGGTGCTAGAACCCTTCTGAGAAGTTAAGCAACAGGCAAGGGCGGCTGTCTCAAGACTCCCTGGAGCCTTGAGGATCCCTGGATATTCTCCTGCTCCAGCCAGGTCCTTGAAGACCCCGAGTGGCTGACATGCTGTCAGAACAGGCCTCGGGAACCGGGGCTGATGGCTGTCTTCCAGCCACCCGGAGACATGGGGGTTCTGGCACCTGTCTGAGCAGTTCAGCGTCAGGCAGGGTAGCTGTTTTCCTGCCAGGAGGGGCCGTGAGGACCCCTGGATGTTGTCATCCTCCAACCAGGACCTTGAAGACCTCGAGTGGCTCACATTCCCCCCAGACAGGGCCTCGAAGAACCCGGGTGAAGTCTTCAGGCCACCTTGACAAATGGGGCTTCTGGCACTTGTCTGAGCTGTTAAGTAACAGGCAGGGTGGTTGTTTACCTGCGTGGTGGAGCCTTGAAGACCCCTGGAAGTTGTTATCCTCCAACCAGGGCCTTGAAGACCTTGGGTGGCTGACATCCTACCAGACAGAGCCTGGGAGAACCAGGATGGGTGTTTCCCAGCCCCCCAGAGACATCGGGGTTCTGGCATGTGTCTGAGCAGGTAAGCATCAGGCAGGGTAGCTGTTTTCCTGCCAGCCCTACCCTCGAGGATCCCGGGTTTCATTCATCCCACCAGCCGGGGCCTTGTGGGTCATGGTCAGCTCACCCATATTTGAGCAGTTACCCATCAGTCAACGGAGGCTGTCTTCTTGCCACTAAAAGCCTTGAGAACCACGGGTGGCCTCTTCCTGCCTTCCAGAGCCTCGGGGGTCCCAAAGACTAGCCTGCAACGCAGCAGTTACTCATGATGCATGGATGGCTGGAATCCCACCAGCCAGGTTCTTTGGGGTTCCCGGCAGCTAGCATCTATCTTAGAAGTGGCTAGGGATTAAGCCCCAGGTGGGGGTTGCCTGTCTTCCCACCAGCCACAGCCCTGAGGACCCCGAGTGGCAGTCACTCCAGCAGCTGTGACACTGACAAACCTGGGTGGCTGTTATCCCAACAGCCCGGGCCATGAGGATCCTAAGTGGCTGTCATCCCATCAAGGGGACCTTGGGATTCCCAGTCAACCCGCCCTTGTCTTAGTAGTCAGTAAGCATCAGGTGGAGGTGGCTCTCATCCTACTGCCCAAGTCCTTGAGGACCCTTGGTGGCTCTCATGTCACCACCCATGGCCGTAAGGACCCTGGAGGGCTCTTTCCCCACCAGCCAGGGTTTTGGGGTTCCTGAACGGCCAGCACCCGTCTGAGCAGTAAAGCATTAGGCAGGGCAGCTGTCTTCTGACTAGCCAGAACCTTGAGGAACCGGGTTGGCTGTCTTCCCGCCACACGCAGATACATGGTTCCCTGTTCCTGTCTGAACATTAAACATCAGGCAGGGTGGCAGTTTCCCTGTCATCAGGGGTCTTGAGGATGCCGAGGGGCTTTCACCCTGCCTTCCGGCTCCTTGGTGTCCACAGTGAACTGACCCTTGTCTGATCAGTTACCCATCAGGCAGGGGTGGCTGTCTTCCTGCTAGCCAGAGCCCTGAGGTCCCTGGTGTTTCTCTTTCTGTCTGATGGGGCCTTGGATGTCCCGGAGGGTGGCCTAATTTGAGATTTGATGCCAAAGGTGCAGGTGGCTGTCCTCCAGCCAGCCTGGGCTTTGCAAGACCTGGCCAGGTAGTATCCCCCGAAAAGTTAAGCATCGGGCAAGGGTGGCTATCTCAAGGTTATCCCGAGCCTTGGGGACCCTGGGTGGTTATCTTCCAGCCTGATGGGACCTTGGGGTCTCGGAGGGTGGCCAAGTCTGAGAGCTTAAGCCTCAGGTTGGGGTGGCCATCTTTCAACAAGACTGCGCCTTGGACATTGCGGCCGACTAGCAATTCTCAGAGCATTTATTCATCAGGCAGGTGTGGCTGTCTTCCCACTGGAAATAGCCATGAGGCCCCCGCTTGGATGTCTCCCTGCCACCCGGAGATATAGGCGTCTGCGACCCTCTCTGAAGAGTTAAGCATAGGGCAGGGTAGCTGTTTTCCCACCAGCCAGAGGCTAGAGGGCCCCGGGATACTTTCATTCTCCAGCCAGGGCCATGAAGACCCCAGGTGGGTGACACCCTCACAGCCAGGGACTTGAGGAACCCGAATAGGCTGTCTTCCGGCCACCCGGAGACATGGGGGTTCAGGCAACTCTCTGAGCAGTTAAGCATCAGTCAAGGTAGCTATTTTCCTGCCCCAGACAGGGCCTTGAGGAACCAGGGAGGCTGTGTTCTGGCAACGCGGAGATATGGACGTTCTTGGACCTGTCTGAGCATTGAGCATCAGGCAAGGTAGCTGTTCTCATGCCAGGTGGGTTTTGAGGAACCCTGGATGTTGTCATCCTCCAACCAGGGCCTTGAAGACCTCGGGTTGCTGACATTTCCTAGCCAGGCCATGGAAGAACCCGGGTGAATGTCTCCTGGCCACAAGGAGAAATGGGGGTTCTGGCACCTGTCTCAGCAGGTAAGCATCAGGCAGGGTAGCTGTTTTCCTGCCAGCTTTAGCCGTGAGGATCCCGGGTGTCATTCATCCCACTAGCTGGGGCCTTGTGGGTCACGGTCAGCTTGCCCATGTCTGAATAGTTACCCATCAGGCAGCAGAGGCTGTCTTCTTGCCACTAAAAGCCTTGAGAAACATGGGTGGCTTTTCCTGCCTTCCAGAGCCTCTGGGGTCCCAAAGGCTAGCCTGCAATATAGCAGTTACTCATGACGCATGGATGATTGGAATCCCACCAGTCAGATTATTCGGGGTTCAGGCCAGCCAGCATCTGTCTGAGCAGTGTCTAAGGGTTAAGCATCAGGTGGGGGTGCCTGTCTTCCCACCAACTACAGCCCTGAGGACACTGCGTGTCAGTCACTCCACCAGATGAGGACTTCAAGACCCTGTGTGGCTGTCATCCCAACAGCCTGGGCCATGAGGACCCTAAGTGGCTGTCATCCCATCAAGGGGACCTTGGGGTTCCCAGTCAACCCGCCCTTGTATTAGTAGTTAGTTAAGCATCAGGTGGAGGCAGCTGTCATCCTCCTGCCCAAGTCCTTGAGGACCCTAGGTGGCTCTCATGTCACCACCCAAGGCCTTAAGGACCCTGGGCAGCTCTTTCTCCACCAGCCAGGGCCTTGGCTTTCTGGAACAGGCACCACCGGTCTGAGCAGTAAAGCATCAGGCAGGGCAGCTGTCTTCCGACTAGCCAGAACCTTGAGGAACCGGGTTGGCTGTCTTCCCGCCACACGCAGATGTGTGGTTCCCTGCTCCTGTCTGAACATTAATCATCAGACAGGGTGCCTGTTTCCCTGCCAGCCGACGTCTTGGTGTCCACAGTGAGCTGACCCCTGTCTGAGCAGTTACCCATAAGGCAGGGGAAGGTGCCTCCTTACCACCCAATGACATGAGGACCGTGGTGGCCTCTTCCTTCCTGTCAGAGCCTAGGTGTCCCAAAGGCTAGCTGGCAACGCAGTAGTTACACATGACACATGGACGGCTAGAATTTTACAATCCAGGTTCTTCGGGGTTCAGGCAGGCAAGCATTTGTCTCAGAAGTGGCTAGGGGTTAAATATCAGGTGGGGGGGTGCCTGTCTTCCCACCAGCCACAGCCCTGAGGACACCGAATGGCAGCTGAGGACTTCAAGGCCCTGGGTGACTGTCATCCCAACAGTGAAGGCCTTGGTGTTCCCAGCCAGCATGCCCTTGTCTGGGCAGTTAATCCTCAGGTGGAGGTGGCAGTCATCCTACCGGCCAGGTCCTAGAGGACCCATGTGTCTGTCATCATACCACCCAGGGCTTTGATGACCCCGGGTGGCTCACTTCTCAACAGATAGGGGCTTGGGGTTCCTCTAGAACCCTTCTGAGCAATTAAACATCGGTCAGGGGTGGTTGTCTTCCCACTAGCCGGAGCCTTGAGGACCCCTGCTATCTCTCTTTAGGCCTGATTAGGCCTCGAGGTCCCGATGGGTGGCCAAATTTGAGATTTGATGCCACAGGTGCAGGAGGCTGTCTTCCAGTCAGCCTGGGCTTTGCAAGACCCAACTAGGTAGAACCCCTCTGAACAGTTAAGCATCAGGCAAGCATGGCTGTCTCAAGACTCCTTGTAGCCATGAGGACCCCTGGATAATCTCCTGCTCCAGCCAGGGCCTTGAAGACCCCTAGTGGCTCACATGCTGCCAGTGAGGGCCTTGAGGACCCCGAGAGGTTGTCTTCCAGCCTGATGGGGCCTTGGGCATCCCGGAGAGTATCCGGATTTTAGAATTTAAGCCCCAGGTGCATGTGGTTATCCTCAAGCCACCTGCACTTTACAAGACCTGGTCCGGTAGCACCCCTCTGAGCATTAAACATCAGGCAAGGGTGGCTGCCTCAAGGCTACCCGGAGTCCTGAGGGCCCTGAGTGGCTATCTTCCAGCCTGATGGGGCCTTGTGGGTCCAAGAGGGTGGCCGAGTCTGAGAGCTTAAGCCTCAGAACAACTGGGCTTTGGACGTTCTGGCTGGCTAGCAACTTGCTGAGCATTTATTCATCAGGCAGGTGTGGCTGTCTTCCCACTGGCAATAGCCATGAGGACCCTGCTTGGCTGTCTCTCTGCCACCCGGAGATACCGGTGTCTGTGACCCTACCTGAAGAGTTAAGCATAGTGCAGGGTAGCTCTTTTCCCACCAGCCTGAGCCTTAAGGGCCCCGGGCTAATTTCATTCTTCAGCCAGGGCCAAGAAGACACGGTGTCCGACATGTCTGCAGCCAGGGCCTTGAGGAACCAGGTTGGCTGTCTCCTGAGACATGGGGGTTCCGGCACCTGTCTGAGCAGTTAAGCATCAGGCAGGGGAGCAGTTTTCCTGCCAGCCCCAGTTTCAAGTATCCCAGGTGTCATTCACCCCACCAGATGGGGCCTTGTGGGTCACGGTCAGCTCGCCCATGTCTGAGCAGTTACCCATCAGGCAGCAGAGGCTCTGTTCTTGCCACCAAGAGCCTTGAGAACCACGGTTGGCGTCTTTCTGCCTGCCGGAGCCTCGGGGGTCCCAAAGGCTAGCCTGCAATGCAGTAGTTACTCATGATGCATGGATTGCTGGAATCCCACCACCGGGTACTTCAGGTGTTCAGGCCAGCTAGCATCTGTCTGAGCAGTGGCTAGGGGTTAAGCATCAGGTGTGGGGGGTGCCTGTCTTCCCACCAGGTACAGCCTTGAGGACACTGAGTGGCAGTCACTCCACCAGCTGAGGACTTCAAGGCTCTTGGTATGTGTCATCCCATCAGCCTGGGCCATGAGAACCCTAAGTGGCTGTCACGGCAACAGCGGAGGCCTTGGTGTTCCCAGGCAGCAGGCCCTTGTCTGAGCAGTTAAGCATCAGATGGAGGTGGCAGTCATCCTCCCGGCCAGGTCCTTGAGGACCCGCGGTGACTCACTTCTCACCAGCCAGGGCCTTGGGGTTTCACAAGCGCTAGAACCCTTCTGAACAGTTAAGTATCAGGCAGGGGTGGCTGTCTTCCTGCTAGCTGGAGCCTTGAGGACCTAGAGTGTCTCTCTTTATCCCTGATGGGGCCTTGGAGGTCCCAGAGGGTGGCCGAATTTGAGAGTTTCATCCCCAGGTGCATGTGGCTGTCTGCCAGTCAGCCTGGGCTTTGCAAGACCTGACCGGGTAGTATCCCTCTGAGCAGTTAAGCATCAGGCAAGGGTGGCTGCCTCAAGACTCCCTGGAGCCTTGCGGACCCCTGGATATTCTCCTGCTCCAGCCAGGTCCTTGAAGACCCCGAGTGGCTGACATGCTGCCAGACAGGGCCTCAGGAACCAGGGTTAGTGGCTGTCTTCTGGCCACCTGGTGACATGGGGGTTCTGGTACCTGTCTGAGCAGTTCAGCGTCAGGCTCGGTAGCTGTTTTTATTCTAGGTGGAGCCCTGAGGACCCCTGGATGTTGTCAACTTCCAACCAGGGCCTTGAAGACCTCGCGTGGCTAACATCACCCCAGAAAGGGCCTCGAAGAACTCGGGTGAAGTCTTCCGGCCACCTGGACAATTGGGGCTTCTGGCACTTTTCTGAGCTGTTAAGTAACAGGCTGGGTTCATGTTTACCTGCGTGGCTGAGCCTTGAAGACCCCTGGAATTTGTTATCCTTCAACCAGGGCCTTAAAGACCTCGGGTGGCTGACATCCCACCAGACAGGCCCTGGGAGAATGAGGGTGGGTGTTTCCCATCCACCCGGAAATATGGGGTTTCTGGCACCTGTCTAAGCAGGTAAGCATCAGGCAGGGTAGCTGTTTTCCTGCCAGCCCTAGCCTTGAGTATCCCGGGTGTCATTCATCCCACTAGCTGGGGCCTTGAGGGTCACTGTCAGCTCTCCCGTGTCTGAGCAGTTACCCATCAGGCAGCAGAGGCTGTCTTCTTGCCACCAAGAGCCTTGAGAACCACAGGCGGGTTTTTCTGCCTGCCAGAGCTTCGGGGGTCCCAAAGGCCAGCCTGCAATGCAGTAGTTACTCATGATGCATGGATGGCTGGAATCCCACCAGCCAGTTTACTCGGGGTTCAGACCAGCTGGCATCTGTCTGAGCAGTGTCTAGGGGTTAAGCCCCAGTTGGGGGGTGCCTGTCTTTCCACCAGCCACAGCCCTGAGGACCCCGAGTGTCAGTCACTCCAGCAGCTGTGGCACTGACAATCCTGGGTGTCTTTCATCCCAACAGCCCAGGCCATGAGGACCCTGAGTGGCTGTCATCCCATCAAGGGGACCTTGGGGTTCCCAATCAACTCGCCCTTGTTTGAGTAGTTAGTTAAGCATCAGGTGGAGGTGGCTGTCATCCTACTGCCCAAGTCCTTGAGGACCCTGGGTGGCTCTCATGTCACCACCCAGGCCTTAATCACCCTGGCTGGCTCTCTTCTCACCATCCAGGGTTTTGGCATTCCTGACTGGCCAGCACCCGTCTGAGCAGTAAAGCATCAGGTGGGGCAGCTGTCTTCCGACTAGCGAGAACCTTGAGGAACCGGGTTGGCTGTCTTCCTGCCACACGCTGATATGTGGTTCCCTGCTCCTGTCTGAACATTAAACATCAGGCAGGGTGGCTGTTTCCCTGCCAGCCGGTGCCTTGGTGGCCACAGTGAGATGACCCCTGTCTGAGCAGTTACCCATCAGGTAGGGGAGGCTGTCTTCTTGCCACCCAAAGACTTGAGGAACATGGGTGGCCTCTTCCTGCCTGCCATAGCCTCGGGGGTCCCAAAGGCTGCAAACAGCAGTTACGCATGACACATGGATGGCTAGAATTTCACCAGCCAGGTTCTTTGGTTTTCAGGCCAGCTAGCATCTGTCTGAGCAGTGTCTAGGGGTTAAGCATCAGGTAGGGGGTGCCTGTCTTCCCACCAGCCACAGCCCTGAGAACACCAAGTGTCAGTCACTCCCCCAGCTGAGGACTTCAAGACCCTGGGTGGCTGTCATCCCATCAGCCTGGGCCATGAGGACCCTAAGTGGCTGTCATCCCAACAGTGGAGGCCGTGGTGTTCCCAGGCAGCTGGCCCTTGTCTGAGCAGTTAAGCATCAGGTGGAGGTGGCAGTCATCCTACCAGCCAGGTCCTCGAGGACCCTGGGTGGCTGTCATCTCACCACCCAGGGCCTTGGTGTACCGAACTTCTAGAACCCTCTGAGCAGTTAAACATCAGTCAGGGGTGGTTGTTTTCCCGCTAGCGGTAGCCTTGAGGACCCCTGCTGTCTCTCTTTATGCCTGTTGAGGCCTGGAGGTTCTGGAGGGTGGCCGAAATTGACATTTGATGCCACAGGTGCAGGTGGCTGCCCTCTAGCCAGCCTGGGCTTTGCAAGACCTGGCTCGGTCGCCACCCTTGAGCAGTTAAGCATCAGTCAAGGGTGACTGTCTCAAGGCTACCCGTAGCCATGAGGACCCTGCTTGGCTGTCTCCCTGCCACCCGGAGATATGGCTGTCTGCGACCCTTTCTGAAGACTTCAGCATAGGGCAGGGTAGCTGTTTTCCCACCAGCAGGAGCCTTGAAGAGCCGGGGTGCGTGACATCCCCCCAGACAGGGCATTGAGAAAACCGAGTAGGCTGTCTTCCGGCCACCCGGAGACATGGGGTTCTGGCACCTGCCTGAGCAGTTCAGCGTCAGGCAGGGTAGCTGTTTTCCTGGCAGACGGAGCCGTGAGGACCCCTGGATGTTGTCATCTTTCAACCAGGGTCTTGAAGACCTCGGTGTCTCACATTCCCCCAATAAGTGGGTCAAAGAACCCAGGTGAAGTCTTCCGGCCACCTGGACAAATGGGGCTTCTGGCACTTTTCTGAGCTGTTAAGTAACAGGCTGGGTTCATGTTTACCTGCGTGGCTGAGCCTTGAAGACCCCTGGAAGTTGTTATCCTTCAACCAAGGCTTTGAAGACCTCGGGTGGCTGACATCCCACCAGACAGGCCCTGGGAGAACCAGGGTGGGTGTTTCCTTGCCACCCGGAAATATGGGGGTTCTGGCACCTGTCTAAGCAGGTAAGCATCAGGCAGGGTAGCTGTTTTCCTGCCAGCCCTAGACTCGAGGATCCCGGGTGTCATCATCCCACCACCTGGGGCCTTGTGGGTCACAGTCTGCTTGACCATATCTGAGCAGTTACCCATCAGGCAGCGGAGGCTGTCTTCTTGCCACCAAGAGCCTTGAGAACCACCAGTGGCCTCTTCCTGCCTTCCAGAGCCTCCGGGGTCCCAAAGGCTAACCAGCAATGCAGCAGTTACTGATGACGGATGGATGGCTGGAATCCCACTAGCCGCGTTCTTCGGGGTTCCAGCCAACTAGCATCTGTCTGAGCAGTGGCTAGGGGTTAAGCCCCAGGTGGGGGTTGCCTGTCTTCCCACCAGCCACAGCCCTTAGGACTCCGAGTGAATGTTATTCTACCTGCTGTGACACTGACGAACCTGGGTGGCTGTCATTCCAACAACCTGGGCCATGAGGACACTAAGTGGCTGTCATCCCATCAAGGGGACCTTGGGGTTCCCAGTCAACTCGCCCTTGTCTGAGTAGTTCCTTAGCATCAGGTGGAGGCGGCTGTCATCCTACTGCCCAAGTCCTTGAGGACCCTGGAGGGCCCTCATGTCACCACCCAGGGCCTTAAGGACCCTGGCCGGCTCTCTCCCCACATGCTTTTGGGGTTCCTGAACGGCCAGCACCCATCTGATCAGCTAAGCATCAGACAAGGCTGGCTGTCTTTCCATCAGGAGGAGTCTTGAGGACCCTGGTTGGGCGTCATCCCACCAGCCAGTGCCTTGAGGACCCCAGGTGGCTGTCTTCCCGACAGCCAGGGCCCTGGGGTTCCCGAACAGCCAGCACCCGTCTGAGCAGTAAAGCATCAGGTGAGGCAGCCGTCTTCCGACTAGCCAGAACCTTGAGGAACCGGGTTGGCTGTCTTCCTGCCACAAGCAGATATGTGGTTCCCTGCTCCTGTCTGAACATTAAGCATCAGCTAGGGCGGCTGTTTCCCTGCCAGCCGGCACCTTGGTGGCCACAGTGAGCTGACCCCTGTCTGAGGAGTTACCCATCAGGTAGGGGAGGCTGTCTTCTTGCCACCCAAAGACTTGAGGACCATGGGTGGCCTCTTCCTGCCTGCCAGAGCCTCGGGGGTCCCAAAGGCTAGCCGGCGAGGCAGTAATTACTCATGATGCATGGCTGTCTGGAATCCCACCAGCCGGGTTCTTCGGGTGTTCAGGCCAGCCAGCATCTGTCTGAGCACTGTCTAGGGGTTAAGCATCAGGTAGGGGGTGCCTGTCTTCCCACCAGGTACAGCCCTGAGGACACTGAGTGGCAGTCACTCCACCAGCTGAGGACTTCAAGACCCTGGGTGGCTGTCATCCCATCAGCCTGGGCCATGAGGACCCTAAGTGGCTGTCAAGGCAACAGCGGAGGCCTTGATTTTCCCAGCAAACTGGCCCTTGTCTGAGCAGAAAGCATCAGATGGAGGTGGCAGTCATCCTCCCGGCCAGGTCCTTTAGGACCCACGGTGACTCACTTCTCACCAGCCAGGGCCTTGGGGTTTCACAAGCACTAGAACCCTTCTGAGCAGTTAAGCATCAGGCAGGGGTGGCTGTCTTCCTGCTAGCTCGAGCCTTGAGGAACTAGGATGTCTCTCTTTTTCCCTGATGGGGCCTTGGAGGTCCCAGAGGGTGGCCGAATTTGAGAGTTTCATCCAGGTGCATGTGGCTGTCTTTCAGTCAGCCTGTGCTTTGCAAGACCTGACCGGGTAGCATCCCTATGAGCAGTTAAGCATCAGGCAAGGGTGGCTGTCTCAAGACTCCCTGGAGCCTTGAGGACCCCTGGATATTCTCCTGCTCCAGCCAGGTCCTTGAAGACCCCGAGTGGCTGACATGCTGTCAGAATAGGCGTCAGGAACACGGGCTGGTGGCTGTCTTCTGGCCACCCGGACACATGGGGGTTCTGGCACCTGTCTGAGCAGTTCAGTGTCAGGTAGGGTAGCTGTTTTCCTGTCAGAGGGAGCCGTGAGGAACCCTGGATGTTGTCATCCTCCAACCAGGGCCTTGAAGACCTCGCGTGGCTAACATCACCCCAGGGAAACTGCCACCCTGCCTGATTTTTAATGTTCAGACAGGAACAGGGAACCATGTATCTGCGTGTTGCAAGGTTCTGGCTAGTGGGAAGACAGCTGCCCCGCCTGATGCTTTACTGCTCCGACCAGTGATGCCCGTTCCAGAAAGCCAAGGCCCTGGCTGGTGGAGAAAGAGCTGCCCTGGGTCCTTAAGGCCCTGGGTGGTGACATGAGATCCACTCAGGGTCCTCAAGGACTTGGGCAAGAGGATGACAGCTGCCTCCACCTGATGCTTAACTACCTACTCAGACAAGGGCGGGTTGACTGGGAATCCCCAGGTCCCCTTGATGGGATGACAGCCACTTAGGGTCCTCATGGCCCAGGCTGATGGGATGACAGCCACGCAGGGTCTTGAAGTCCTCAGCTGATGGAGTGACTGCCTCTCGGTGTCCTCACGGCTGTGGCTGGTAGGAAGTCAGGCACCCCACACACCTGATGCTTAACCCCTAGACACTGTTCAGACAGATGCTAGCTGGCGTGAAGCTCTTACGACCCGGCTGGTGGGATTCCAGTCATCCATGTGTCATGAGTAACTACTGTTTGCAGGCTAGCCTTTGGGACCCCCGAGGCTCTGACAGGCAGGAAGAGGCCACCCGCGGTCCTCATGTCATTGGGTGGCAAGAAGACAGCCTCCCCTGCCTGATGGGTAACTGCTCAGACAGGCATCAGCTCATTGTGGCCACCAAGGCACCGGCTGGTGGGATGAAAGTCCCTCGGCGTCCTCAAGACTCCTGCTGGCAGGGAAACAGCCACCCTGCCTGATGCTTAATGTTCACACACAAGCAGGGAACCACATATGTATGTGTGTCGACCCTACTTTGCTGTCATCCCGTCAAGGGGACTTTGGGGTTCCCTGTCAATCCGCCCTTGTCTGAGTAGTTAGTTAATCATCAGGTGGAGGCGGCTGTCATCCTACTGCCCAAGTCCTTGAGGACCCTTGGATGGCCCTCATGTCACCACCCAGGGCCTTAAGGACCCTGGCTGGCTCTCTCTGCACCAGCCAGGGCCTTGGGTTCCTGAACGGCCAGCACCCGTCTGAGCAGTAAAGCATCAGGTGCGGCAGCTGTCTTCCCGCCACACGCAGATATGTGGTTCCCTGCTCCTGTCTGAACATTAATCATCAGACTGGGTGGCTGTTTCCCTGTCAGCCGGTGCCTTGGTGGCCACAGTGAGCTGACCCCTGTCTGAGCAGTTACCCATCAGGCAGGGGAGGCTGTCTTCTTGCCACCCAATGATGTGAGGACCGCGGTGGCCTCTTCCTTCCTGCCAGAGCCTGGGGGTCCCAAAGGCTAGCCTGCAAACAGCAGTTACGCATGACACATGGATGGCTGGATTCTCACCAGCCGGGTTCTGCAGGGTTCAAGCCAGCTAGCATCTGTCTGAGCAGTGTCTAGGGGTTAAGCATCAGGTGGTGGGTGCCTGTCTTCCCACCAGCCAGAGCCTTGAGGACACTGAGTGGTACTCACCCCACCCCCTGAGGACTTCACGATCCTTGGTGGCCTTCATTCAATTACCCTGGGCTTTGAGGACCCTAAGTGGCTGTCATCCCAACAGCGGAGGCCTTGGTGTTCCCAGGCAGCAGGCCCTTGTCTGAGCAGTTAAGCATCATTGTGGAGGTAGCAGTCATCCTCCCGGCCAGGTCCTCGAGGACCCTGGGTGGCTGTCACCTCACCACCCAGGGCTTTGATGACCCCGGGTGGCTCACTTCTCCCCAGCCAGGGCCTTGGGGTTCAGAACCTCTAGAACACTTCTGAGCAATTAAACATCAGTCAGGGGTGGTTGTCTTCCCACTAGGTGGAGCCTTTTGGACCCCTGCTGTGTCTCTTTATGCCTGTTGAGTCCTGGATGTTCCAGAGGGTGGCCGAATTTGAGATTTGATGCCACAGGTGCAGGTGGCTGCCCCCCAGCCAGCCTGGGCTTTGCAAGACCTGGCTCAAACGCTACCCTCTGAGCAGTTAAGCATTATGCAACGTAGCTATTTTCCTGCCCCAGACAGGGCCTTGAGGAAAGAGGGTGTCAGTGTTCTGGGCACCCTGAGATATGGGGGTTCCGGGACCTGTCTGAGCAGGTAAGCATCAGGCAGGGTAGCTGTTTCCTGCCAGCCCTAGCCTTGAGGAACATGGGTGTCATTATTCCACCAGCTGGCGCCTTGTGGGTCACGACAACCTCGCCCTTGTCTGAGAAGTTACCCATCACGCAGCAGAGGCTGTGTTCTTGCCACCAAGAGCCTTGAGAAAAACAGGTGGCCTCTTCCTGCCTGTCAGAGCCTCGGGGGACCCAAAGGCTAGCCAGAGACACAGCAGTTACTCATGATGCATGGCTGGCTGGATTCCCACCAGCTGGGTTCTTCAGGGGTTCAGGCCAGCTAGGATCTGTCTGAGCACTGTCTAGGGGTTAAGCCCCAGGTGGGGGGGTGCCTGTCTTCCCACCAGCCACAGCCCTGAGGACTCCAAGTGGCAGTCATATCACCAGCTGTGACACTGATGAACCTGGGTGGCTGTCATCCCAACAGCCTGGGCCATGAGGACCATAAGTGGCTGTCATTCCATCAAGGGGACCTGGGGATTCCCAGTCAACTCGCCCTTGTCTGAGTAGTTAGTTAAGCATCAGGTGGAGGCGGCTGTCATCCTCCTGCCCAAGTCCTTGAGGACCCTGGGTGGCTCTTTCTCCACCAGCCAGGGCCTTGGCTACATGGAATGGCCTCCACCTGTCGGAGCAGTAAGGCATCAGGCAGGGCAGCTGTCTTCCGACTAGCCAGAACCTTGAGGAAGTGGGTTGGCTGTCTTCCCGCCACACGCAGATACATGGTTCCCTGTTCCTGTCTGAACATTAAAAATCAGGCAGGGTGGCAGTTTCCCTGTCATCAGGAGTCTTGAGGACGCCGAGGGGCTTTCATCCTGCCGTCCGGCTCCTTGGTGTCCACAGTGAGCTGACCCTTGTCTGATCAGTTACCCATCAGGCAGGGGAGGCTGTCTTCCTGCTAGCCAGAGACCTGAGGTCCCTGGTGTTTCTCTTTCTGTCTGATGGGGCCTTGGAGGTTCCTGAGGGAAGCCAAATTTGAGATTTGATGCCAAAGGTGCAGGTCGCTGTCCTCCAGCCAGCCTGGGCTTTGCAAGACCTGGCCAGGTAGTACCCCTCCGAAAAGTTAAGCATCGGGCAAGGGTGGCTATCTCAAGGCTATCCCGAGCCTTGGGGACCCTGGGTGGTTATCTTCCAGCCTGATGGGACCTTGGGGTCTCGGAGGGTAGCCAAGTCTGAGAGCTTAAGCCTCAGGTTGGGGTGGCCATCTTTCAACAAGACTGCGCCTTGGACATTGCGGCCGACTACCAATTCTCAGAGCATTTATTCATCAGGCAGGTGTGGCTGTCTTCTCACTGGCAATAGCCATGAGGACCCAGCTTGGCTGTCTCCTTGCCACCGGGAGATATGGGCGTCTGCGACCCTTTCTGAAGAGTTAGGCATAGGGCAGGGTACCTGTTTTCCCACGAGCCAGAGTCTTGAGGGCCCCTGGCTACTTTCATTCTCCAGCCAGGGCCTCGAAGACTTCGGGTGGCTGACATCTCCCTAGACAGGGCCCTGAGGACCCTGGGTGGCTGACACCCCCACAGACAGAGCCTTGAAGACACCGAGTAGACTGTCTTCCTGCCACAAGCAGATATGTGGTTCCCTGCTCCTGTCTGAACATTAAGCATCAGGCAGGGTGGCTGTTTCCCTGCCAGCCGGCACCTTGGTGGCCACAGTGAGCTGACCCCTGTCTGAGTAGTTACACATCAGATAGGGGAGGCTGTCTGCTTGCCACCCAAAGACTTGAGGACCATGGGTGGCCTCTTCCTGCCTGCCAGAGCCTCGGGGGTCCCAAAGGCTAGCCGGCGAGGCAGTAATTACTCATGATGCATGGATGGCTGGATTCCCACCACCCGGGTTCTTTGGGGTCCAGGCCAGGCAGCATCTGTCTGAGAAGTGTCTAGGGGCTAAGCATCAGGTGGGGGGTGCCTGTCTTCCCACCAGTTACAGCCCTGAGGACACAGAGTTGCAGTCACTCCATCAGCTGAGGACTTCAAGACCCTGGGCGGCTGTCATCCCATCAGCCTGGGCCATGAGGACCCTAAGTAGCTGTCATCCCAACAGCGAAGGCCGAGGTGTTCCCAGCCAGCCTGCCCTTGTCTGAGCAGTTAATCATCAGGTGGAGGTGGCAGTCATCCTCCTGGCCAGGTCCTCGAGGACCCTAGGTGGATGTCACCTCACCACCCAGGGCCTTGGGGTTCCGCAAGCGCTAGCACCCTTCTGAGAAGTTAAGCATCAGGCAGGGGTGGCTGTCTTCCTGCTAGCTGGAGTCTTGAGGACCTAGAGAGTCTCTCTTTATCCCTGATGGGGCCTTGGAGGTCCCAGAGGGTGGCCGAATTTGAGAGTTTCATCCAGGTGCATGTGGCTGTCTTCCAGTCAGCCTGTGCTTTGCAAGACCTGGCCCGGTAGCATCCCTCTGAGCAGTTAAGCATCAGGCAAGGGTGGTTGTCTCAAGACTCCCTGGAGCCTTGAGGACCCCTGGATATTCTCCTGTCCAGCCAGGTCCTTGAAGACCCCGAGTGGCTGACATGCTGTCAGAACGGGCCTCGGGAACCCGGGCTGGTGGCTGTCTTCCAGCCACCCGGAGACATGGGGGTTCTGGCACCTGTCTTTGCAGTTCAGCATCAGGCAGGGTAGCTGTTTTCCTGCCAGGAGGGGCCGTGAAGACCCCTGGATATTGTCATCCTCCAACCAGGACCTTGAAGACCTCGCGTGTCTAACATCACCCCAGACAGGGCCTCTAAGAACCCGGGTGAAGTCTTCCAACCACCTTGACAAATGGGGCTTCTGGCACTTGTCTGAGCTGTTAAGTAACAGGCCTGGTTCTTGTTTACCTGCGTGGTGCAGCCTTGAAGAACCCTGGAAGTTGTTATCCTCCATCCAGGGCCTTGAAGACCTTGTGTGGCTGACATCCCACCAGACAGAGCCTGGGAGAACCAGGGTGGGCTTTCCCAACCCCCCAGAGACAAGGGGTTCTGGCATGTGTCTGAGCAGGTAAGCATCAGGCAGGGTAGCTGTTTTCCTGCCAGCCCTACCCTCGAGGATCCCGGGTGTCATTCATGCCATCAGCCAGGGCCTTGTGGGTCATGGTCACCTCGCCCATGTCTGAGCAGTTACCCATCAGGCAGCAGAGGCTGTGTTCTTGCCACCAAGAGCCTTGAGAAACACGGGTGGCCTCTTCCTGCCTGCCCGAGCCTCGGGGGTCCCAAAGGCTAACCGGCGACGGAGCATTTACTCATGATGCATGGATGGCTGGAATCCCACCATCCAGGTTCTTTGGGGTTCCGGCCAGCTAGCATCTATTTTAGAAGTGTCTAGGGGTTAAGGACCAGGTGGGGGGTGCCTGTCTTCCCGCCAGCCACAGCCCTGAGGACCCCGACTGTCAGTCACTCCAGCAGCTGTGACACTGACAAACCTTGTTGCTGTCATTCCAACAGCCTGGGCCATGAGGACCCTAATTGGCTGTCATCCCATCAAGGGGTCCTTGGGGTTCCCAGTCACTTCACCCTTGTCTGAGTAGTTAGTTAAGCATCAGGTGGAGGCAGCTGTCATCCTACTGCCCAAGTCCTTGAGGACCCTGGAGGGCCCTCATGTCACCACCCAGGGCCTTAAGGAGCCTGGAAGGCTCTCTCCCCACCAGCCAGGGTTTTGGGGTTCCCGAACGGCCAGCACCCGTCTGAGCAGTAAAGCATCAGGTGGGGCAGCTGTCTTCCCACTAGCCAGAACCTTGAGGAAGCGGGTTGACGCAGATACGTGGTTCCCTGCTCCTGTCTGAACATTAAACATCTGGCAGGGTGGCTGTTTGCCTGACAGCTGACGTCTTGGTGTCCTCAGTGAGCTGACCCCTGTCTGAGCAGTTACTCATAAGGCAGGGGAAGGTGTCTCCTTACCACGCAATGACATGAGGACCGTGGTGGCCTCTTCCTGCCTGTCAGAGCCTCGGGGTCCCAAAGGCTAGCCGGCAACGCAGTAGTTACACATGACACATGGACGGCTAGAATTTCACCATCCAGGTTCTTAAGGGTTCACGACAGCAAACATTTGTCTCAGAAGTGGCTAGGGGTTAAATATCAGTTGGGGGGTGCCTGTCTTCCCACCAGCCACAGCCCTGAGGACACCGAAGGCAGTCACTCCACCAGCTGAGGACTTCAAGGCCCTGGGTGACTGTCATCCCTACAGCGGAGGCCTTGGTGTTCCCAGCCAGCCTGCCCTTGTCTGGGCAGTTAATCATCAGGTGGAGGTTGCAGTCATCCTCCCGGCCAGGTCCTCGAGGACCCTGTGTGTCTGTCATGTTACCATCCAGGGCCTTAATGACCCTGGGTGGTTCACTTCTCACCAGCCAGGGCCTTGGGGTTCCGGAACTGCTAGAACACTTCTGAGCAGTTAAGCATCAGGCAGGGGTGGCTTTCTTCCTGCTAGCTGGAGCCTTGAGGACCTAGAGTGTCTCTCTTTATCCCTGATGGGGCCTTGGAGGTCCCAGAGGGTGGCCGAATTTGAGAGTTTCATCACCAGGTGCATGTGGCTATTTTCCAGTCAGCCTGTGCTTTGCAAGACCTGACCGGGTAGCACCCCACTGAGCAGTTAAGCATCAGGCAAGGGTGGCTGTCTCAAGACTCCCTGGAGCCTTGAGGACCCCTGGATATTCTCCTGCTCCAGCCGGGTCCTTGATGACCCCGAGTGGCAGACATGCTGCCAGACAGGGCCTCGCGAACCAGGGTTAGTGGCTGTCACACAGCCACCCAGAGTCATGGGGGTTCTGGTACCTGTCTGAGCAGTTCAGCGTCAGGCAGGGTAGCTGTTTTTATTCTAGGTGGAGCCTTGAGAACCCCCTGGATGTTGTCAACCTCCAACCATGGCCTTGAAGACCTTGGGTGGCTGACATCCCCCTGCCCTGATATGGCCTCGAAGAACCCAGATGAAGTTTTCTGGCCACCTTGACAAATGGGGCTTCTGGCACTTGTCTGAGCTGTTAAGTAACAGGCTGGGTTCATGTTTACCTGCGTGGCTGAGCCTTGAAGAACCCTGGAAGTTGTTATCCTTCAACCAGGGCCTTAAAGACCTCGGGTGGCTGACATCCCACCAGACAGGGCATGGAAGAAACAGGATGGGTGTTTCCCAGCCACTCGGAGATATAGGGGTTCTGGCACCTGTCTAAGCAGGTAAGCATCAGGCAGGGTAGCTGTTTTCCTGCCAGCCCTAGACTCGAGGATCCCGGGTGTCATCATCCCACCAGCTGGGGCCTTGTGGGTCACGGTCAGCTCACCCGTGTCTGAGCAGTTACCCATCAGGCAGCGGAGGCTGTCTTCTTGCCACCAAGAGCCTTGAGAACCACCAGTGGCCTCTTCCTGCCTTCCAGAGCCTCCGGGGTCCCAAAGGCTAACCAGCAATGCAGCAGTTCCTGATGACTGATGGATGGCTGGAATCCCACTAGCCGCGTTCTTCGGGGTTCAAGCCAACTAGCATCTGTCTGAGCAGTGTCTAGGGGTTAAGCCCCAGGTGGGGGGTGCCTGTCTTCCCACCAGTCCCAGCCCTGAGGACTCCAAGTGGCCATTATTCTACCAGCTGTGGCACTGACGAACCTGGGTGGCTATCATTCCAACAACCTGGGCCATGAGGACACTAAGTGGCTGTCATCCCATCAAGGGGACCTTGGGGTTCCCAGTCAACTCTCCCTTGTCTGAGTAGTTCCTTAGCATCAGGTGGAGGCGGCTGTCATCCTACTGCCCAAGTCCTTGAGTACCCTGGGTGGCTCGCAGGTCACCACCCAGGGCCTTAAGTACCCTGGCCGGCTCACTCCCCACAGCCATACTTTTGGGGTTCCTGAACAGCCAGCACCCATCTGAGCAGCTAAGCATCAGACAAGGCTGGCTGTCTTTCCATCAGGAGGAGCCTTGAGGACCCTGGTTGGGTGTCATCCCACCAGCCAGTGCCTTGAGGACCCCAGGTGGATGTCTTCCCGACAGCCAGGGTTTTGGGGTTCCCGAACGGCCAGCACCCGTCTGAGCAGTAAAGCATCAGGTGGGGCAGCTGTCTTCCGACTAGCCAGAACCTTGAGGAACCGGGTTGGCTGTCTTCCCGCCACAAGCAGATATGTGGTTCCCTGCTCCTGTCTGAACATTAAGCATCAGGCAGGGTGGCTGTTTCCCTGCCAGCCGTCACCTTGGTGGCCACAGTGAGCAGACCCCTGTCTGAGCAGTTACCCATCAGGCAGGGGAGGCTGTCTTCTTGCCACCCAAAGACTTGAGAACCATGGGTGGCCTCTTCCTGCCTGTCAGAGCCTCGGGGGTTCCAAAGGCTAGCCGGCGAGGCAGTAATTACTCATGATGCATGGCTGTCTGGAATTCCACCAGCCGGGTTCTTCGGGGTTCAGGCCAGCCAGCATCTCTCTGAGCAGTTGCTATGGGTTAAACATCAGGTAGGGGCTGCCTGTCTTCCCACCAGCCACAGCCCTGAGGACACTGAGTGGCAGTCACTCCACCAGCTGAGGACTTCAAGGCCCTTGGTATATGTCATCCCATCAGCCTGGGCCATGAGGACCCTAAGTGGCTGTCATGGCAACAGCGGAGTCCTTGGTGTTCCCAGGCAGCAGGCTCTTGTCTGAGCAGTTAAGCATCAGATGGAGGTGGCAGTCATCCTACTGGCCAGGTCCTTGAGGACCCGCGGTGACTCACTTCTCACCAGCTAGGGCCTTGGGGTTTCACAAGCGCTAGAACCCTTCTGAGTAGTTAAGCATCAGGCAGGGGTGGCTGTCTTCCTGCTAGCTGGAGCCTTGAGGACCTAGAGTGTCTCTCTTTATCCCTGATGGGGCCTTGGAGGTCCCAGAGGGTGGCCAAATTTGAGAGTTTCATCCCCAGGTGCATGTGGCTGTCTTCCAGTCAGCCTGTGCTTTGCAAGACCTGACCGGGTAGTATCCCTCTGAGCAGTTAAGCATCAGGCAAAGGTGGCTGCCTCAAGACTCCCTGGAGCCTTGAGGACCCCTGGATATTCTCCTGCTCCACCCAGGTCCTTGAAGAACCCGAGTGGCTGACATGCTGCCAGACAGGGCCTCAGGAACCAGGGTTAGTGGCTGTCTTCCGGCCACCCAGAGTCATGGGGGTTCTGGTACCTGTCTGAGCAGTTCAGCATCAGGCACGGTAGCTGTTTTTATTCTAGGTGGAGCCCTGAGGACCCCTGGATGTTGTCAACTTCCAACCAAGGCCTTGAAGACCTCGCGTGGCTAATATCACCCCAGAGAGGGCCTCGAAGATCTTGGCTGAAGTCTTCCGGCCACCTGGACAAATGGGGCTTCTGGCACTTTTCTGAGCTGTTAAGTAACAGGCTGGTTCATGTTTACCTGTGTGGCTGAGCCTTGAAGACCCCTGGAAGTTGTTATCCTTCAACCAGGGCCTTAAAGACCTCGGGTGGCTGACATCCCACCAGACAGGCCCTGGGAGAACCAGGGTGGGTGTTTCCCAGCCACCGGGAAATATGGGGGTTCTGGCACCTGTCTCAGCAGGTAAGCATCAGGCAGGGTAGCTGTTTTCCTGCCAGCCCTAGCCTTGAGAGTCCCCGGTGTCATTCATCCCATGAGCCACATGGTGGGTCGTGGTCAGCTCGCCCATGTCTGAGCAATTAATCATCAGGCAGGGGAGGCTGTCTTCTTGCCACCCAAAGACTTGAGGACCATGGGTGGCCTCCTCCTGCCTTCCAGAGCCTCGGGGGTCCCAAAGGCTAGCCTGCAATGCAGCAGTTACTCATGATGCATGGATGGCTGGAATCCCACCAGCCAGATTATTCGGGGTTCAGACCAGCTGGCATCTGTCTGAGCAGTGTCTAGGGGTTAAGCCCCAGGTGGGGTAGACTGTCTTCCCACCAGCTACAGCCCTGAGGACCCCGAGTGGCAGTCACTCCAGCAGCTGTGGCACTGACAAACCTGTGTGGCTGTCATCCCAACAGCCTGGGCCATGAGGACCCTGAGTGGCTGTCATCCCATCAAGGGGACCTTGGGGTTCCCAGTCAACTCACCCTTGTCTGAGTAGTTAGTTAAGCATCAGGTGGAGGCGGCTGTCATCCTACTGCCCAAGTCCTTGAGGACCCTGCCTGACCCTCATGTCACCACCCATGGCCTTAAGGTCCCTGGCCGGCTCTCTCCCCTCCATCCATTTTTTTTTGGGTTCTCGAACGGCCAGCACCCATCTGAGCAGTGAAGCATCAGGCAGGGCAGCTGTCTTCCTACTATCCAGAACCATGAGGAACCGGGTTGGCTGTCTTCCCGTCACACGCAGCTATGTGGTTCTCTGCTTCTGTCTCAACCTTTAGCATTAGGCAGGGTGGCTGTTTCCCTGTCAGCCTGTGCCTTGGTGGCCACAGTGATCTGACCCCTATCTGAGCAGTTACCCATCAGGCAGGGGAGGCTGTCTTCTTGCCAACCAATGACATGAGGGCCTTAGGTGCCCTCTTCTTGCCTGCCAGATCCTCGGGGGGTCCCAAAGGCTAGCCTGCAACGTAGGAGTTACACATGACACATGGATGGCTAGAATTTCACCAGGCAGGTTCTTTGGGTTTCAGGCTAGCTAGCATCTGTCTGAACGGTGGCTAGGGGTTAAGCATCAGGTGGGGGGTGCCTGTCTTCCCACCAGCTACATTCCTGAGAACATCAAGTGTCAGTCATTCCCCCAGCTGAGGACTTCAAGACCCTGGGTGGCTGTCATCCCAAAAGCCAGAGCCATGAGGACCCTAAGTAGCTGTCATCCCAACAGCAGAGGCCTTGGTCTTCCCAGGCAGCTGGCCCTTGTCTGAGCAGTTAATCATCGGGTGGAGGTGGCAGTCATCCTCCCGGCCAGGTCCTTGAGGACCCTGTGTGACTGTCATCTCACCACCCAGGGCCTTGGGGTTCCGAACTTCTAGAACCCTCTGAGCAGTTAAACATCATTCAGGGTTGGTTGTTTTCCCGCTAGCCGTAGCCTTGAGGACCCCTGCTGTCTCTCTTTATGCCTGTTGAGGCCTGGAGGTTCTGGAGGGTGGCCGAAATTGACATTTGATGCCACAGGTGCAGGTGGCTGCCCTCTAGCCAGCCTGGGCTTTGCAAGACCTGGCTCGGTCGCTACCCTCTGAGCAGTTAAGCATCAGTCAAGGGTGACGGTCTCAAGGCTACCTGGAGCCATGAGGACACTGCTTGGCTGTCTCCCTGCCACCCGGAGATATGGCTGTCTGCGACCCTTTCTGAAGACTTCAGCATAGGGCAGGGTAGCTGTTTTCCCACCAGCAGGAACCTTGAAGACCTGGGGAGTGTGACGTCCCCCCAGACAGGGCATTGAGGAAACCGAGTAGACTGTCTTCCAGCCACCCCGAGACATGGGGTTCTGGCACCTGTCTGAGCAGCTGACCATTTGGCAACATAGCTATTTTCCTGCCCGAGACAGGGCCTTGAGGAAACAGGGTGTCAGTGTTCTGGGCACCCTGAGATATGGGGGTTCCGGAACCTGTCTGAGCAGTTAAGCATCAGGCAGGGTAGCTGTTTTCCTACCAGGCGGAACTTTGAGGACCCCTAGATGTTTTCATCCTCCAACCAGGGCCTTGAAGACCTCGGGTGCCTGATATCCCCCAGACAGGGCCAGGAAGAACCAGAGTGGGTGTTTCCCAGCCCTCCGGAGATAAAAGGGGTCTGGCACCTGTTGAGCAGGTAAGCATGAGGCAGGGTAGCTGTTTTCCTGCCAGCGCCAGCCTCGAGGATCCCGGGTGTCATTCATCCCAATAGCTGGGGGCTTGTTGATCACAGTCAACTCACCCATGTCTGAGAAGTTACCCATCAGGCAGCAGAGGCTGTGTTCTTGCCACCAAGAGCCTTGAGAACCATGGGTGGCCTCTTCCTGCCTACAAGAGCCTCGGGGGTTCCAAAGGCTAGCCGGCAATGCAGCAGTTACACATGACCCATGGACGGCTGGAATCCCACCAGTTGGGTTCTTCTGGGGTTCAGGCCAGCTAGCATCTGTCGGAACAGTGTCTAGGAGTTAAGCATCAGGTGGGGGGGGGCTGTCTTCACACCAGCTACAGCCCTGAGGACACCGAATGGCAGTAACTCCACCAGCTGAGGACTTCAAGAACCTTGGTGGCTGCCATCCCATCAGCCTGGGCCATGAGGACCCTAAGTGTCTGTCGTCCCAACAGCGGAGGCCTTGGTGTTCCCAGGCAGCTGGCCTTGTGGAGCAGTTAAGCATCAGGTGGAGGTGGCTGTCATCCTACTGGCCAGGTCCTCGAGGACCCTGGGTGGCTGTCATCTCACCACCCAGGGCCTTAAGGACTCCGGGTGGCTCTCTTCTCACCAGTCAGGGCCTTGGGGTTCGGAACCCCTAGCACCCTTCTGAGCAGTTAAGCATCCGGTAAGGGTGGATGTCTCAAGGCTATCAGGAGCCAAGAAGACCCCTGGATATTCTCATCCTCCAGGCAGGGCCTTGAAGACCCCGATTGTGTGACATGCTGCCAGACAGGGCCTTGAGGACCCGGGGTGGCTGTCTTACAGCCTGATGTGGCCTTGGGGGTCCAGGAGGGTGGCTGAGTATGAAAGGTTAAACCTCAGATTGGGGAGGATGTCTTTCAGCAAGACTGGACCTTGGACGTTCCGGCCGGCTAGCAACTGTCTGATCATTTATTCATTGGGCAGGTGTGGCTGTCTTCCCACTGGCAATAGCCATGAGTACCCCGCTTGTCTCTTTCCCTGCCACCCGGAGATATGGGCGTCTGCGACCCTTTTCAAGAGTTAAGCATAGGGCAGGGTAGCTCTTTTCCCACCAGCCAGAGGCTAGAGGGCCCTGGGCTACTTTCATTCTCCAGCCAGGGCCTTGAAGACCCCAGGTTGGTGACGCCCTCACAGCCAGGGACTTAAGGAACCAAGGTGGCTGTCTTCCGACCACCCGGAGACACGGGGGTTCAGGCACCTGTCTGAGCAGTTAAGCATCAGGCAAGGTAGCTATTTTACTATCCCAGACAGGGCCTTGAGTAACCAGGGTGGCTGTTTCCCGGGCACCTGGAGACATGAGGGTTCCAGAATTTGTCTGAGCAGTTAAGCATCAGGCAGAGTAGCTCTTTTCCTGTGTGGCAGAGCCTTGAGGACCCCTGGATTTTGTCATCTTCCAACATGGGCCTTGAAGACCTCGGGTTGCTGACATCTCCCAGACAAAACCTGGAAGAAGCAGGGTGAATGTCTTCCGGCCATCCGGAGAAATGGGGGATCCGGCACTTCTCTGAGCAGGTAAGCATCAGGCAGGGTAGCTGTTTTCCTGCCAGCCCTACCCTTGAGGATCCTGGGTGTCATCATCCCACCACCTGGGGCCTTGTGGATCACATTCTGCTCACCCATGTCTTAGAGTTACCCATGAGGCAGCGGAGGCTGTCTTCTTGCCACCAAGAGCCTTGAGAACCACGGTTGGCCTCTTCCTGCCTGTCAGAGCCTCAGGGGT
Organism: Peromyscus maniculatus bairdii; assembly: GCF_049852395.1. Classification (NCBI taxonomy): domain Eukaryota; kingdom Metazoa; phylum Chordata; class Mammalia; order Rodentia; family Cricetidae; genus Peromyscus; species Peromyscus maniculatus. The sequence continues at coordinate 134,101,079 of NC_134875.1, read as the reverse complement.
CCCAAATGCGAGCCTACAACGCAGCAGCTAATCATGATGCATGGTTGGAATCCCACCAGCCGAGTTCTTCAAGGTTTCAGGCCAGCTAGCATGTTCCTGAGCAGTGTCTAGGGTTTAAGACCCAGTTGCATGCGTGCCTGTCTTCCCACCAGCCACAGCCCTGAGGACCCCGAGTGGCAGTCACTCCACCAGCTTGGAGTGACGAACCTGCATGGCTGTCATCCCAACAGCCCGGGCCATGAGGACCCTAATTGGCTGTCATCCCATCAAGGGGACCTGGGGATTCCCAGTCAACTTGCCATTGTCTGAGTAGTTAGTTAAGCATCAGGTGGAGGCAGCCGTCATCCAACTGCCCAAATCCTTGAGGACCCTGGGTGGCTCTCATGTCACCACCCAGGGCCTTAAGGACCCTGGCCGGCTCTCTCTGCACCAGCCAGGGCCCTGGGGTTCCCGAACTGCCAGCACCTACTGAGCAGTAAAGCATCAGGCAGGGCAGCTGTCTTCCGACTAGCCAGAACCTTGAGGAAGCGGGTTGGCTGTCTTCCCGCCACACACACATATGTGGTTCCCTGCTCCTGTCTGAACATTAAACATCTGGCAGGGTGGCTGTTTCCCTGGCAACCGGCACCTTGGTGGCCACAGTGAGCTGACCCCTGTCTGAGGAGTTACTCATCAGGTAGGGGAGGCTGTCTTCTTGCCACCCAATGACGTTAGGACTGCGGGTGGCCTCTTCCTGCCTGCCAGAACCTCGGGGGTCCCAAAGGCTAGCCAGCGATGCAGCAGTTACGCATACGCATGGATGGCTGGATTCCCACCACCCAGGTTCTTTGGGGTTCAGGCCAGGCAGCATCTGTCTGAGAAGTGTCTAGGGGCTAAGCATCAGGTGGGGGGTGCCTGTCTTCCCACCAGTTACAGCCCTGAGGACACAGAGTGGCAGTCACTCCACCAGCTGAGGACTTCAAGACCCTAGGCGGCTGTCATCCCATCAGCCTGGGCCATGAGGACCCTAAGTGGCTGTCATGGCAACAGCGGAGGTCTTGGTGTTCCCAGGCAGCTGGTCCTTATCTGAGCAGTTAATCATCAGGTGGAGGTGGCAGTCATCCTACCGGCCAGGTCCTCGAGGACCCTGGGTGACTGTCACCTCACCAGCCATGGCCTTGGGGATCCGCAGGTGCTAGAACCCTTCTGAGAAGTTAAGCTTCAGGCAAGAATGGCTGCCTCAAGACTCCCTAGAGCCTTGAGGACCCCTGGATATTCTCCTGCTCCAGCCAGGTCCTTGAAGACCCCGAGTGGCTGACATGCTGTCAGAACAGGCCTCGGGAACCGGGGCTGATAGCTGTCTTCCAGCCACCCGGAGACATGGGGGTTCTGGCACCTGTCTGAGCAGTTCAGCGTCAGGCAGGGTAGCTGCTTTCCTGCCAGGAGGGGCCGTGAGGACCCATGGATGTTGTCATCCTACAACCAGGACCTTGAAGACCTCACGTGGCTAACATCCCCCCAGACAGGGCCTCTAAGAACCCGGGTGAAGTCTTCAGGCCACCTGGACAAATGGGGCTTCTGGTACTTTTCTGAGCTGTTAAGTAACAGGCAGGGTGGTTGTTTACCTGCGTGGCTGAGCCTTGAAGAACCCTGGAAGTTGTTATCCTCCAACCAGGGCCTTGAAGACCTTGGGTGGCTGACATCCTACCAGACAGAGCCTGGGAGAACCAGGGTGGGCTTTCCCAGCCCCCCAGAGACATCGGGGTTCTGGCATGTGTCTGAGCAGGTAAGCATCAGGCAGGGTAGCTGTTTTCCTGCCAGCCCTACCCTCGAGGATCCCGGGTGTCATTCATGCCATCAGCCGGGGCCTTGTGGGTCATGGTAAGCTCACCCATGTTTGAGCAGTTACCCATCAGGCAGCGGAGGCTGTCTTCTTGCCACCAAGAGCCTTGAGAACCACGGGTGGCCTTCTTCTGCCTTCCAGAGCCTCGGGGGTCGCAAAGGCTAGCCTGCAACGGAGCAGTTACTCATGATGCATGGATGGCTGGAATCCCACCAGCCAGGTTCTTTGGGGATCCCGGCAACTAGCATCTATCTTAGAAGTGTCTAGGGGTTAAGCCCCAGGTGGGGGTTGCCTGTCTTCCTACCATCCACAGCCCTGAGGACCCCGAGTGGCAGTCACTCCAGCAGCTGTGGCACTGACAAACCTGGGTGGCTATCATTCCAACAACCTGGGCCATGAGGACACTAAGTGGCTGTCATCCCATCAAGTGGACCTTGGGGTTCCCAGTCAACTCGCCCTTGTCTGAGTAGTTAGTTAAGCATCAGGTGGAGGCGGCTTTCATCCTACTGCCCAAGCCCTTGTGTACCCTGGGTGGCTCGCAGGTCACCACCCAGGGCCTTAAGGACCCTGGCCGGCTCTCTCCCCACATGTTTTTGGGGTTCCTGAACAGCCAGCACCCATCTGAGCATCTAAGCATCAGACAAGGCTGGCTGTCTTTCCATCAGGAGGAGCCTTGAGGACCCTGGTTGGGCGTCATCCCACCAGCCAGTGCCTTGAGGACCCCAGGTGGATGTCTTCCTGACAGCCAGGGCCCTGGGGTTCCCGACCGGCCAGCACCCGTCTGAGCAGCTAAGCATCAGACAAGGCTGGCTGTCTTTCCATCAGGAGGAGCCTTGAGGACCCTGGTTTGGCGTCATCCCACCAGCCAGTGCCTTGAGGACCCCAGTGGCTGTCTTCCCGACAGCCAGGGCCCTGGGGTTCCCGAACAGCCAGCACCGTCTGAGCAGTAAAGCATCAGGTGAGGCAGCCATCTTCCGACTAGCCAGAACCTTGAGGAACCGGGTTGGCTGTCTTCCCGCCACACGCAGATATGTGGTTCCCTGCTCCTGTCTGAACATTAAGCATCAGGCAGGGTGGCTGTTTCCCTGCCAGCCGTCACCTTGGTGGCCACAGTGAGCTGTCCCCTGTCTGAGCAGTTACCCATCAGGCAGGGGAGGCTGTCTTCTTGCCACCCAAAGACTTGAGAACCATGGGTGGCCTCTTCCTGCCTGCCAGAGCCTCGGGGGTTCCAAAGGCTAGCCTGCAATGCAGTAGTTACTCATGATGCATGGCTGTCTGGAATCCCACCAGCCGGGTTCTTCGGGGTTCAGGCCAGCCAGCATCTGTCTGAGAAGTTGCTATGGGTTAAACATCAGGTAGGGGCTGCCTGTCTTCCCACCAGCCACAGCCCTGAGGACACTGAGTGGCAGTCACTCCACCAGCTGAGGACTTCAAGGCCCTTGGTATGTGTCATCCCATCAGCCCGGGCTATGAGGACCCTAAGTGGCTGTCATGGCAACAGCGGAGGCCTTGGTGTTCCCAGGCAACAGGCCCTTGTCTGAGCAGTTAAGCATCAGATGGAGGTGGCAGTCATCCTCCCGGCCAGGTCCTTGAGGACCCGCGGTGACTCACTTCTCACCAGCCAGGGCCTTGGGGTTTCACAAGCGCTAGAACCCTTCTGAGCAGTTAAGTATCAGGCAGGGGTGGCTGTCTTCCTGCTAGCTGGAGCCTTGAGGACCTAGAGTGTCTCTCTTTATCCCTGATGGGGCCTTGGAGGTCCCAGAGGGTGGCGGAATTTGAGAGTTTCATCCCCAGGTGCGTGTGGCTGTCTTCCAGTCAGCCTGGGCTTTGCAGACCTGGCTGGGTAGCACCCCTCTGAGCAGTTAAGCATCAGGCAAGGGTGGCTGCCTCAAGACTCCCTGGAGCCTTGAGGACCCCTGGATATTCTCCTGCTCCAGCCAGGTCCTTGAAGACCCCGAGTGGCTGACATGCTGTCAGAACGGACCCCGGGAACCCGGGCTGGTGGCTGTCATCCAGCCACCCGGAGACATGGGGGTTCCGGCACCTGTCTGAGCAGTTAAGCATCAGGCAGGGTAGCTGTTTTCCTGCCAGACGGAGCCGTGAGGACCTCTGGATATTGTCATCCTCCAACCAGGGTCTTGAAGACCTCGAGTGGCTCACATTCCCCCAATAAGTGCGTCCAAGAACCCGGGTGAAGTCTTCAGGCCACCTTGAAAAATGGGGCTTCTGGCACTTGTCTGAGCTGTTAAGTAACAGGCAGGGCAGTTTTTTCCCTGCGTGGCAGGGTTTTGAAGAACCCTGGAAGTTGTTATCCTCCAACCAGGGTCTTGAAGACCTCGGGTGGCTGACATCCCACCGGACATGGCATGGAAGAAACAGGATGGGTGTTTCCCAGCCACCGGGAAATATGGGGGTTCTGGCACCTGTCTAAGCAGGTAAGCATCAGGCAGGGTAGCTGTTTTCCTGCCAGCCCTAGACTGGAGGATCCCGGGTGTCATCATCCCACCACCTGGGGCCTTGTGGGTCACAGTCTGCTTGCCCATATCTGAGCAGTTACCCATCAGGCATCGGAGGCGGTCTTCTTGCCACCAAGAGCCTTGAGAACCACCAGTGTCCTCTTCCTGCCTTCCAGAGCCTCCGGGGTCCCAAAGGCTAACCAGCAATGCAGCAGTTACTGATGACGGATGGATGGCTGGAATCCCACTAGCCGCGTTCTTCGGGGTTCAAGCCAACTAGCATCTGTCTGAGCAGTGTCTAGGGGTTAAGCCCCAGGTGGGGGGTGCCTGTCTTTCCACCAGCCACAGCCCTGAGGACACTGAGTGGCAGTCACTCCACCAGCTGAGGACTTCAAGGCCCTTGGTATGTGTCATCCCATCAGCCTGGGCCATGAGGACCCTAAGTGGCTGTCATGGCAACAGCGGAGGCCTTGGTGTTCCCAGGCTCAGGCCCTTGTCTGAGTAGTTAAGCATCAGATGGAGGTGGCAGTCATCCTCCCGGCCAGGTCCTTGAGGACCCGCGGTGACTCACTTCTCACCAGCCAGGGCCTTGGGGTTTCACAAGCGCTAGAACCCTTCTGAACAGTTAAGCATCAGGCAGGGGTGGCTGTCTTCCTGCTAGCTGGAGCCTTGAGGACCTAGAGTGTCTCTCTTTATCCCTGATGGGGCCTTGGAGGTCCCAGAGGGTGGCCGCATTTGAGAGTTTCATCACCAGGTGCATGTGGCTGTTTTCAGGCCACCCTGTGCTTTGCAAGACCTGACTTGGTATGAGCAGTTAAGCATCAGGCAAGGGTGGCTGCCTCAAGACTCCTTGGAGCCTTGAGGACCCCTGGATATTCTCCTGCTCCAGCCAGGTCCTTGAAGACCCCGAGTGGCTGACATGCTGCCAGACAGGGCCTCGGGAACCAGGGATAGTGGCTGTCTTCCGGCCACCCGGTGACATGGGGGTTCTGGTACCTGTCTGAGCAGTTCAGCATCAGGCACGGTAGCTGTTTTTATTCTAGGTGGAGCCCTGAGGACCCCTGGATGTTGTCAACTTCCAACCCGGGCCTTGCGTGGCTAACATCACCCCAGAGAGGGCCTCGAAGAACTTGGGTGAAGTCTTCCGGCCACCTGGACAAATGGGGCTTCTGGCACTTTTCTGAGCTGTTAAGTAACAGGCTGGGTTCATGTTTACCTGCGTGGCTGAGCCTTGAAGACCCCTGGAAGTTGTTATCCTTCAACCAGGGCCTTAAAGACCTCGGGTGGCTGACACCCCACCAGACAGGCCCTGGGAGAACTAGGGTGGGTGTTTCCCAGCCACGGGGAAATATGGGGGTTCTGGCACCTGTCTCAGCAGGTAAGCATCAGGCAGGGTAGCTGTTTTCCTGCCAGCCCTAGACTGGAGGATCCCGGGTGTCATCATCCCACCACCTGGGGCCTTGTGGGTCACAGTCTGCTTGCCCATATCTGAGCAGTTACCCATCAGGCAGCGGAGGCTGTCTTCTTGCCACCAAGAGCCTTGAGAACCACCAGTGGCCTCTTCCTGCCTTCCAGAGCCTCCGGGGTCCCAAAGGCTAGCCTGCAATGCAGCAGTTCCTGATGACGGATAAATGGCTGGAATCCCACTAGCCGCGTTCTTCGGGGTTCAAGCCAGCTAGCATCTGTCTGAGCAGTGTCTAGGGGTTAAGCCCCAGGTGGGGGGTGCCTGTCTTCCCACCAGCCACAGCCCTTAGGACTCCAAGTGGCCGTTATTCTACCTGCTGTGACACTGACGAACCTGGGTGGCTATCATTCCAACAACCTGGGCCATGAGGACACTAAGTGGCTGTTATCCCATCAAGGGGACCTTGGGGTTCCCAGTCAACTCACCCTTGTTTGAGTAGTTCCTTAGCATCAGGTGGAGGTGGCTGTCATCCTCCTGCCCAAGTCCTTGTGTACCCTGGGTGGCTCGCAGGTCACCACCCAGGGCCTTAAGGACCCTGGCCGGCTCTCTCCCCACAGCCATGCTTTTGGGGTTCCTGAACGGCCAGCACCCATCTGAGCAGCTAAGCATCAGACAAGGCTGGCTGTCTTTCCATCAGGAGGAGCCTTGAGGACCCTGGTTGGGCGTCATCCCACCAGCCAGTGCCTTGAGGACCCCAGGTGGCTGTCTTCCCGACAGCCAGGGCCCTGGGGTTCCTGAACGGCCAGCACCCTACTGAGCAGTAAAGCATCAGGTGGGGCAGCTGTCTTCTGACTAGCCAGAACCTTGAGGAACCGGGTTGGCTGTCTTCCTGCCACACGCTGATAATGTGGTTCCCTGCTCCTGTCTGAACATTAATCATCAGGCAGGGTGGCTGTTTCCCTGTCAGCCTGTGCCTTGGTGGCCACAGTGATCTGACCCCTATCTGAGCAGTTACCCATCAGGCAGGGGAGGCTGTCTTCTTGCCAACCAATGACATGAGGGCCTTAGGTGCCCTCTTCTTGCCTGCCAGATCCTCGGGGGGTCCCAAAGGCTAGCCTGCAACGTAGGAGTTACACATGACACATGGATGGCTAGAATTTCACCAGGCAGGTTCTTTGGGTTTCAGGCTAGCTAGCATCTGTCTGAACGGTGGCTAGGGGTTAAGCATCAGGTGGGGGGTGCCTGTCTTCCCACCAGCTACATTCCTGAGAACATCAAGTGTCAGTCATTCCCCCAGCTGAGGACTTCAAGACCCTGGGTGGCTGTCATCCCAAAAGCCAGAGCCATGAGGACCCTAAGTAGCTGTCATCCCAACAGCAGAGGCCTTGGTCTTCCCAGGCAGCTGGCCCTTGTCTGAGCAGTTAATCATCGGGTGGAGGTGGCAGTCATCCTCCCGGCCAGGTCCTTGAGGACCCTGTGTGACTGTCATCTCACCACCCAGGGCCTTGGGGTTCCGAACTTCTAGAACCCTCTGAGCAGTTAAACATCATTCAGGGTTGGTTGTTTTCCCGCTAGCCGTAGCCTTGAGGACCCCTGCTGTCTCTCTTTATGCCTGTTGAGGCCTGGAGGTTCTGGAGGGTGGCCGAAATTGACATTTGATGCCACAGGTGCAGGTGGCTGCCCTCTAGCCAGCCTGGGCTTTGCAAGACCTGGCTCGGTCGCTACCCTCTGAGCAGTTAAGCATCAGTCAAGGGTGACGGTCTCAAGGCTACCTGGAGCCATGAGGACACTGCTTGGCTGTCTCCCTGCCACCCGGAGATATGGCTGTCTGCGACCCTTTCTGAAGACTTCAGCATAGGGCAGGGTAGCTGTTTTCCCACCAGCAGGAGCCTTGAAGACCTGGGGAGTGTGACGTCCCCCCAGACAGGGCATTGAGGAAACCGAGTAGACTGTCTTCCAGCCACCCCGAGACATGGGGTTCTGGCACCTGTCTGAGCAGCTGACCATTTGGCAACATAGCTATTTTCCTGCCCGAGACAGGGCCTTGAGGAAACAGGGTGTCAGTGTTCTGGGCACCCTGAGATATGGGGGTTCCGGAACCTGTCTGAGCAGTTAAGCATCAGGCAGGGTAGCTGTTTTCCTACCAGGCGGAACTTTGAGGACCCCTAGATGTTTTCATCCTCCAACCAGGGCCTTGAAGACCTCGGGTGCCTGATATCCCCCAGACAGGGCCAGGAAGAACCAGAGTGGGTGTTTCCCAGCCCTCCGGAGATAAAAGGGGTCTGGCACCTGTTGAGCAGGTAAGCATGAGGCAGGGTAGCTGTTTTCCTGCCAGCGCCAGCCTCGAGGATCCCGGGTGTCATTCATCCCAATAGCTGGGGGCTTGTTGATCACAGTCAACTCACCCATGTCTGAGAAGTTACCCATCAGGCAGCAGAGGCTGTGTTCTTGCCACCAAGAGCCTTGAGAACCATGGGTGGCCTCTTCCTGCCTACAAGAGCCTCGGGGGTTCCAAAGGCTAGCCGGCAATGCAGCAGTTACACATGACCCATGGACGGCTGGAATCCCACCAGTTGGGTTCTTCTGGGGTTCAGGCCAGCTAGCATCTGTCGGAACAGTGTCTAGGAGTTAAGCATCAGGTGGGGGGGGCTGTCTTCACACCAGCTACAGCCCTGAGGACACCGAATGGCAGTAACTCCACCAGCTGAGGACTTCAAGAACCTTGGTGGCTGCCATCCCATCAGCCTGGGCCATGAGGACCCTAAGTGTCTGTCGTCCCAACAGCGGAGGCCTTGGTGTTCCCAGGCAGCTGGCCTTGTGGAGCAGTTAAGCATCAGGTGGAGGTGGCTGTCATCCTACTGGCCAGGTCCTCGAGGACCCTGGGTGGCTGTCATCTCACCACCCAGGGCCTTAAGGACTCCGGGTGGCTCTCTTCTCACCAGTCAGGGCCTTGGGGTTCGGAACCCCTAGCACCCTTCTGAGCAGTTAAGCATCCGGTAAGGGTGGATGTCTCAAGGCTATCAGGAGCCAAGAAGACCCCTGGATATTCTCATCCTCCAGGCAGGGCCTTGAAGACCCCGATTGTGTGACATGCTGCCAGACAGGGCCTTGAGGACCCGGGGTGGCTGTCTTACAGCCTGATGTGGCCTTGGGGGTCCAGGAGGGTGGCTGAGTGTGAAAGGTTAAACCTCAGATTGGGGAGGATGTCTTTCAGCAAGACTGGACCTTGGACGTTCCGGCCGGCTAGCAACTGTCTGATCATTTATTCATTGGGCAGGTGTGGCTGTCTTCCCACTGGCAATAGCCATGAGTACCCCGCTTGTCTCTTTCCCTGCCACCCGGAGATATGGGCGTCTGCGACCCTTTTCAAGAGTTAAGCATAGGGCAGGGTAGCTCTTTTCCCACCAGCCAGAGGCTAGAGGGCCCTGGGCTACTTTCATTCTCCAGCCAGGGCCTTGAAGACCCCAGGTTGGTGACGCCCTCACAGCCAGGGACTTAAGGAACCAAGGTGGCTGTCTTCCGACCACCCGGAGACACGGGGGTTCAGGCACCTGTCTGAGCAGTTAAGCATCAGGCAAGGTAGCTATTTTACTATCCCAGACAGGGCCTTGAGTAACCAGGGTGGCTGTTTCCCGGGCACCTGGAGACATGAGGGTTCCAGAATTTGTCTGAGCAGTTAAGCATCAGGCAGAGTAGCTCTTTTCCTGTGTGGCAGAGCCTTGAGGACCCCTGGATTTTGTCATCTTCCAACATGGGCCTTGAAGACCTCGGGTTGCTGACATCTCCCAGACAAAACCTGGAAGAAGCAGGGTGAATGTCTTCCGGCCATCCGGAGAAATGGGGGATCCGGCACTTCTCTGAGCAGGTAAGCATCAGGCAGGGTAGCTGTTTTCCTGCCAGCCCTACCCTTGAGGATCCTGGGTGTCATCATCCCACCACCTGGGGCCTTGTGGATCACATTCTGCTCACCCATGTCTTAGAGTTACCCATGAGGCAGCGGAGGCTGTCTTCTTGCCACCAAGAGCCTTGAGAACCACGGTTGGCCTCTTCCTGCCTGTCAGAGCCTCAGGGGTCCCAAATGCGAGCCTACAACGCAGCAGCTAATCATGATGCATGGTTGGAATCCCACCAGCCGAGTTCTTCAAGGTTTCAGGCCAGCTAGCATGTTCCTGAGCAGTGTCTAGGGTTTAAGACCCAGTTGCATGCGTGCCTGTCTTCCCACCAGCCACAGCCCTGAGGACCCCGAGTGGCAGTCACTCCACCAGCTTGGAGTGACGAACCTGCATGGCTGTCATCCCAACAGCCCGGGCCATGAGGACCCTAATTGGCTGTCATCCCATCAAGGGGACCTGGGGATTCCCAGTCAACTTGCCATTGTCTGAGTAGTTAGTTAAGCATCAGGTGGAGGCAGCCGTCATCCAACTGCCCAAATCCTTGAGGACCCTGGGTGGCTCTCATGTCACCACCCAGGGCCTTAAGGACCCTGGCCGGCTCTCTCTGCACCAGCCAGGGCCCTGGGGTTCCCGAACTGCCAGCACCTACTGAGCAGTAAAGCATCAGGCAGGGCAGCTGTCTTCCGACTAGCCAGAACCTTGAGGAAGCGGGTTGGCTGTCTTCCCGCCACACACACATATGTGGTTCCCTGCTCCTGTCTGAACATTAAACATCTGGCAGGGTGGCTGTTTCCCTGGCAACCGGCACCTTGGTGGCCACAGTGAGCTGACCCCTGTCTGAGGAGTTACTCATCAGGTAGGGGAGGCTGTCTTCTTGCCACCCAATGACGTTAGGACTGCGGGTGGCCTCTTCCTGCCTGCCAGAACCTCGGGGGTCCCAAAGGCTAGCCAGCGATGCAGCAGTTACGCATACGCATGGATGGCTGGATTCCCACCACCCAGGTTCTTTGGGGTTCAGGCCAGGCAGCATCTGTCTGAGAAGTGTCTAGGGGCTAAGCATCAGGTGGGGGGTGCCTGTCTTCCCACCAGTTACAGCCCTGAGGACACAGAGTGGCAGTCACTCCACCAGCTGAGGACTTCAAGACCCTAGGCGGCTGTCATCCCATCAGCCTGGGCCATGAGGACCCTAAGTGGCTGTCATGGCAACAGCGGAGGTCTTGGTGTTCCCAGGCAGCTGGTCCTTATCTGAGCAGTTAATCATCAGGTGGAGGTGGCAGTCATCCTACCGGCCAGGTCCTCGAGGACCCTGGGTGACTGTCACCTCACCAGCCATGGCCTTGGGGATCCGCAGGTGCTAGAACCCTTCTGAGAAGTTAAGCTTCAGGCAAGAATGGCTGCCTCAAGACTCCCTAGAGCCTTGAGGACCCCTGGATATTCTCCTGCTCCAGCCAGGTCCTTGAAGACCCCGAGTGGCTGACATGCTGTCAGAACAGGCCTCGGGAACCGGGGCTGATAGCTGTCTTCCAGCCACCCGGAGACATGGGGGTTCTGGCACCTGTCTGAGCAGTTCAGCGTCAGGCAGGGTAGCTGCTTTCCTGCCAGGAGGGGCCGTGAGGACCCATGGATGTTGTCATCCTACAACCAGGACCTTGAAGACCTCACGTGGCTAACATCCCCCCAGACAGGGCCTCTAAGAACCCGGGTGAAGTCTTCAGGCCACCTGGACAAATGGGGCTTCTGGTACTTTTCTGAGCTGTTAAGTAACAGGCAGGGTGGTTGTTTACCTGCGTGGCTGAGCCTTGAAGAACCCTGGAAGTTGTTATCCTCCAACCAGGGCCTTGAAGACCTTGGGTGGCTGACATCCTACCAGACAGAGCCTGGGAGAACCAGGGTGGGCTTTCCCAGCCCCCCAGAGACATCGGGGTTCTGGCATGTGTCTGAGCAGGTAAGCATCAGGCAGGGTAGCTGTTTTCCTGCCAGCCCTACCCTCGAGGATCCCGGGTGTCATTCATGCCATCAGCCGGGGCCTTGTGGGTCATGGTAAGCTCACCCATGTTTGAGCAGTTACCCATCAGGCAGCGGAGGCTGTCTTCTTGCCACCAAGAGCCTTGAGAACCACGGGTGGCCTTCTTCTGCCTTCCAGAGCCTCGGGGGTCGCAAAGGCTAGCCTGCAACGGAGCAGTTACTCATGATGCATGGATGGCTGGAATCCCACCAGCCAGGTTCTTTGGGGATCCCGGCAACTAGCATCTATCTTAGAAGTGTCTAGGGGTTAAGCCCCAGGTGGGGGTTGCCTGTCTTCCCACCATCCACAGCCCTGAGGACCCCGAGTGGCAGTCACTCCAGCAGCTGTGGCACTGACAAACCTGGGTGGCTATCATTCCAACAACCTGGGCCATGAGGACACTAAGTGGCTGTCATCCCATCAAGTGGACCTTGGGGTTCCCAGTCAACTCGCCCTTGTCTGAGTAGTTAGTTAAGCATCAGGTGGAGGCGGCTTTCATCCTACTGCCCAAGCCCTTGTGTACCCTGGGTGGCTCGCAGGTCACCACCCAGGGCCTTAAGGACCCTGGCCGGCTCTCTCCCCACATGTTTTTGGGGTTCCTGAACAGCCAGCACCCATCTGAGCATCTAAGCATCAGACAAGGCTGGCTGTCTTTCCATCAGGAGGAGCCTTGAGGACCCTGGTTGGGCGTCATCCCACCAGCCAGTGCCTTGAGGACCCCAGGTGGATGTCTTCCTGACAGCCAGGGCCCTGGGGTTCCCGACCGGCCAGCACCCGTCTGAGCAGCTAAGCATCAGACAAGGCTGGCTGTCTTTCCATCAGGAGGAGCCTTGAGGACCCTGGTTTGGCGTCATCCCACCAGCCAGTGCCTTGAGGACCCCAGTGGCTGTCTTCCCGACAGCCAGGGCCCTGGGGTTCCCGAACAGCCAGCACCGTCTGAGCAGTAAAGCATCAGGTGAGGCAGCCATCTTCCGACTAGCCAGAACCTTGAGGAACCGGGTTGGCTGTCTTCCCGCCACAAGCAGATATGTGGTTCCCTGCTCCTGTCTGAACATTAAGCATCAGGCAGGGTGGCTGTTTCCCTGCCAGCCGTCACCTTGGTGGCCACAGTGAGCTGTCCCCTGTCTGAGCAGTTACCCATCAGGCAGGGGAGGCTGTCTTCTTGCCACCCAAAGACTTGAGAACCATGGGTGGCCTCTTCCTGCCTGCCAGAGCCTCGGGGGTTCCAAAGGCTAGCCTGCAATGCAGTAGTTACTCATGATGCATGGCTGTCTGGAATCCCACCAGCCGGGTTCTTCGGGGTTCAGGCCAGCCAGCATCTGTCTGAGAAGTTGCTATGGGTTAAACATCAGGTAGGGGCTGCCTGTCTTCCCACCAGCCACAGCCCTGAGGACACTGAGTGGCAGTCACTCCACCAGCTGAGGACTTCAAGGCCCTTGGTATGTGTCATCCCATCAGCCCGGGCTATGAGGACCCTAAGTGGCTGTCATGGCAACAGCGGAGGCCTTGGTGTTCCCAGGCAACAGGCCCTTGTCTGAGCAGTTAAGCATCAGATGGAGGTGGCAGTCATCCTCCCGGCCAGGTCCTTGAGGACCCGCGGTGACTCACTTCTCACCAGCCAGGGCCTTGGGGTTTCACAAGCGCTAGAACCCTTCTGAGCAGTTAAGTATCAGGCAGGGGTGGCTGTCTTCCTGCTAGCTGGAGCCTTGAGGACCTAGAGTGTCTCTCTTTATCCCTGATGGGGCCTTGGAGGTCCCAGAGGGTGGCGGAATTTGAGAGTTTCATCCCCAGGTGCGTGTGGCTGTCTTCCAGTCAGCCTGGGCTTTGCAGACCTGGCTGGGTAGCACCCCTCTGAGCAGTTAAGCATCAGGCAAGGGTGGCTGCCTCAAGACTCCCTGGAGCCTTGAGGACCCCTGGATATTCTCCTGCTCCAGCCAGGTCCTTGAAGACCCCGAGTGGCTGACATGCTGTCAGAACGGACCCCGGGAACCCGGGCTGGTGGCTGTCATCCAGCCACCCGGAGACATGGGGGTTCCGGCACCTGTCTGAGCAGTTAAGCATCAGGCAGGGTAGCTGTTTTCCTGCCAGACGGAGCCGTGAGGACCTCTGGATATTGTCATCCTCCAACCAGGGTCTTGAAGACCTCGAGTGGCTCACATTCCCCCAATAAGTGCGTCCAAGAACCCGGGTGAAGTCTTCAGGCCACATTGACAAATGGGGCTTCTGGCACTTGTCTGAGCTGTTAAGTAACAGGCAGGGCAGTTTTTTCCCTGCGTGGCAGGGTTTTGAAGAACCCTGGAAGTTGTTATCCTCCAACCAGGGTCTTGAAGACCTCGGGTGGCTGACATCCCACCGGACATGGCATGGAAGAAACAGGATGGGTGTTTCCCAGCCACCGGGAAATATGGGGGTTCTGGCACCTGTCTAAGCAGGTAAGCATCAGGCAGGGTAGCTGTTTTCCTGCCAGCCCTAGACTGGAGGATCCCGGGTGTCATCATCCCACCACCTGGGGCCTTGTGGGTCACAGTCTGCTTGCCCATATCTGAGCAGTTACCCATCAGGCATCGGAGGCGGTCTTCTTGCCACCAAGAGCCTTGAGAACCACCAGTGTCCTCTTCCTGCCTTCCAGAGCCTCCGGGGTCCCAAAGGCTAACCAGCAATGCAGCAGTTACTGATGACGGATGGATGGCTGGAATCCCACTAGCCGCGTTCTTCGGGGTTCAAGCCAACTAGCATCTGTCTGAGCAGTGTCTAGGGGTTAAGCCCCAGGTGGGGGGTGCCTGTCTTCCCACCAGCCACAGCCCTGAGGACACTGAGTGGCAGTCACTCCACCAGCTGAGGACTTCAAGGCCCTTGGTATGTGTCATCCCATCAGCCTGGGCCATGAGGACCCTAAGTGGCTGTCATGGCAACAGCGGAGGCCTTGGTGTTCCCAGGCTCAGGCCCTTGTCTGAGTAGTTAAGCATCAGATGGAGGTGGCAGTCATCCTCCCGGCCAGGTCCTTGAGGACCCGCGGTGACTCACTTCTCACCAGCCAGGGCCTTGGGGTTTCACAAGCGCTAGAACCCTTCTGAGCAGTTAAGTATCAGGCAGGGGTGGCTGTCTTCCTGCTAGCTGGAGCCTTGAGGACCTAGAGTGTCTCTCTTTATCCCTGATGGGGCCTTGGAGGTCCCAGAGGGTGGCGGAATTTGAGAGTTTCATCCCCAGGTGCGTGTGGCTGTCTTCCAGTCAGCCTGGGCTTTGCAGACCTGGCTGGGTAGCACCCCTCTGAGCAGTTAAGCATCAGGCAAGGGTGGCTGCCTCAAGACTCCCTGGAGCCTTGAGGACCCCTGGATATTCTCCTGCTCCAGCCAGGTCCTTGAAGACCCCGAGTGGCTGACATGCTGTCAGAACGGACCCCGGGAACCCGGGCTGGTGGCTGTCATCCAGCCACCCGGAGACATGGGGGTTCCGGCACCTGTCTGAGCAGTTAAGCATCAGGCAGGGTAGCTGTTTTCCTGCCAGACGGAGCCGTGAGGACCTCTGGATATTGTCATCCTCCAACCAGGGTCTTGAAGACCTCGAGTGGCTCACATTCCCCCAATAAGTGCGTCCAAGAACCCGGGTGAAGTCTTCAGGCCACCTTGAAAAATGGGGCTTCTGGCACTTGTCTGAGCTGTTAAGTAACAGGCAGGGCAGTTTTTTCCCTGCGTGGCAGGGTTTTGAAGAACCCTGGAAGTTGTTATCCTCCAACCAGGGTCTTGAAGACCTCGGGTGGCTGACATCCCACCGGACATGGCATGGAAGAAACAGGATGGGTGTTTCCCAGCCACCGGGAAATATGGGGGTTCTGGCACCTGTCTAAGCAGGTAAGCATCAGGCAGGGTAGCTGTTTTCCTGCCAGCCCTAGACTGGAGGATCCCGGGTGTCATCATCCCACCACCTGGGGCCTTGTGGGTCACAGTCTGCTTGCCCATATCTGAGCAGTTACCCATCAGGCATCGGAGGCGGTCTTCTTGCCACCAAGAGCCTTGAGAACCACCAGTGTCCTCTTCCTGCCTTCCAGAGCCTCCGGGGTCCCAAAGGCTAACCAGCAATGCAGCAGTTACTGATGACGGATGGATGGCTGGAATCCCACTAGCCGCGTTCTTCGGGGTTCAAGCCAACTAGCATCTGTCTGAGCAGTGTCTAGGGGTTAAGCCCCAGGTGGGGGGTGCCTGTCTTTCCACCAGCCACAGCCCTGAGGACACTGAGTGGCAGTCACTCCACCAGCTGAGGACTTCAAGGCCCTTGGTATGTGTCATCCCATCAGCCTGGGCCATGAGGACCCTAAGTGGCTGTCATGGCAACAGCGGAGGCCTTGGTGTTCCCAGGCTCAGGCCCTTGTCTGAGTAGTTAAGCATCAGATGGAGGTGGCAGTCATCCTCCCGGCCAGGTCCTTGAGGACCCGCGGTGACTCACTTCTCACCAGCCAGGGCCTTGGGGTTTCACAAGCGCTAGAACCCTTCTGAACAGTTAAGCATCAGGCAGGGGTGGCTGTCTTCCTGCTAGCTGGAGCCTTGAGGACCTAGAGTGTCTCTCTTTATCCCTGATGGGGCCTTGGAGGTCCCAGAGGGTGGCCGCATTTGAGAGTTTCATCACCAGGTGCATGTGGCTGTTTTCAGGCCACCCTGTGCTTTGCAAGACCTGACTTGGTATGAGCAGTTAAGCATCAGGCAAGGGTGGCTGCCTCAAGACTCCTTGGAGCCTTGAGGACCCCTGGATATTCTCCTGCTCCAGCCAGGTCCTTGAAGACCCCGAGTGGCTGACATGCTGCCAGACAGGGCCTCGGGAACCAGGGATAGTGGCTGTCTTCCGGCCACCCGGTGACATGGGGGTTCTGGTACCTGTCTGAGCAGTTCAGCATCAGGCACGGTAGCTGTTTTTATTCTAGGTGGAGCCCTGAGGACCCCTGGATGTTGTCAACTTCCAACCCGGGCCTTGCGTGGCTAACATCACCCCAGAGAGGGCCTCGAAGAACTTGGGTGAAGTCTTCCGGCCACCTGGACAAATGGGGCTTTTGGCACTTTTCTGAGCTGTTAAGTAACAGGCTGGGTTCATGTTTACCTGCGTGGCTGAGCCTTGAAGACCCCTGGAAGTTGTTATCCTTCAACCAGGGCCTTAAAGACCTCGGGTGGCTGACACCCCACCAGACAGGCCCTGGGAGAACTAGGGTGGGTGTTTCCCAGCCACGGGGAAATATGGGGGTTCTGGCACCTGTCTCAGCAGGTAAGCATCAGGCAGGGTAGCTGTTTTCCTGCCAGCCCTAGACTGGAGGATCCCGGGTGTCATCATCCCACCACCTGGGGCCTTGTGGGTCACAGTCTGCTTGCCCATATCTGAGCAGTTACCCATCAGGCAGCGGAGGCTGTCTTCTTGCCACCAAGAGCCTTGAGAACCACCAGTGGCCTCTTCCTGCCTTCCAGAGCCTCCGGGGTCCCAAAGGCTAGCCTGCAATGCAGCAGTTCCTGATGACGGATAAATGGCTGGAATCCCACTAGCCGCGTTCTTCGGGGTTCAAGCCAGCTAGCATCTGTCTGAGCAGTGTCTAGGGGTTAAGCCCCAGGTGGGGGGTGCCTGTCTTCCCACCAGCCACAGCCCTTAGGACTCCAAGTGGCCGTTATTCTACCTGCTGTGACACTGACGAACCTGGGTGGCTATCATTCCAACAACCTGGGCCATGAGGACACTAAGTGGCTGTTATCCCATCAAGGGGACCTTGGGGTTCCCAGTCAACTCACCCTTGTTTGAGTAGTTCCTTAGCATCAGGTGGAGGTGGCTGTCATCCTCCTGCCCAAGTCCTTGTGTACCCTGGGTGGCTCGCAGGTCACCACCCAGGGCCTTAAGGACCCTGGCCGGCTCTCTCCCCACAGCCATGCTTTTGGGGTTCCTGAACGGCCAGCACCCATCTGAGCAGCTAAGCATCAGACAAGGCTGGCTGTCTTTCCATCAGGAGGAGCCTTGAGGACCCTGGTTGGGCGTCATCCCACCAGCCAGTGCCTTGAGGACCCCAGGTGGCTGTCTTCCCGACAGCCAGGGCCCTGGGGTTCCTGAACGGCCAGCACCCTACTGAGCAGTAAAGCATCAGGTGGGGCAGCTGTCTTCTGACTAGCCAGAACCTTGAGGAACCGGGTTGGCTGTCTTCCTGCCACACGCTGATAATGTGGTTCCCTGCTCCTGTCTGAACATTAATCATCAGGCAGGGTGGCTGTTTCCCTGCCAGCCGGCACCTTGGTGGCCATAGTGAGCTGACCCCTGTCTGAGCAGTTACCCATCAGGCAGGGGAGGCTGTCTTCTTGCCACCCAAAGACTTGAGGACCATGGGTGGCCTCTTCCTGCCTGCCAGAGCCTCGGGGGTCCCAAAGGCTAGCCGGCAATGCAGCAGTTAGTCATGATGCATGGCTGTCTGGAATCCCACCAGCCAGGTTCTTCGGGTGTTCAGGCCAGCTAGCGTCTGTCTGAGAATTTGCTACGGGTTAAGCATCAGGTGGGGGGTGCCTGTCTTCCCACCAGCTACAGCTCTGAGGACACTGAGTGGCAGTCACTCCCCCAGCTGAGGACTTCAAGGCCCTTGGTATGTGTCATCCCATCAGCCTGGGCCATGAGGACCCTAAGTGGCTGTCATGGCAACAGTGGAGGCCTTGATGTTCCCAGGCACCTGGCCCTTGTCTGAGCAGTTAAGCATCAGGTGGAGGTGGCAGTCATCCTACCGGCCAGGTCCTTGAGGATCCGCGGTGACTCACTCCTCACCAGCCAGGGCCTTGGGGTTTCACAAGCGCTAGAACCCTTTTGAACAGTTAAGCATCAGGCAGGGTTGGCTGTCTTCTCAGTAGCTGGAGCCTTGTGGACCACGGTGGGTGCCTTCCTCTCTGAAGGGGTTTGGGTGTCCCATTGCCTGGCTGAGTCTGAGATACTAAGTCTCAGGTTGGGGTGGCAGTCTTCCATCCAGCCTGGGCCTAGGAAGTTCTGCTGGCTAGGACTGGTCTGAGCAGTTAATCATCAGTCAGTGCTAGAAGTCTTAACATCTCGAGGAGATTTGAGGACCCTGGGAGGTGGCATCTCACCAGTCAGGGTCTTGAGGCCCCCAGTTGGCTGCTTTCAGGCTAGCCAGGGCCTCAAGGATCCCAGGTCGCTGTCTTCCTACCACCCGGAGTTATGGGGATCCCCGCACCTCTCTGAACTGTTAAGCATCAGGCAGGGTATCTGTTTTCCCATCAGCCAGAGCCTTGAGGTTCTCGGGTACTTTCATCCTCCATCCAGGGCCTTGAAGACCCCGGTGGCTGACATCCCCCCAGACAGGGCCTTGAGGAACCAGGGTGGGTGTCTTCCTGCCACCCAGAGACATAGGTGTTCCGGCACCTGTCTGAGCAGTTAAGCATCAGGCAGGGTAGCTGTTTTCGTGTCAGGTGAAGCCTTGAGGATCTCCTTGATGTTGTCAATCTCCAACCAGGGCCTTGAGGACCCCGGGTGGCTGACATGCTGCCAGACAGGGCCTTGGGGACACTGCTTCACTGTCTTCCCACCAACTGGAAATATGCGGGTCTTGGACCCTGTCTGAACAGTTAAGCTTCAGGCATGGTTGCTCTCTACCCCCTAGCAGGAGCCTTTAGAATCCCGGGTTGCTCTGTTCCCACTAGCTGGGGTCTTGGATGTCCCAGTTGGCTTCTCCCTTTCTCAGTAGTTAATCATGGCAGGGGTGGCTCTCTTACTGCCAGCTGGTGTCTTCAGGTTTCCTGTTGAATATCCCCGGCTGGGGGGTGGCTCTCTTTGGGGGTCCTGCCTGCTATCCCCGGTATGAGCAGTTAAGCATCAGTCGGGGATAGTTTCATTCCTTCCAGCTAGAGTCTTGTGGACTCCTGGCAGCTCTCTTCCCACCAGCCGGGGCCTTGGTGGTACTAGGTGGCTTGTTCCCAACTGAGTAATTAAGCAAGGGGTGGGGGGTGGCTCTCTTCCTTCCAGCCAGGTCTTTGGGGTTCCTCCTGCTATCCCGGTATGAGCAGTTAAGCATCTGTCGTGGATAGCTGCTTCCTGCCAGCCGGAGCCTTGTGGACCCTGATAATTATTGATAGATGTGTGAGGCTAGAAGGGAAGGATCAAGTGGGGAGGGAGAAGGGATAGGGGATTGTGCATGGGAATATGGGGAGAGACATCTAAAATTAAAGAACATTTAAGTGGTAGTATGTAAACCTATTATGGAAGAAACTCCCTCATATGTATGTTCGATCTAAATGAAATTGCCACATAATGGGGGAGACAGAGCCCTAGCTGGCCATCTTTTGTCACCAAGTGAAGTTTCTGGTACTGGGATTGGGTTTCATCTCGAGTTGTTGGCTAAAGGCATCCCAAGGGAATCCCCAAACAACCCAGGCTGTTGCCAAGACTCCAGATTGTTCTCCACAAACTGCCAGCAAGGCCCCACTGCTGAAGACATCACCCACACAACTCATTGAACATGGAGATGTTGAGCTGGTGCCTACATAGAGCCTTCACCCCTACATTTCCGGGTCTTTAGTGCAGGAAGGTACTCGGTTTCTTCCCATCCACAAACCCTTTATCTACAGTGCTGTACTATCTACAAGATACGCTAGGGCAATGGTGGCACAAAGTTTGTGGGAGTCACCAACCAACTTCTGATTTGACTTGAGGTCCACTCCATGAGATGGAACCCATACTTGACACTGCTTGGGTGACCAAGAACTAGAAACTAGATAGCTCAGGGACCTAGGGTAAAACCAAATAATACTGGTCTAAGGAAAGGGAAAAAAACCCCAATGTGATAAAATGACTCCTAATGATATTTTACTATATTCATGTATCAGTGCCTTGTTCAGCCATCATCAGAGAAGCTTCCTCCTGCAGCAGATGGGAACAAATACAAAGATCCACAGCCAGATGGCAGTAGAGATTGAGAGACCTTGGCACATTTAGCCTGAAATGAGATATCTACATCAAAACGCCCCCTCCCCGAGCTATGGAAACCATGAGGAAGAGGAGGCAGAAAAGAATACAAGGGCCAGAGGGGATGGAGGACACCAGGGGAACAAGGCCCTCTAAATCAACTGAGCAAAGCCCATATGCACTCACAGAGACTGAAGCAGCATGCACAGGGCCTACATGGGTCTGTACCAGGCCCTCTGTGTATATATTATGGCTTCCATTTTAATGTTTTTATGGGATTCCAGAGTGTGCAAATGAGTGGGTTTCTGATTCTCGTGTATTCTTTTGGGCTTTTTACTTCTGTTGGTTTGTCCTGTCCAACTTTGATGTGATAGTTTTTGTTTTATCTTATTTTATATGATTACTATTTATTGTTATTATTATTATTATATTATTTTAAGAAGCAGGGTCTCATTACATAGCTCTGGCCATCCTGGAACTCTCTCTGTAGAGCAGGCTGGTCTTGAACTCACAGAGATCCGCCTGCTTCTGCCTCCTGAGTGCTGATATTAAAGGCATGCACCACAACACCCAGATCTTACTTTGTTATATTTAAAAGTGAATGAATGATTGAACAAATTAATGAAAATCTAGCCACTAGGGTAAAGGTTAACAACTGAACTGTCACTTTTACCTGCTGGGAGAGGGAAAATCTGTTTTCTCCCATGGAGTGGCACTAGGTATACCAGCCACTCCAGGGCAGGCCTCATGCTCAGGGGTAGTTGACAAACATATAATGGACTCCACAGTTTTTTTAATGTGTGTGTTTAGTTTCATTTGGTTACAGTTTGTTTTTTCCTTTTGGGGTGTTATTTTATTTTGTTTTCTTGGTTTTGGGGTTTTTATTGTATTGGTTTTTTGTTTTTTGAGGAAGAATGTAAATTTGGGTGGGTAGAAAGGGGGAGTAGATTTTGAAGGACTTGGGGGAGGGGAAACTATGATCAAATATATCATATAATATATATGCACATATATCAAAATATATTTAATATTTTCACCAGCAGTGATGATTTCCTCTCATCTCATGTCCTTCTTATCTCTCTTATGGCTTCAGTTAATAGACTTAGATCTTTATTTCCCATTCTCTTCCTACATGTTTGTCACCTTCCCTATTTTCTTTCTTTTTCTTTTTGAGACAGGGATTCTCTGCGTAGCCTTGACTGTCCTGGAACTTGCTCTGTAGACCAGGCTGGTCTCAAAATCACAGAGATCCACCTGCCTCTGCCTTCGGAGTGCTAGGATTGAAGGAGTGCGCCATCACTGCCCGGCTACCTTTATTTCCTATTTGACACAGTGTCTTTCTACATAGTTGTCAGGGTCAGGCTTTTGTGCACTTGACACAAGTAGAGTTATCTGGGAAGAGGAACCTCACTTGAGAAAATGCCTTCATCAGATCTCCTGTAGATAACTATGTAGGGCATTTTCTTGATTAGTTATTGATGTGGGATGCCCAGTCCACTGTGGGTGGTGACAGCCCTGGGAAGGTGGTCCTGGGTTGTATAATAAAGAAGACAGAAAACCATGGAGAGTAGCCAGTTAGCAGTGTTCCTCCATGGTCTCCAGTTCCAGCCACTAGTTCCTGCCTTCAGTTCCCGTCTTGGCTTCCCTCAACAGTGGACTGTGATGCAGACGTGTAAGCCAGGTAAAACCTTTGCTCCCAAAGTTGCTTTTGGTTTTAGTGTTTATCACAGCAATAGAAAGCCCACTAAGACAGCAGCCTAGGTTGTTTTCCATGTCACAATGCTTCTGATCTAGTGCCTTGAATGATGAGATTACAGATGTGCACCACTACATCACAATCAATTTCTTCTCTTACCCAAAGACAGGACTTGTCTAATCTTTAGCCAAACACTAATTCACAAACCAAGGAGGCAATGGCAGCTTCATTTATGCACTGTGCCCAACACATATTGAGTTGTTCTAGCGGGGACCTAAAACGCTGTTCTGGTCACCTGTATATACTCCACTTCCAATCTCGAGTGAAATAGTTTCCTGGAAACCGCCTATGGAGATGTGGCAGAAGCCACTAGGACTGCAGAGAGAAGAACATGAAAATCTCTTTTCTCCCTAACTCTTCCTCTCCGCCCTGTTCTCTGAGCTCTTCTAGTCTTCCTTTCCATTCTTCTCTTTACCATTCTTTCTTCACCTTTCTGCTCCACATTTCGTCCCCTCCATGCCCTTTGAGCACTCATTAACTCCCCTCTCTTCCCTTTTTGGTCTGAGGCTCTCCTCCCCTCTCTTCCTCTCCTCTCTGTCCTTCTCATCTGTTCTCTAGTCTCCTCTTCCTAAAGTGTTTTTTTTTTTTTTGTTAATTTTGGGAGTTGGGTCTCTGAGGTGGGCAGTCAGAGACTGAAGATAGCTACAGAGTCCTTATGTTTGTAAACAAAACAAAATTCATCTTAAAAAGCCCATTTTTGATTCTTTGAGGAACACCTATATGTTGTATAAAGTTTTAGCCAGTAGCCAATCGGTCCTGACTCCTAGGAATTTACTCTCTTCTCCCTTCGTCCAAAGTTTCAGAGCTGAATGTCCTTCTGAGGGATGCCCCTTCCTTTCCATAGACTGCAGGCTGTTCCAGTCAGTTCCAGTGTGTTGCCTTTTCATGGTGAAGACCCAGGCTTTAGCCATCTTTTCACAAGCCCTTGAAGGGGATTATGCATATACCTGAACGTGGGGTGGTGGGTGGGTGGGGGGTGCTGCAAGGTGGAATGTCCACGTTAAATGGCAATGGGGTAGAGTATTACTTCGGGCTTCTTGAGCTTTTAGTAGGATTTGTAAGGAACTCTTGAAGTCTGTGGTATTTTTGCAGCTTGTGTGGCACCCCTTGGGTTTGATGATTACAGGGCTTGGCAAGACTAAAATCCACAGGATGGCCTCCAAGCTAGATGTCTAGGCAGATGAAATGGCAGTTAGCAGCTGACTAGAGAACCAGGAAGACTTGACACACTCAATCAGTTCTGCAGGCAATCTGGACACTCACGGGCTCTCCTTTTCTGCCATTCCTGTTTGATTACACACTCAACTTTGCACAAGTTACTTAACCTCCCCAAACCTCACTTGCCCCGCTGTCGGAATAGCTGGCTCTGTATCTTTACACCTACATGAGCTTTTCCAGATTCTCCCCCTCGTTGGAGTCTGCACTTAACATTTAGAGACCAGAAGTTAAACATGGCTTTGTGTTCCCCAGTGACTAGTACAAGTCACCAGATCATGTTCAATGAAGCTGATACCAGAAGGAGACTTGTTCCTTGTCTCCAGACACAGGGGGGATTTCCTATAACTTCTGGTGCTGTCCTTCACCTAGTCTACCCTTGTAGATTGCTGAGGACGCCATTAAAGAGAATAGCGATGAGGCTTAACCACAGAAGCCTGTTTTCTCCTCAAAAATATTTTCTGTGATTGCTCAGAGTCTCTGCAGCAATTCCTTGGACCTGCCTCCTGGGTTGGGTAATTCAACTATGAGTTTGATGCTCCAGGGAGAAAGATGACAAAAATTTTCTGTCATTTCCTATTTGCATAGAGATCTAAAGTAATAGTCTATACTCAACCCTGTCTCAGCCCTGCTACTGAGCCAACTCTCTTTTGTCTGGGTGGCAACATTCCTCCTCCCATTTCTTCACCTAGCTCTCCACAGTCTGAAGGCTCTACACGTGGAAAAATGTTTCCACAACGTGTACCCAGAGTCTGGGGCTAGATTCTGGGCAGATCCATTTCTCCCTCCCCAACTTGCACCCTAGGCATCCTCAATGTTCCTGACATTGTAATGAATTTCTAACTCTTCTTTTCCCATGGGAGACAAATACTGGAGCTCTGGCAGGAGGCCTCACATGTACCAGGGTCTCCAGCTTACATGAACACGAGGGTAAGAAAGTTGAGATTCCACCCTCTATGGCTGTGTTTGGTCCAACAGTACAAAGTTATAATTATTCCCTAATGACTCCATTTGGGAATATTGGTTCAAGACCACTGGTAATTTCTTTGCTTAGTGCTGAAGGACTCTCCCAGAGCTTCAAACCTGGAAGGAGGCATTTTTAACACAGATGTACACCTCTTTTAACATGGGAGTCTTTCATTTCCTCCAGCACCAAATGGTATGCTCTGAAATACAGTCCTCTTTCCCACTCCCTTCCCTTTCCCAGAGCTGACTGCTTCATCTCTGTACCTTGCAAAATATACTGGGAGAAGACTGTTCCATCCCAAGTGTTTATCCCAAAGCCAGTCCTCAAGTCCTCGGTTGTGAAATATCTGATGGTCTGTTTATCATAGCTATACCCCCACTTCTGGATGAGAACTTTCTCTACTAATGTACCACATCTTTTTGATTAAATATCAAAAGAAGCAACTGAAGTGAGAAAGGATTCATTTTGGCTCACCATTGAAGAGAACACCATCTACCGGGTGGGGGTGGGGGTGGGGGTGGGGTGGGGTGGCAGGCTGGAAGCTAGGGCTCTGTCTGTGGTTATAGGAATTTGTGGCATATCTTATTCATCTCACATCAGCGGATCTGAAAACTGAATGCTTTGTCAGGAAAAGGATCTAGTCTTATAGTCTCAAGCCTAACCCCTATGAGACAGTGTCTAATAGCTGGGTCCCATGTCCAAAACACCAGTGGTTGAGGCCCAAGGCTCCAACACATGAGTGTCCATATTATTGGGATTTTTTCACTCAACTTCATAATTTGAGGATTCAACTGTGTCTGTTTTTGGCATATTTCATTCCTTCTTCAGTTGGGCATATTTGCAATGTTACCTGTTCTGGCACCATCTAAAGACAAGGCTTATGGAATGCTTGACACCGAGTCGGACCAGCGGAACCCAGTGTTTGACACAGAGCATGAAAAACGCAACAGCGTGCTTGTCAGTCAGAGCAGTGCTGATAGAGTGCTCCAGAAATGGCGAAAGCAACACATACTGAACAGCACCAAACGAGAGCAATGGTGATAGAAGGGGTAAGAGATGCACTGACCAATCTCGCACATGGTAAGAAGCAGGCCTTGCTTGCTGCAGATGTCTCAGCAGTGAAAAATACTTGCTGCTTTTCTAGATGACTTGAGTGGGGTTCCCAGAGCACACATCTGGAAGCACACAACCATACATAATTCCATCTTTATGGGATCTGTCAAACTCTCCAGGCCTCACAGGTAGGTTTTTATCTCTTTCTCTCTCCCTCCCCCCTCTCCATGCACAGAAACAGCATGCACATGCAGAGACCAACACACATACACATAAGTGAAAATGAAAATAAACCACAAGAAAACAGAGAATCAGGATTGAGAGTGTGCTTGGCACAGAGTAATAATGGTTCACTATAGGACAATTTCCTTTTGTTTGTTTTAAAGCTGGTTTTTAGGATTTTAGGGTTGTGCCCATGATCCTGAGTGTCCACCATATTCTTTTCTTCACAGGCATTTTTTTCCACCTGCCTGGGGTTGAGACAAGGAGAAAGAAGGAAAGGAAATGCCAGTGAGCCAGGTGGTGTTGGCACATGCCTTTAATCCCAGCACTTGGGAGGCAGAGGCAGGCAGAGCTTCGGATTTGAGGCCAGCCTTGTCTACAGAGTAATTCCCAGGACAGCCAGAGCTACACAGAGATACCCTGTTTCAGAAAAAAAAAAGAAATGCCAATGAATTCCCACTGATACTCAGTCATGAACTCTTTACCCTACCTCCAGAAGCCTGCATACCAGCACTTAGGACACTCTGGCTCTCTTTGGAGGTTTTGTGTTAGAAAACCAAGAGAACACATCTGGTCTCCTCTACTCTGAATTAATTCCTTAAAAGCACAAGGTTCTGGACAACTGTCCAGTTTTACCCTATGATATTTATATTGCCTGACAAGATAAGCTCG
Source organism: Peromyscus maniculatus bairdii (assembly GCF_049852395.1). Lineage (NCBI taxonomy): Eukaryota > Metazoa > Chordata > Mammalia > Rodentia > Cricetidae > Peromyscus > Peromyscus maniculatus. The sequence goes on along the minus strand of NC_134875.1, from coordinate 134,074,697 downwards.
CTCTCTCGCTCTCTCTCTCTCTCTCTCTCTCTCTCTCTCTCTCTCTCTCTCTCTCTTTCTTCCCCCCCTCTTCCCTGTAACACATAGAAAATATCAGTGTCTTCATGTGTGTATATGTGGTGGAATGTGACTCTGTGTTTAGGACGGGATACCACACAGTGCACACTCTAACTGAAGGTGGTACATATTTGCTATTTACTCATCATCCATAAAGGAGCTGCCTATAACCTTCTAAGCCATCTTGACTGAAAATACTATCCTTCATAATGAGTATGTGAAGAGATCTTGAGTCTCTATGAAAGGTCAGGTGCTTGTCAGATACAGCAGGCACAAGAGGGCAGAAACCCCAACGTTCTCATCCATATGTGGAAGGAGAAAAGTTTCCTTATAGAAAGTAGGAGCCAGAGGGGTCAAGGACACCACAAAAAACCTCACAGAATCAACTAACCTGGGCTCATGGGCTCACAGACTGAACCGATAACCAGAGAGCTTGCATGGGACTGACCTAGGTACTCTACATGCATGTTACAGTTAGGTAGCTTGGTCCTCTTGTGGGACTCCTAACAGTGGCAGCAGGGGCTGTCTCTGAATCATCTGCTGGCTTTTGGGACCCTGCTCCTCATACTGGGTCACCTTGTCCAGCCTTAATACATGGCGGGGGGTGCTTAGTCTTACTGCAACTTGATATGCCATGTTTTGTTCATACTCATGGGAGACCTGACCTTTCCTGGATGGAGATGGAAGAGGACGGGATTGGGGGGTAGGGACAGAGGGGATGGGGTTGGCAGGGAGGAGGTGGGAGGACAGGAGGGAGGGGAAACTGTGTCCAGGATGAAAAATAAATAAATAAATTTGTAAAAAAAAAAAAAAAAAAAAGAAGGTAAGAATCAAACACTGGTCCCTAGAGGCTTGGCAATGAGGAGTTCATCAAAAGTAGGTAGGATGATCAGTACCAAATACAGTTGGAGAGGAGGTCGTCTAAGCTCTAGTGAGTCTTAAAAACATTTACTACTACTACTACTACTACTACTACTACTACTACATGCATTCCTGATGTGCTTATGTGTGTACATGTGCCACTGTGAATGGCAGACAGTAAATCTGTATAGTCGGTTCTCCTTCCATCTTTATATGGGTTCAAAGGACCCAACTCAGATGTCAGGCTAGCTATGCAAGAACCTTTGTGGTTGAGCCATCTCTCTCTATCCCAAACGACAATATTTTGCAGTAGATTTTGAGTGCCTGCAGTTTATAACATGTTATGATGGGTTATGTAGGAAAGTAGGAGAGAAGGCAGGTCTGACTTCAGAGACCTGCAAACAGATAATCTGAAGGCTGAGAAAGAAGAATCACTTGTTAAAGGACTGCCTTGGCTTCATGATCAAAGCCATTGTAGGCGTTGTGATGATATCCTGAATAAAGACTGAAAAGAGGTGAGAATGACACACAGACATGGTCCTGGAGAAGTGCTGGAAGAGTTCTGCATCCAGATGTGAAGGCAGCAGGAAGAGAGAGCCACCTGCTGGCTTGGACTTTTGAAACCCTAGAGCCTGCCCCAAGTGACACACCTCCTCCAACTAAGTCACACCTCCTCCAACAAGGTCATATCTCCAAATCCTTCCTAAACAGTTCCACCAAGGACCAAGTATTCAAATACATGAGCCTATGGAGGCCATTCCCATTTAACACACCACATTCTATTCCCTGACCTTCACAGGCTTGTGCTTATATCATAATGCAAAATTTCTTTAATCCAATTTCAAAAATTTCCATAGACTTTCACAGTCTCAACAGTGTAAAAGTCCAAAGTCTCTTCTGAGACTCAAAGTAATCTCTTAATTGCAAACCCCTGGAAAATCAAAAAGCAAATTACATGTTCAATATACAATTGAAGAGAATATGCACTATGATTCCAAAAGAGAGGAATGTGGGCATAGTGAATAAATATTGAACCAATACAAGATGGAAACACAGCAGGACAAACTCCAACTCCTGTAGCTCTGATGTCAAAGGGCTTAGATGCCTGCCCCTTCAGCTTTGCGGACTGTAACATACTTCTTTCTCTTGGGCTGGTTCTACTCCTTGTCTGCAGTGCTCTTTGGGAGATATCTCACTGCTCTAGAATCTCCAACATCTTGGGGTCCTGAACACAATCTGGACTTCACTTTCAAAGCTTCATGCAATGACCTCTCAGTACCTCTGTGCAGGGGTTCCCCTGCCACACACCTGACTTCATAACATTCCTTAACGGTGGAGGAAGATTCTACAACCCCTTCATGACTCTATTGGCAGTACCACCTGGCCGATGCTGCCAAGTTTGGCTGCCTGCTCTGGATGGAACCTGGTGCCCACCTTGAAACACAATTGAATAAGCTTTGAATTATTGATAACCTTTTAGGGACAGATAATTTTTTAGGCCTTTCCTTTTTACAGGTTGAAAGCTTAGCTGGTGGAGGGCTTGCCCTGAGGCAATAATAATAAAGTAATAAAGTAATAAAGTCACCCCCTTTATTACGTCCTGTATCAGGCCTGCCCTTATCTCTTTTAGCACAAGCCTTGGCTCTAACATTACATTTCCTGGTGCTCTTTTTTCCCTAAAACTGTATTTTTTTTTGCTCCACTTGCTCTTCCTCACTGTAGGTCTGCATAAGAGCGATTGCTAATTGCCACACAACAGAATCAATAACAGGCTGTCCTGAAATCTCCTCTGCCAATGAAATTGGACCAAGACACTTTAATTTAGCCTCGAGCATATTCTTAGGACAAGGACAAAAACCCAGCCATCTTCTTTGCCAGAATATCACAGGAATGGTCTCTAACCTAATTGCTAGTATTGTTTACCTTTGAAACCCCCTGAGCAGGGTGTTAATAGCTCACATTGCTCTCAGCACTTTTGTCTTCCAAACGCCTACTATTAGTCTCTTAATCCCCGCTTAGAGCATGGTGAGGCCCATCACAGCGACATCCTACTCTTTGGTCCAACTTCTGTCTTACTTTTCTATAGCTGTGATAAGACCATGACCGAGGCAACTTATAGAAGGAAGAGTTTATTGGGGGCTCACAGTTTCAGAAGGTGAGTCCATGATAATCATGATGGGGAGCATGGCAGCAGGCAGGTAGACATGGTGCTGGAGCATTGGCTGAGAGCTTACATCTTGAGGCACAAACACAAGTCAGTGTGTGGGGAGGGAGAAAGCCAACTGGGAGAGGTGTGGGCTTTGAAAGCCTGTCTCCAATGACACACCTCCTCTAACAAGGCCACACCTCCAAATCCTTCCTAAACAATTCCAACAACTGGGAACCAAGTATTCAAATACATAAACGTATGGGGACCATTCTCATTCAAACCACTAAACAGGGTTTCACTATATAGTTGGGTCTGGTTTGGAGCTCTCAGTGTAGATCAGACTGTTCTTGAACTCATAAAGGTCTGCCAGCTTCTACCTCCTTAGTGCTGGGATTTTGTAGTTGTGAGCTACCCCATGTCAATGCTGGAAACTAAACATGGGTCATCTGGGATCTCTTCATTCTCTTAACCTTTTATTAAAACAAGAAATTACATGTTTCTGGGAAAATCTTAGACAACAATCCATGGATATACATCATTAGGCGTGTCCTTTTAATTTTTTCCTTTGAGATACTGTGTGGCTAAGATGCCAAACTGATAGAAAACCCTAGGATACAGACTTCTGCTCCATGAGTAGGTTTCTTTCTTTCTTTCTTTTTTTTAAATTTATTTATTATGTACACAGAAGAGGGCGCCAGATCTCATTACAGATGACTGTGAGCCACCATGTTGGTGCTGGGAATTGAACTCAGGACCTCTGGAAGAGCAGCCAGTGCTCTTAACCTCTGAGCCATCTCTGCAGCCCTTGAGTAGGTTTCTTTTTTGTGTGTGGTTTGATCTGACATAAAGTGGGTGAGATGATTGTCACAGGTAGAATCTCTCTTATTGGTGCTTTTAGTGGTTAACAAAGGGGATATGTGGCTCTGGTGTGCTGAAGAGAAGTGGATTTGCTAAGCTGAGTGAATTGTAGGGCTGTCACTGGGCTAATTTAGAAAGTATTGGAGAGGAGAAGAGAGCTGGAATCTCCAAGTCTACAAGACCAGCTCTCACTCAATTGAAGGAAGGTGGGGTGTTTCAGTATGTACCAATCTGGGACTCCCCAAAATGAAGTTGTTGGGAAAATTTCAGTTAGTGGACACTGAGAAGTCTCTGGGACCATGGTGATTGTGCCTTTATACCAGAGGAGATAGGAAATTCATCACTAAGATAGAGAGTACTTGACCTTATCTCTGACTGAAAAAAAAAAAAAAACCCTCAAGGCATCTAACAGATTTTGAAGTTTGTAGGGTAAATAGGAGCACTGTTTTCCTCAGAAATAGTGGCACAGGAGTCTGTTAGATGTACACTTGTAGTTTCTGGACTCAATAGGGAATCACCTAGTGAGTAGTTAGCTCAAAGAATAGGTCTGAGGATCACTGAAGCCACAGAAAAGGCATGAGTACTTGGGCCTTCTACAGAGGCTCCTGGATTTTCCACCTGCCCAGGTTTAATTTGTTCAGGGTGTCTCTCATAGAGAACCTCCCTCTGGTGTGAAGGGATCAGGCAGTATTTTCCAGAAAGAGACCAAATGCCTTAGTTCAGCTGCCCCTTGAGAATTATAATCAAGCAGGGCCATCAGTGGCCATGGATGATTCAGGAAAGTGGGTTGGACGAATGAGACAAGTTCTGGCCCAGGGTTCCGTGGTGAGAAGGACTTAACAAAGGTGTGTTCCTTGAATGTCCCACCTAAAGTAGCATATTTGCTCTTCCTGGCACTGACTACTCCAGGATCTGCTGACCTGTTGAAGTGCAAGTTTCTATGCCTGCTCGGCTTTCCCCTCATGTCCAGATCCATCATTCCACTCTGCTGCATAGTAAAAATATGATCTCTGTGACCAGCCACACTAGTGGAAGCCCATGAACTGTAGGCTAGTGGCTGTGGAGCCCCACGGGACTGGACTAGGCCATCTGGATGTGGAAGACGGTTGTTTAGCTCAAATTGTTTGGGCTCAAATTGTCCGGGCAAGGGGATCGGGATCTATCCCTGGTCTATGGGCAGGCTTCTGGGAGCCAGTGCCTGTGGTGTGACACCTTGCACAGCCTTGGTTTATTGGGGAGGGGCTTGGACCTGCCTAGGCTCAGTGTGCAGGGCTCTGCTGACTCCCTTTGGGAGACCACGATTTGGGGGATGTGGGGATGCGGGGTGGCTTGGGAAAGAGGGCTGGGGGTGAGGAGGGAGGAGGGGGGGGGTCTGTGGGTGGTATGTAGAGTGAGTAGAAAACTTCTTAATAAAGAAAAATAAAAAAAAAGAGACGATCTATGTGCTTTAGTGCGCAATCTCACGTCCTCCTCAGTCTGTTTCTTCCTTAAGAAATCTATCCTGGGATCTCTCTGCAATAACTTTACAACATTGAAGTACTTTATAAAATAATTACTAAAATTAAAAATCACCTATCACTGGGTGGTGGTGGCACACACCTTTAACCCCAGCAGATCTCTGTGAGTTCAAGGCCAGCCTGGGCTACAGAGTGAGTTCCAGGAAAGGTGCAAAGCTACACAGAGAAACCTTGTCTCAAAAAACCAAAAAAATAACAACAACCACAATAAAAACCAAAAAACCAAAAACAATTTCTTCTCTATGTGATTTTTCCTTAAGGAGGAATCCAGAAGAGTGTCTCATTCCCTGGAACTGAAGTTACATGTGGTTGTGAGCTGTCCCAAATGGGTATTGGGAAACAACTTAAGACCTCTGCAAAAGTAGTATGGGTACTTAATCATCGAGCTATCTCTAACCCTTCTTTATTGTTTTCAGAAATACATTTCTTTCTTTCTAAAAAATTAACTTCTAGGTTAGAATCCAAATTGTTTCTGCACTGCGTCTTCTTCCACATTATTTCATTTGCTCTCATTCCCCATTGCACTCTCTTTTGTAGCCTTGCAGCCTCCAACTTCTGTCCATTTCCCTAGTTTCCCTCTCCAATAGCTATTACAAGTATTCAATTACTCTCTCTAGTCTATACCTGTCTTAAGATCTCTTCCTGTCTTTTCATGATCCACTTGCAAGTTTGGTGACCTACATAGATAGATGGGTGGATGATGGACAGGCAGATATAGATAGATAGATAATAGATATGTACATGCATGCGGATGTACACACTTCTAACTGATATATATATATATATATATATATATATATATATATATATATATATATATATATATATATATATGATGAATTTAGGTTTGACAGATGAAAGGAAACATTCAGCATTTCTCTTGCTGACTCTGACACTGAGCACAGGAGTAGACACATGATCAGCAATGAGCCAACGTTGGCTGTTGCTCACTTTAACCACAAACCCGGTACAAACAGCTACTGTGCATTTATTCTGTACCTACTGGTTTTATGCTTTCAAAGAGTTTTCATCTTTTCATTGAGACGCTGGCAGTAAATTCCAGATATGCTGGTGTGTAGCTCTTCTGTATCATTGAGGAGTGCCACTAGTTCTTTATAGAAAATCTTAACATTAACCTCCAAGAAATGTGTGATTTTTTTTTGTTTTGTTTTTAGAGACAGGGTTTCTCTGTGTAGCTTTGCGCCATTCCTGGAACTCACTTGGTAGACCAGGCTGGCCTCGAACTCACAGAGATCCGCCTGGCTCTGCCCCCTGAGTGCTGGGATTAAAGGCGTACGCCACTACCGCCCGGCGAAATGTGTGATTTAGAGGAAAGGATGTGTTACATATTTTATTTATTTTGCAGTTGAGGGACATTTGGAACGCTTCTAGCTTTAGGCTTTTATGAACAAGTTGCACTGCAATTTATTTGTACAAGTGCTGGTAAATACATTTATTTCCTTCACTTTGGATAATGATGTAAAAATGGAGTAGATGCATCTACTCTAGATAGGAACTATTTTACAAAGTGCTTGTCCACTTTCCTTATTTATTCTTTCCTTCTTTCTCTCTTTGTGGTTTGAGATAGGGCCTTTCTATATAGCCTAGACTGTTTTAGGACTCCCTGTGCAGAGCAGTCTGGCCTTACCTGGTGGCGGTTCCTCCTGTGTGGTCTGATGATTGCTAGGGCTCTAGGTGTGCACCACCATACCAGACTGTTTCACATTTTCTATTTATTTTCTTTTTAATTAAAAAATGCTTTTGAAACAAGGTCCCTCTATGAAGCTCTGGCAGGTCTGCAACTCACCATGTAGACCAGGCTGACTCACAGAGCTCTACCTACTCCTGTCTTCCTAATACAGGGATCAGAGGTGGGGATCACCAAACTTGGCTTGTTTCATTTTTTTGAGACAGGTCACTGCACTTCTACCCAGACCAATCTTGAACTCATGCTCCCCCCGTCCCCTGTGTGTGTGTGTCTGTGTGTGTGTGTGTGTCTGTGTGTGTGTGTGTGTGTGTGTGTGTGTCTATGAATGCAGAGACCAGACCAGAGACTGGCTTTGGGTGTTTTCCTCGATTGCTCTCCTCATTATGCTTAGAGGCAGAGTCTCTCACGTCTCTCAATGAATCTTGCACTCACATACTGGCTGGCCTGGCTGGCCAGAGAGTTCTGGGGACCAGCCTGTCTCCCACAGCCCCTGCCCCTGCCACATGCTGGGATTAAAGACTTGTGCAATCATGGCAGTTTTTTTTCATGTGTTTCTTGGAAACGGAGGTCCTCATGCTTGAACAGAAGTCATTTTCCTAACCGAACCATCTCCCTAGCCTTCCTGGTACCTGTGCATCGACCTTCAAAGCACCTGGGACCAGAAGCACATTCTGACATTCTGTTGATGTCTCAACACATAAAAATGCCTTGCAGCAATGACAGAATGCCCCAGCTTCTCCAGGTATGTGGCTTGCATGAGACTTAATCTATATTGCCCAAATGAGAAACTCTAGAACTGTTTAGGAGACAAGCCCCTGTCCATGCCTACGAGTGGTTCTCTCCATTCTATTAGCCTCTAAGTACAGCTGTGAGGAATCATCTAGATTAGGTTCATGGATGTGCAAAATATGCCCACTGTGGTCACCATTCCAGGGATGGCCTGGACTGAATGAAAAAGGAGAAAGCCAGCTGCATATTCATTATTAATAAAGGTCACATGCTACCTTCTCCCTTTTATTTATTTATTTTATTTTTTTATCCTGGTTGACTGGACTCCAGATGGCCTGGGAATTGAACCCGGTTCCTCTGGAACATGAGTCAATGCTCTTAACCGCTGAGCCACATCTTTCCTCATGGCATCCGAGTTGGTCTCTTCAAGAGGTAGATGTCCAGTTTCTAGGGACTGGAATCCTATTTCAGGTAAAACAGAGTTCGAGATGGGTTGAATGCATAGGGCCAGAAGGACAGAGAGAAAGGCTGAAGCCATATGTGTGTGGCAAATGTTGTGGCTCTAGGGATCTGTTCAAGGGTCTTGCCCATGGTAAATAAATGCTCTACCAGTGAGCAACAAATCCAGTATTCTGACATGAGTTTTTAATGTTTTAATTAACTTTTTTTGGTTTTTCAAGACAAGGTTTCTCTCTGTAGCTTTGCGCCTTTCCTGAAACTCACTCTGTAGCCCAGGCTGGCCTTGAACTCACAGAGATCCGCCTGCCTCTGCCTCCCGAGTGCTGGGATTAAAGGTGTGCGCCACCACTGCCCAGCTAATTACAGTATTTTAATATATGTGTGTAATGTATGCCTATTGCCCTTGTCCTAAGAAGTTGCCAGAGGCTAAATTGAAAAGTAATGGACTAATTTCTTTATTAGAGAAGATTTCAAGATAGCCTAATATTGCAGGTCTACAAAGAAAGAGAAAAAGTGGAGCAAAAAGAAATACAAAATGTGGTTTGAAGTGAAAATTTAATGTTGGGGCCAAGGCTTGTGCTGAAAGAGATACAATTAATGAGAAGCCTGATATGAAAAGGAATAAAGGGAGGGTTCCCTCAAAGCAAGACCACACCCAGCTAAGCTTTCAACTTGTGGAAAGAAACAAGGAATTTCCTGGCCCTAAAATGTAACACTAATCAAACCTGCTATGAATGTGATTCAAGGGTGCCAGGGTTCACTCCAAAGTTGGCAGTCAAACTCAGCAATGCTGTCTATGTGGTTCTGGCTTTAGAATCATGAAGGATACACGAATAAAAGGGTTTTGGAATATTCCTAAGTTAAGGAGAGCAATTGAGGCCAGTAATATGGCAGGAGAGTCCCATCATGGAGGCCCTGAGAGGCCATTGTATGAAGAAGATGTTAGAGGTATCAGAGCAGTGGGATATCTACAAAGGAGAGCTGCAGACAGGGAATGGAACAAGACCAAGAAAAAGAAGAATGTTGTAGGCAGCAAATATGGAAAAATGGATCCATCTAAGCCATTTGATATCAGACACAGAACTACAGGATTTCTTAAATGTAACCCAATGTAAAATAAAAGGGCAAAGTATACACTTCTACCATACAGTGGCACAGAATATACATTACCATTACAAAAGGAAATGAGAAGGGGTTGGGGATTTAGCTCAGTGGTAGAGCACTTGCCCTGGGTTTGGTCCTCAGCTCTGGAAAAAAAGGAAATGAGATAATAGTGAGGAAATACTGGACCAAAGCAAGACCAATACCCTGCAGGGCAGACTTCTGCTTCATCTGCATTGGGATGTTCAGGTCTTGCTGTTGCAGAATCACTAGGCTCTGGTGGTGCCATATTGCTGTTTATGTTGTTGAATTATTCTTACACTGTCATTTACCCATTTGGGTTTGGGATAATTTTATAGGTACACATGTTGATTCTTGTGATGTCTTTGTTGGATGGGTCTTTTGTTCCTTTATTTTCTGTTTTCTTTATTGTCTTTTGGCCTGGATGGCCAAGGGTTCTGCTGATTGGCTGGTTGTCAGAATGAGTAGAGTTGTCTCAGCTGAGGTTTGTGGGGGTTTGGGTATATTGATCTAGCATATCGTCCAGTTTTTCTGGCTGGTTTGGGCTTTACTTGTGCCTATGGGATCTATTCTTCCAACAGGTGTAGGTTTTGCCTGTGCCCCTTCTTCCAGCTGGTGTAGGTGGCACTTGTGCCTATAGGGTCTGCTGATGTTGCTAGAGAGGGCTGTTCATGGGGAGGATGATCTTCCAATTGGTGCAGGTGGTGCTTGTGCCTCTAGGGGCTGCTAATGTTGAGGGGGGTGGTTGGCTAGAGGGAGGATGATGGGTTTGGTAGATTTGGGTGGCAGGGTGGGGGTCTTGTAGGTTACAGGATCCTTAGGGAGTGATGGGGCCTTAAAGAAAGCCAAGAAAGTCAAGAAAAAAACAAGCAAACAGGTGAAGGAAATAATTTAAGACTTGAAAATTGAAATAGAAGCAATAAAGAAAACACAAACTGAGGGAATTCTGGAAATGAAAAACTGGGTAAATGCACAGGAATTACAGATGCAAACATAACCAACAGAATGCAAGAGATGGGAGAGAGAATCTGAGGCACTGAAGATACCATAGAGGAAACAGATTCATCAGTCAAAAAAAATGTTAAATCCAACAAATTCTTAACACAAAACATCCAGGAAATATGGGACACCATGTAAAGACCAAACCTAAGAATAATAGGGATAGAAGAAGGAGAAGAATTCTAGCTCAAAGGCACAGAAAATATATTCAACAAAAAAAGGACATGCCTATGAAGATACAAGAAGCTTACAGAATACCAAATAGACTGGACCCCAAAAAAAGTCCCCTTACCACATAATAATCAAAACACCAAATATACAGAATAAAGAAAGAATATTAAGACCTGCAAAGGAAAAAGGCCAAGTAACATAGAAAGGCAGAACTATCAGAACTACCCAACTTGTCAACAGAGATTCTGAAAGCCAGAAGGTCCTGGACAGACATAATGCAGACACTAAGAGACCACGGATGCCAGCCCAGACTACTATGCCCAGCAAAGCTTTCAATCACCATAGACGGAGTGCACAAGACATTCCAAGACAAAACCAGATTTTTTTTTTTTTTGGTTTTTCGAGACAGGGTTTCTCTGTGTATAGTTTTGGTGCCTTTCCTGGAACTCACTCTGTAGCCCAGGTGACAAAACCAGATTTAAACAATAACTATCTACAAATCCAGCCCTAAAGAAAGCACTATAAGGAAAACTCCAACCTAAGAAAGTTAGGTGCACCCATGAAAACACAGCAAAAACGATAACCCTAGAGCAGCAAATCCCAAAGAAGAGAAGTACACACACACTACCACCAAAGGATAACAGGAATTAACAATCACTGGTCATTAATATCTCTTAATATCAATGGACTCAGTTCTCCTATAAAAAGACACAGGCTAACAGAATGCATATGAAAACAGGGTCCATCCTTCTGCTGCATACAAGAAACACACCTCAACTTCAAAGATAGATAGTACCTCAGAGTAAAAGGCTGGGAAAAGACTTTCCAATCAAATGAACTTAAGCAAGCTTTTTTAACTATCCTAATATCTAACAAAATAGACTTCAAACTAAAATCATTCAAAAGAGATCGGAAAGGACATTACATATTTATCACAGGAAAAATCCACCAAGATGAAGTCTCAATTCTGAACATTTATGCCCCAAATACAAAGGCACCCACATATGTAAAAGAAACACTACTAAAGCTTAAATCACACATCAAACCCCACACACTAGTAGTAGTGGGAGACTTCAACACCCCACTCTCACCAATGGACAGATCTGCCAGACAGAAACATAACAGAGAAATAAGGGATCTAACAGATATTATAACTCAAATGGACTTAATAGATATATACAGAACATTACATTCAAATACAAAAGAATATACTTTCTTCTTAGCACCCCATGGAACCTTCTCTAAAATTGACCACATATTCAGTCACAAAGCAAACCTCATCAGATTAAAAAAAAAAAAACAACTGGAATAACCTCCTGTATTTTATCAGACCACCATTGCTTAAAGTTGGATTTCAACAACACCACAAATTACAGAAAGCCTATAATTGCATGGAAACTGAATAATGCTCAACTGAATCACCGATGGGTCAAGCAAGAAATAAAGAAATTAAAGAGTTCCTAGAATTCAATGAAAATGAATGTACTACATACCCAAACTTATGGGACACTATGAAAGTGCTAAGGGGAAAGTTCGTAGCACTAAATGCCCACATAAAGAAGTTGGAGAGCCGGGCGGTGGTGGCGGCGCATGCCTTTAATGCTAGCAATCGGGAGGCAGAGGCAGGCAGATCTCTGTGAGTTCGAGGCCAGCCTGGTCTACAGAGCGAGATCCAGGAAAGGCGCAAGCTACACAGAGAAACCCTGTCTCGAAAAAAAAAAAAAGTTGGAGAAATCTCACACTAGCAATTTAACAGCACACCTAAAAGCTCTAGAACAAATGAAGCAAACTCGCCCAGGAGGAATAGATGCCAGGAAATAATCAAATTGAGAGCTGAAAGCAATAAAATAGAAACAAAGAGAACAATACAAAGAATCAATGAAACAAACAGTTGATTCTTTGAGAAAATCAACAAGATAGACAAGCCCTTATCCAGACTAACCAAAAGACAAAGAGAGAACATCCAAATTAACAAAATCAGAAATGAAAAGGGAGACATAACAAAACTGACAAAATTCAACACCCCTTCATGATAAAGGTCTTGGAGAGATCAGGAATACAAGGGACATACCTAAATGCCAAGGACAATTGTAAGAGCCATGCCATATTGCCTGCCTGAGTTAAGTTTCTGTTGTCCAGTATTGAGCTACTAACCAGAAACTTTTGACATGCCTGAACAAGTCCTGAGTTATTAGAAAATAACTTAACATTTCCTTATCTTTCTGCTACAGTGACCATTAGTAACAATGTTTTGTGGTTAGGTTGCTTGGTTGGGTTGCTTGGCAACTCAACAGTCCCCTGATCTTTTCCCAAAGAAAGTTTCCTGGTCTGCTTACTATAAAACCCACCTGAGAAAAATAAAATTTTACAGCTTGATCAGAATACTGTCTTGCTGTCAATTCTTTGTGTCTCTTGTCCCTTTAATTCACCATTCCTCCTTCTAGGGTCTCTGCTGAAGATCCCGTTGGTTGGGACAACTGGCGCCCAGGTGAGGCTCTGGGACGTGGAGGAGTGGTGAACGTCATCACACACCAGGGCAGGCCTGCCTAAGAGTTGGACCACCGTGGAAGACGACTCCACAAGTGAAGGTCTGGTCAGTGATTGCCATGGAAACGCCTGGTGGTGAGACAGATCCGGAGGAATTTTAACGTGACAATGCAAGGTAAGTTTACCATGGGACAAGCATTTAATAAACAGGATTTGTTTATTTTGGGACTGAAACCGTCTCTCAAGACATGATGAACTAGGGTTAAAAAGAAAGTCTTAAAAAAAGTTCTTAACTATTTTGGAGATGTCTGTCCTTGGTTTCCCTAAGAAGGAACCATAGATGAAAAGCGCTGGGGATGGGTTGGTGACTGTTTAAATGATTTCTACCAGACCTTTGGTCCTGAAAAGGTCCCCATTCAAACTTTTTCCTACTGGAATTTAATTAATGATGTCTTAAAAACTTATAATCATTTCCCTGATGTTCAAAAATTAATTAAGGAGGGAGAAAAAGCCCTGAAAGAGTACTTCCATCCACCTTCTGTCTGTCATTCTGTCAGTATTAATATTCCTGAACCCCCCATGTCTAGTCTTCTGGCAATAAATAACCATCAGAGAATAAAAAAAGAGGGAATCCCCTACTCTGGGTCCACCTACCCACCTCTCCCTCAAAGGTCCTGGCCACTTATCCATCTTTAATGGACAAGCTAATTATTAAGGGCAGAGAAACAAGTCGCCAATACTTTGGAAAAGATCCTGATTTCATAGTCGTCCCCTATACTTGAGAACAAGTAGATTGGCTGCTTCAAACAAATGATGAATGGCCCATTGCCTGCTCCTCCTTCCTTGGTACTATTGATAACCATTATCCTAGTGATCCCTTGTTACAGTTTGCCAGAATTCATCCCTTTGTTTTCCCCAAATTAACTGCCTCACAACCTATAAGGGAGGCTCCCCTGATATTTACAGATGGCTCAGCCAATGGGATTGCCGCCTATGTTGTGGATGGAAAGGCTACCTCCTGCCTCTCCCCATATTCCTCAGCACAGCTTGTTGAACTTTATGCAGTCATTCAAGTTTTTCAATTATTTCATTCTCAACCCTTTAATTTGTATACTGATAGTGCTTATGTTGCCCATTCTGTTCCCCTATTGGAAACTGTTCCCTTTTTTAACCCTCTACCAATGCAGCTCCACTTTTTCTTCAGCTGTGCTCCTTGATTATGGCTAGACAGTGCCCCTTTTTTTATTGGCCATCTACGGGCCCATTTAAAATTGCCTGGTCCGGCCGGGCGTTGGTGGCGCACGCCTTTAATCCCAGCACTCGGGAGGCGGAGGCAGGCGGATCTCTGTGAGTTCGAGGCCAGCCTGGGCTACCAAGTGAGCTCCAGGAAAGGCACAAAGCTACGCAGAGAAACCCTGTCTCAAAAAAACCAAAAAAAAAAAAAAAAAAAATTGCCTGGTCCTCTATCAGAAGGAAATGCCTTGGCTGATGCAGCCACACAATTAGTTTTTTCTGTTCTTGCAGGATCCCTTTCTCAAGTTGCCCAAGCACACTCTCTTCACCATTTAAATGCTCATTCCCTTCGTATGTTGTTTAAGCTTATCTGAGAACAGGCCCGAGAAATTGTTAAAAATCGCACTGACTGTGCTGATTCCCTTCCGGTTCAACATCTGAGAGTTAACCCCTGGGGCTTGGTTCCCAATGAAATTTGGCAAATGGATGTTAGTCATTTAATTGAATTTGGCAAACTTAAATACATACATGTGACAGTTGATACCTTTAGTGGTTTTATATTTGCCTCTCTCCAGGCTGGAGAGGCCTCCACAATTGTTATTTTCCACATTTTACAATGCTTTTCCATCCTAGGAAAGCCTAAAGTTATAAAAACTGATAATGGCCCAGGATATACTGGAAAAAGTTTTCAATCTTTTGGCCAACAACTTCAGATTAAGCATGTCACTGGCATTCCTTACAACCCCCAAGCCCAGGGCATCGTTGAACGTGCTCATCTGACTCTAAAATCCATGCTTCATAAATTAAAGAAGGGAAGCCTATATGATATGCGAGGCAACCCCCGAAATCTTTTACATCATGCGCTTTTGTCCTTAATTTCCTTACCTTGGACAAGAATGAAAGGTCTGCAGCAGATCGCTTTGGGCATCCACAAACTCAAAGCCACCAAGCATTGGTCATGTGGTGAGACCCCTTAACTGCCCAGTGGAAAGGGCCTGACCCAGTCCTGATTTGGGGTTGAGGGTCAGCATGCACCTATGACCAAACAGAGGGAGGCCCTCGTTGGCTCCCCGAGAGATTAGTTAAACAAGTCAACTCTAACCAATCACCCAGGGAAAAGGATAGTCCCTGAGGTTGTTTCCCTTTCCTTCTCCTTCTTTACAGATGCTGATGAAGAAAAAACTGGGAGAATTTCCCTGGATATTCTGGATCTTGCTGCTAAATGTACCTTCTTAACCGGACCAGAGACCAGTCGACACATCCCCATTTGCATGGCGCTTTTATTTGACTGAAAATTATATTAATTATGCTAAAACACAGACCTTTGGTCACCTATTGGCTACCACTGATTGCCCCCTGCAAGGATGTCAGAATCCCATTTTACTCAACTTTACTGATTTCCATAATTCCCCCAGCAAGGTGGCTCCTGCTATCTGGTTTTTTATTTTATTTTTTTTTTGTACGATCAGACTGTTGACAATTGCAAAACTTATTTGAGGGAGAAAAGCATAGGATGCCCCTATTCTTACTGCAAAATTCAGGGGACAGGTAATTGGGAAAGAATGGAATGGCCCTAAATTTTATAAGACATCTACAGGATATTCCCTAGTGGTTTGGGACCCGTGGGACTCACAATGGACTAGTCCAGTAGAAGGAACCATGTATACGGCCCGAACAGCCACATGGCCCAGCTCCAGACTCTACATTTGGTGCTCTTATGTACAAGTACAATCTACAGTCCATCATAATATCCTTATACAAGAAAAAAACATTTAATGATAAAACTATCATTCCCCTCCTCTCCATTTTCTTGGCTTTCCCTCCTCCAAGAAGGCCTTATGTTTGCCAATGTTACTGGCATTGGGAATCTCTCATCGTGCTTCCTATGTGCAGCCTTGGGAGGTCCTCCCCTGATAGCAGTATCTCTGCCTCAGGTCCTTAATTGCACCACCACTGATAATCCCCATGGCTTCCGCCCCATCCCTGAAGTACCCTTGTTTCTTGACCCAGGCCGCTCCAAGTTTGATTTTTGCTTTTCTAGTGTTTCCCTTCCCTTTTGCAACCAGACCGTATTACCCACTCATCCTTTTGCCCCCCCCCCAGCCCCCCGGATTTTTCTTTTGGTGCAATGGCACTATATCAAAAAATCTGACCATCCCTATCCCACAGGGCATGCTCTGCCTACCTGTCACTGTGGTCCTACAACTTATGCTCAGGACCCCTTCGGAGTTCTTGGGATGGGACACCCCCAGCCCAAGCAAAAAAGAGCTGTCTTCTTGCCCCTTGTGGCCGGAATTTCCCTCGACACCTCTCTGGTCTCTGCAGGCTTGGTGGGATGTCCTGGGTCATTCCCTCATGACAACAGCTCACCTATCCAAGCAACTTCAGGTAGCAATTGAGGCTTCTGCAGCATCCTTATCCTCCCTCCAGAGGCAGTTAACCTCTCTTTCACAGGTTGCCCTACAAAACCGACGGGCCTTGAACCTGCTGACAGCAGAAAAGGGTGGGACATGCCTTTTTCTGAGGGAAGAATGTTGTTATTATATTAATGAGTCTGGAATGATAGAAACCCAGATAAATAAGCTACATAAACTTAGCCTAGAGCTACATAAGCAGCAATTCTCTGCTGCAGCAGATGATTGGTGGAGATCATCCACGTTCTCCCTTTTGATGCCTCTTGCAGGACCGTTAGTCAGCATCTTGTTATTTGTAACTTTGGGTCCCTTTATAATTGGCAGGCTAATCAGATTCATCAAAAAACAAATAGACTCCCTGGCATCAAAACCCATACAGGTTCATTACCATTGGCTCAAAAGGCTGGATCGAGGATATGGTCCCTGTGATATTTCTCAGTCCTCTTCTCCTTTAGGAGCAGCATACAGTCTGAACCTATGCTTATTGGAATCAGCTGGTATGGACACTGCTGGGTGCAAGGCCAAGCACTGCAAGGGAAGGCTGATTTAATAGCCCTTGGTTCGGATTCCCTGAGAGACAAACCTGACTTGCATAGAGGTTGGTATCTAGAGGCACCAAAATGCCTAAACCCTTTCCTCCCCAAAAGGTACTCTTTTTCTCAAGCCTGCAGCGGCTCTAGGAAGAGTCAGGTCAATGTCTCCCCCAGCCGATTAAGGTCCACCACCGTTTAGGTGGGCACACTCCCTCATAAAATAAAATAAAGGGAGGAGATGCCGAGGACAATTTCAAGAGCCATGCCATATTGCCTGCCTGGGTTAAGTTTCTGTTGTCCAGTATTGAGCTACTAACCAGAAACTTTTGACATGCCTGGACAAGTCCTGAGTTATTAGAAAATAACTTAACATTTCCTTATCTTTCTGCTACAGTGACCACTAGTAACAATGTTTTGTGGTTAGGTTGCTTGGTTGGGTTGCTTGGCAACTCGACAGTCCCCTGATCTCTTCCCAAAGAAAGTTTCCTTACTATAAAACCCACCTGAGAAAAATAAAAGTTTGCAGCTTGATCAGAATACTGTCGTGCTGTCAATTCTTTGTGTCTCTTGTCCCTTTAATTCCCCAATCCCCCTTCTAGGGTCTCTGCTGAAGATCCCACTGGCTGGGACACCTAAACATAATAAATGCAACTTACAGCAAGCCAACAGCCAACATCAAAGTAAATGGAGAGGAATGCAAAGCGATTCCACTAAAATCAGGAACAAGACAAGGCTGCTACTCTCCCCATATATATTCAATATAGTACTTGAAGTTCTAGCTAGAGCAATAAGACAACAAAAAAAGATCAAGGGGATTCAAATTGGAAAGGAAGTAGTCAAACTTTCACTATTTGCAGATGATATGATAGTATATATAAGTGACCCCCTCCCCCAAATTCTACCAGGGACCTCCTACAGCTGATAAATTCCTCCAGTAATGTGGCAGGATACAAGATTAACTCAAAAAAAAATCAGTTGTGGCTGCAGAATCTATAGCTAGTCTAACTGAGACCTAACTATCTGAGCTTTCTTACAGACCCCAACAGAGATACCATCATCCCCTAAACAGCAGGAAGCAATTCTAAGAAGACGATGCCCATTTTCCCAAAAGTTTCATGTTTCTCAGGGTTATGGATGATGGTTATAGGGTTGGGGGTGGAAGAAAATATTAGACCCAGTATTCTCCTTAAGAAAAGAAAAAGTGTCTCAAAAAACCAAACAAAACAAAAAACCAAACAAAAAGAAAGAACAGAAAAAGTAGAATGAATAGATATAAGATATTAAGGTAGATTATTGTATATACTAGTAAACAAATTTAGTAAAATAGCAGCCTTAGATAATTTGCATTGCTATGGATTCTTATATATTGATACAAATGTGAACTATTTTTTTATTCCTGTTTAAGATAATCTGTATATTGATACAAATACAGAACTATATTTGTTGTAATATACATATATTTCTACTCTTATTTGAAATATTTTGTATACTGATACAAATGTAAATTTATATCTGTCATACTGTATGTATGTTCTACCTCTGTTTAGGATTATTTAGGATTATTGTCATATTGCATATTGCACTATACATTCCTACCTGAGATCCGGATGTGCTGGCTCTCTTGGTTCCTGGATCCTGGATATGGGAGGTAGATTGAGCAGAGTTCTCCAGAGAACACTGCTGAACTGTGCTACACCTTTCTCTGACCCTGTAACCTATCCCTTGACTTGTAAGTTACCCCACAAAATATATCTCCCTTTTAACTATGTGGAGTTGCCTTAATACTACAACCAATAGTAGCCCTCCTATATACAAATGATAAACGGGCTGAGAAAGAAATCAGAGAAACATCACTTTCTACAATAGCCACAAGTAATATAAAATACCTTGGGGTAACTCTAACTAAGCAAGTGAAGGACCTGTATGACAAGAACTTTAAGTCTCTGAAGAAAGAAATTAAAGAAGATATCAGGAAATGGAAAGATCTCCCATGCTTATGGATAGGTAGGATTAACATAGTAAAAATAGCAATCTTACCAAAAGCAATCTACAGATTCAATGCAATCCCCATCAAAATCCAAACACAATTCTTCACAGACCTGGAAAGAACAATACTCAACTTCATATGGAAAAACAAACAAACCCAGGATAGCTAAAACAATCCTGTACAATAAAGCAACTTCTGGAGGCATCACCATGCCTGACCTTAAGCTCTACTATAGAGCTATAGTTATCAAAAGAGTTTGGTATTGGTATAAAAACTGACATGTGAACCAAAGGAATCAAACTGAAGACCCTGACATTAATCCACAAACCTATTTTTGACAAAGAAGCCAAAACTGTACAATGGAAAAAAAGAAAGCATCTTCGACAAAGATGCTGGTATAACTGGATGTCAACATGTAGAAGACTGCAAACAAACCCATATCTATCGCCATGCGCAAAACTCAAGTCCAAGTGGATCGAAGGCCTCAACATAAATCCAGTTACTCTGAACCTGATAGAATAGGAAGTAGGAAGTAGCCTTGAATGCATTGGCACAGTAGACCACTTCCAAAATATAACACTAGTAGCACAGACACTGAGAGCAACAATTAATAAATAGGACCTCCTGATACTGAGAAGCTTCTATAAGGCAAAGGACACAGTAAATAAGACAAAACGACAGCCTACAAAATGAGAAAAGATCTTTACCAACCCCACATCTGACAGAGGGCTGATCTCCAAAATATTTAAAGAATTCAAGAAACTAGACATCAAAATACCAAACAAACCAATTAAAAAATGGGCTACAGAGCTAAACAGAGAATTCTCAATAGAAGAATCTCAAGTGGCCAAAAGACATTCAAGGAATTGCTCAACATCCTTAGTCATCATGGAAATGCAAATCAAAACGACTCTGAGATATCATCTTACACCCATCAGAATGGCTAAGATCAAAAACTCTGAGGACAGCTTATGTTGGATAGGATGCGGAGCAAGGGGAACACTGCTTCACTGATGGTGGGAGTGTAAACTTGTATAGGCACTTTGGAAATCAGTATGGTGGTTTCTCAGAAAATTGGGAGTCAATCTACCTTAAGACCCAGCTATACCACTCTTGGGCATATCCCCAAGGAATGCTCAATCATACGACAAGGACACATGCTCAACTATGTTCATAGCAGCATTATTTGTAATAGCCAGGACCTGGAAACAACCTAGATGCCCTTCAACTGAAAAATGGATAAAGTAAATGTGGTACATATACATAATGGAGTACTACTCGGCAGAGAAAAACAATGACATCATGAAATTTGCAGGCAAATGTATGGAACTAGAAAATATGATCCTGAGTGAGGTAACCCAGAATCAGAAGGACAAACATAGTATGTACTCACTCATAAGTGGATACTAGATGTAAAGCAAAGCATAACCAGACCACAACCCACAGCTCCAGAGAAGCTAGCAAACAAGGAGAACTCTAAGAGGAATGCGTGGACCACCCTGGGAAGTTTCCATGAGTAAACTGGGGATGAGGTGTGGGCAATAGAGAGTAGGGGATGGGGGATGAGAACATAAGGGAATGGGATGGTCGAGCTGGAACAGAGACGGAGTGGGAGAGCAATAAAAGAGATACCATGATAGAGGGAGACAGCATGTGTATAGGAGAAACAGGGAGCTAGGGAGGTTCCCAGGAATCCACAAGGATGACCCCAGCTTAGACCACTAGCAATAGTGAAGAGGGTGCCTGAACTGGCCTACCCTAGGATCAGATTGGTGACTACCCTAACTGTCATCATAGAGCCTTCATCCAGTAACTGATGGAAGCAGATGCAGAGATCCGCAGCCAAGCATTGGGCCGAGCTCCAGGAGTCCTCTTGAAGAGGGGGAGGGAGAAAGGATTGTAGGAGCTAGGGGGTTCAAGTTCATGATGGGGAAACCCACAGAGACAGCTGACCCAAGCTTGTGGGAGCACACAGACTCTAGACTGTCAACTAAGAAGCCTGCATGGGACTGACCTAGGCCCTCTGAATGTGGGAGACAGTTGTGTAGCTTGGTCTGTTTGTGGGGTCCCTAGCAGGGACCAGGACTTGTCCCTGGCATATAAGCTGACTTTTTGGAACCTATTCCCTATGATGGGATGCCTCGCTCAGCCTTGATGCAGGGGGTTGGAGCTTAGTTCTGCCTCAACTTGATATGCCATGGGTGCTGTTGACTCCCATAGGAGGCTTTACCCTTTCTGAGGAGTGGATGGAGGGAGTGTAGAAATCCATACTGACACTGCTAAGTGGTCAAAAACCTGAGGCTAGATAGGTCATGGGCCTAGGGGAAAACCTAATATTATTATTTTGCTAAAGGAACATAGAAATAAATGACTCCTAATGACATACCACTATACCCATAGATTAGTGTCTCAACGCTCTTTAGAGATACTTCTTACATTCTATGTGAATTAGCACAGACAGCCACAACTAGAAAATGTGCAGTGAGTGAGACAGACTTTGGAGCACTCAATTCTAAATGGCATGTCTTCCTCAGGTTCTCCTCTCAAAGCTCATGGATCTATGCAGAAGAGGAGGTGGAAAAATGTAAGAGTCAGAGGTGATGAATGAGTCCAAGAAAATGATGTCTTCTAGACCCAACAGAATTGATGTACATTCATACTCACAGAGATTGAGGCATACACAAGACCTGCACAAGTCCAAGTCAGATGGGATCTCAGCACTTGGAGGAAAAAGTGGACACCCAACCCAACCAAACCAAAAAGCTATTTGCAATTGATATCTTCTGGCAAAGGGAAAATCAGTTTTCTCCAATGGGTTGTCACTGGGTGTATCAACCACACTCCAGGGCGGGCCCCATACTGTGAAGTAAGTAGTTGGCCAACATAAAATGAACTCTATGGGGTTTTTCTTTGGGGGAATGTTTCATTTTGTTTTGGCATTTTTACCTTATTGTTTTCTTCTTTATTTTAATTTTCATGTTTGTGTTCTTTTATGTTTTTAAGAGAGAGACACACACACTATTAGAGAAACCTTCCTAACAGAAGCACTTGGGAACCCCTTAAAGAGTACAATAAACTGTAATTCCGTGCACACTGTGCACTATTATTCCTAAGAATATTAATAGAAAGCAAGCTCCTGGGTCTTTGGGGAAATAGCATATGTAGGAATAATCTCAATTTTAATAATTTCCTTAATAAATAGTTGACATGTTATTAGTTTATTGTAGAGAGATCCCAGTTAGACTGATTAAGGAGTACTGAGGAGGATTTGAAATGGTAAGCCATTTTTTAGATGAAGAACCGCACAGTAGAGGGTACAATCTAGTCCAGACATACTCTAGAAATGTACATCTCAACAGGGCAGCTGGTCCTGGCGTGGCCAGTGCCATGGCTGATGATGTCATCTTAGGTGGGAGCCCCTCCCCTTGCCACTTGTGATGTATTACTGTTCCGGAACTCTGGGACCCCACACTGCTTCTCACCTTAGTTGCCGTGTCCACTTTCCTGAGGCAGTTGGCTGATCCTCTAGGCTCAGCTGAATCTCTCTCTGGAGAAACACTCCTTCATCTCCTCCTGTGTGAGGTAGGTTCTTTCTGTGGGATGCCCCCATAAGTTAAATGGGAGCGGATAGAAAAGTTAAGAGCCTGTGTAGACCAGCCAAGTACTTGTGCCTTTCCTGTGTCTTCAGCTCTCTTTAACGCTTAGGACTGGGCTTTGAGCTAAACCCTTACTGGGAAACTCCTCAAGGATCCTAGAAACTATAACTATCTGACAGACTCATGTCACACTATTTCTAAGGGAAGCAGTAGTATGTCTCTTAGCTTCACAAACTTTGAAATTACCTATGTGCCTGAGATTTCCTCCATCCTCAATGTCACCAAATAGTCTCCGTTAGAGAGCTACTTCCCAACTGCCTCTTAGATAAAGCTGCAGTCTTCATGGTCCCAGAGATACCTCAGTGTCTACTCACTAAACTTTTCTGATGACTTGAGTGTGAGGTCAGACTCCAGTACCTTGAGACACATCAGATTTACTCTGCATGACAGTTGGTTCTTTCGTTGACCTCTGAAAATCATGAGTTGGGGAGACCATTAAACCAGAGGCAATTCCCTCACCAACTTTATCTCAGAATATGTACACATGTCACAGGACACTGTACCATAAAGCAGCAATCTAAATTACTTAGTAGGATGATACAGGGGAATTACTTGAGTCCAGAGTTTCTCTGTCAGCTTAGCATCATGTCCATACCATTATCTTCAGGGAAAAAATTGAGTCAGTAATAATGTAGACATATGGATTTAAATTTCAGCAGGTTCCCAGAAATGTGTCTTTTATTTAAAACTTTATTGTGTCTGTTAATTTTTTTAAAATAAAAATAAAAGGTTAAAGCATTTATTTACTGCTGAAGGAAAAAATTCTGCTGGGTTGAGAGGTGAGCAAGTGACTGAAACTGAAAAAAAGAACCATAACTATCTAAGGTTGTCTTCAGCATGAAAAGTCTACATTTACCAATATGTACCTAATAGCCTTGAGGCTATGAAGGGTATTAATAGTGGGAAGTTAAGAAAGTATCTAAAGCTGGAAGAGAGACTACAGGGGAGGAGCAGGGAGGTGAAATACAGATGAGACAGTTGTTTAGCTTCAACTGTTTAGGGGGCCCCCAGGCAGTGGCATCAGGATCCATCCCCGGTGCATGAGCCGGCTTTTTGGAGCCCAGTATCTATGGTGGGACACCTTGTGCAGCCTTGGTGCAGGGGGGAGGGGCTTGGACCTGCCTCAGCTGAGTGTTCCAGGTTCTGCTGACTCCCCATGGGAGGCCTTGCCTTGGAGGAGGTGGGAATGGGGGGTGGGTTGGGGAGGACAGGGGAATCTGTGGTTGGTATGTAAAAGGGATAGAAAATTCAAATAAATAAATAAATAAATAAATAAATAAATAAATAAATAAATAAATAAATAAATAAATAAAAATTTTAAAAAAAAGCTCACCCTGAGAAAGGCTTGGGTATATACTGGGATCCTGGACCCAGTGTAGTCGACACCTGCTAATAAGACTTTTTTTTTTTTTTTTGGTTTTTCGAGACAGGGTTTCTCTGTGTAGCTTTGCGCCTTTCCTGGAGCTCACTTGGTAGCCCAGCCTGGCCTCGAACTCACAGAGATCCACCTGGCTCTGCCTCCCGAGTGCTGGGATTAAAGGCGTGTGCCACCACCGCCCGGCCTATAATAAGACTTCTATTGGCTTAAAAAAAGAGAAAAGTATAATGGGATACATGTATGAGTAGATCAGCATGAAAGCCATCTTTTGAAATCTAACCACAAAAGCTAATAAATGATAAAAAGACATTTACAGAGGAAAACAGCTTAATAAAGAGGAGAGCATTCTTATTTTGTTGGGTGCCAGGCACCCAGCCTAAGTTTGATAGTCAGGATCCACATGGTAGAAGGGAGAAGAGACTCCTGTACGGTGTTCTCTGATCTCCAGAGACTTATCATGGCATGGGGGTCATGGGCACACATGCACATACACTCTAAATAAAAATGTAATGAAAGAGGAAAACCTATTTTGCAGTCTCTTTGCTGCCTCACTAACACAGACATGTTCGTTTTCACACTGCTTTTCTGTTTCTGAGACAGTCTCTTATATGTACTACAGGATGGCCTTGAACTCTCCCCATCTCCCTATCTCATTATCCCAAGTGCTAGGAACACAGGTGTTCACTTCCTAAGAGAATCTGTTCTGAGTTTTGTTCATGATTTATTTTAATTGATAGACAACAATAGTGCATACACAATTAAAATCTAGTATGGTGGTTCAAGATACACATATGTGTGTGCTTATCAAATATGGGTAATTCATATTTCTCTGTCCTTATGTATTCATCATGTCTTCTACTATTTTCTGGCAAAACTGGGAAATGAATGCAAGGGCCTCTTACATGGTAGGTAGGAAGGAATCCTACAGGATTTAACTACGTATTGCCCAGCCTGGTCCCAGTCTCACTTTGTAGCTCAGGCAGGCTTTGAACATAGGATCCTGCTACCTCAGCCTCCCAACTATCTTCTATTACAGGCATAGGACTGGACCTGTGGCTTCCCTCTCCCTTCCTCACAAATTCACCCTATGGAGCTATAAGCTGCAGTCACTAAAGTGTACTGCAAAATCCTAGCAGCTATCCTTCCTCTCTACCTGTACTGGGTGTTTGTTGTACCTCCTTTTTCTGTACTGCCCACCACCCATCTTCCAGTGACAATTGTTTTATTCTTACCTTCTATGAAATCGGTTTTCACCTTCCTCATATGGCTGAGAACATGTCTCTGTGCTTGTCCAATTCACTATCTTTCTCTTCGCTCTTAATCTCAATGAACATCCCAGGGCAAACAATCAGGACAGAAGCTTGACCCATTCTTGGAGACTCCATTTAACTTCATACATGCTCCTTCCTTCACAGGACATTTGCTGAAAGAAAATTAGATGGTGTCTTTTCAAAATCCTATTAATCCTACCGACATGAAAACAGTGAGTTCCTGCGTAAAGAGCTCTGTGGAAGAGACTCGTGAGCCAAAGAACATAACTGAGGTGAGGTCATCAGTCAGTGGGTGGGCAGAAGCAGCTGGGTGACCAAGGGCCACGGTAGAAAGATTTCTCAGAAGGTAGAAACCAGAGGCACTCAGGACAAGGAGAAAGTCTCCACAGGACCTCCATAAGTCTCAGGATGTCTCTCCGCACGCACGCACGCACGCACGCACGCACGCACGCACGCACGCACGCACTCGTGTGAGCACTCAATAAGTCCTGTTCCAGCGTCCCTGAAGACTTGAGATTGGTGATCTAGTACTAAATGCATTTGGATGACACTTAGCTCCTTGTAAGTGGTGGTGGGGGGGAGAACTAATAACCAGCACTGAGCATTTCCACTGTAATTGGGAAATGGCTGTCATTCACATCTCTCACTTGACCCTCACATTTCCAAGGATCAATCATCTTGATTTTCTGGATGGACTACCGAGGTTCTCCAACACAGAGGTATTCTGGGATGAATGGTACACGTGTGCAGCAGAGTAGTTGCCAGAATTTGTATTTCTTTCTTTTCTAGGCTATCCAGGATATTTCTACATACTTCTCTGAGGAAGAGTGGGCAAAGCTGACCAAATGGCAGAAAAGTGCCTACGTGTATATGAAAAGGAACTACATCAGGATGACGGGCCTAGGTAATAGGAAGGTCTGGGTTCAGACAAGCCTGGGTGTCTCCCGGTTACTTTCTCTGCCCCAGCTTCTTCTCAACATGTAGCATGTCCCTATCCCACACGATACTGTTCTTCCCGGGGAAACGTCAAGGTGCTTGCTGAGCACGCTGCTCTTCTCCATCTTGTTCAGGGCTGAGAGCATAGAGCTTAGGCAACAGGGCTCGGGCCTGCAGCCTGCACTTGCCTTCCCTACAGGCTCGTGTTCTTGGGGGCCTTAAGGTCTGTGCTGCATCCCAGGTCCTAGCTGCATTTCTCCTCTGTGCTGTCTGTTACAGAACAAGTACTTTGCTTCCTCTTAGGGGTCACAGTCAACCAACCGGTTTTCATGCGCTGCAAGGAACAGACCAAAGAGAAGGTGGAGGAATGCACTAAAGTTCGTGGCTGTGACAGGGAAGGTGAGTGGTCAGCGGTGGGGTGGGGGTGGGGGTAGGGGGGTGGGGGGTGGGGAAGGGTTGTGAAGGGTCACCTTTTCAGTCAAGATTCCTGGTAAGGTGATAGGCAGGTCCCCTCCTCCTCCTCTTCCTCCTCTTCCTCCTCTTCCTCCTCCTCCTCCATTTCTTCTCCTTCTCCTTCTCCTTCTCCTTCTCCTTCTCCTTCTCCTCCTCCTCCTCCTCCTCCTCCTCCTCCTCCTCCTCCTCCTCCTCCTCCTCCTCCTCCTCCTCCTCCTCCTCCTCCTCCTCCTCCTCCTCCTCCTCCTCCTCCTCCTTCTCCTTCTTCTTCTTCTTCTTCTTCTTCTTCTTCTTCTTCTTCTTCAGGTTAGGGCTGTGTGGGAAAGAGTACATTCAGAGGATTATGTAGAAGATCCTGTCATATAAAAGTCTAAAACATTGAAAAGAATGTACATTATTTTGGATAGTAAGTAAATGGCAAATGGGTAATATCTTCAGTTGGAATGTGCACTGTCCTGTATCACATCCTAAACATAGGCAGACATATCCACCCTATACGCATACATTCAGACACTGTCACAGAGATACAACTCAACACACACACACACACACACACACACACGCACAGAGTGACTCCCCAGGAAAGCAGGCTAGATCGCACAAGCTCCCACAAGCTCCCACAAGCTCCCACAAGCACTTTACTTGATCTCAAACTCCAGGCCTGAAATTTATGCACAGTTTTTGAGAGCAAAGGAGAGTTATTACACTAGATAGTCCCCAAAGCACTGAGCTAAATCACTGATCCTTCCTCACACAGTTAACACCTGAATATTCAAATCATTTCATGTGTTAAGTAAGATTTTCATTATTCCACATCTGAAAGTCTATACAGTTCAAATTTCCTGAAATCAATTTAATATTATGAGGTAAAAGGAATGTCCTGGGATAGGATGAGGCAGTGATGAGGTGGAGACAACATTTCATAAACCAGCATAAGGAGACTT
This sequence comes from Peromyscus maniculatus bairdii, assembly GCF_049852395.1. Lineage (NCBI taxonomy): Eukaryota > Metazoa > Chordata > Mammalia > Rodentia > Cricetidae > Peromyscus > Peromyscus maniculatus. Next base: position 134,046,775 of record NC_134875.1, on the reverse strand, counting down.
CTAAACTTCTCCTATAGATAATGCCTATGCCATCAGTAAAGTGAGAGAGAGCCATACTCCACCAGCCCCTCCTCCATGAGGAGACTGTAACCCTGCGCTCTAGCATTCCCTAAATCAGCAGCATCTGGAACTTTTGAAATATTTACTAACAAACAAAACCTTCTGACTTGTCACTTTCCATAGAGGTACGTCCTGGACAGACTTACAACATAAAACAGATAAAACGCCTCAAGGTGAGTAACACCTCTTTCTGGAGGAATGCCCCATGCCTGCCCGTCAGTTCATGTCCACATTGGCAAGGATAGTTTTCTTTTGGGTGGTGGATAAGTGTATATGATATATTTGATGCCAATTCTAACTGTATGGAAGTTCACACTGGGTTGTATAGACTTTAGGTCTGGTTAATTTTGGTGTGTGATGTTTATTTGCAAGGTCCTGTGTTAAATATTATCCAGCAAATTAGGACAGCTTAAGTCACGTGGCACAAATACCACCTGTAGATTCTGGTTTGCCAAAGTGCCTTACCCATGATTCTCTCTTACAGCTGACTCCGCTGACAATAGACCTCTATGACATAAAAGATAAACTTACATTCGAAGGTGTGACCGTCTCCACCGTTTCCATTTTACCAGGTTGGATGCAATCTAATTCCTATTCCTTAATAATGTCTTCACTCTTTTTCAATATGGTATTTTATTTAATTCTTTGAGGATTTTACATAATGCATTTTGATCATATTCACACATACCCCACTCTTTCACCTAATTAACATAAGACATCTTTCCTAGATGTTTTTCTCACTTCCCCACACTCTTCAAATTCATGTCTTTTTTTTTTAAAAATGACCAACCAAGTTCGATTTGTGCTGTCTATGTACTGTGGGATGTGGATTTATTCACTAGAGTATGGTTGACCTAACAGGGGCCATACCCTTAAAGAAAACTGACTCTCCCTTCTCACAAAAGCCATCTACTGTCAACAGCTACTCACAAAGGGGTGGGAGCTCATGAGTCCCTACTCACTCCATGCTAGAATGCTGACAAGCTTGATCCTAATCAGGTCTTATGTAGGCAAAGCCAATACCGGTGAGTTCGTGAGTTGAACACTCCTGTCATGTCCGGAAAACACTATTTTGCTCTGGTCCTCCTTTTCTTCTGCTTCTTACAATCTCTCTATCCCCTCTTCTGCAATGGTACTTGAGGAGGAAGGTGCACGACATACATGTTCAATGTCTAGCTGAGCATTCCATAGACACTTACTTTCTGCAGTCTAACCAGTTGGGAGCTTCTGTATTAGCCACCACTCACTGCACAACAAAACTTCTCTGATAATGTCTGAGAGTTATCTCCGGGTAGAGAGAGAATGAATTTAGAGGTCACTTTGTACTATATTTATTTAGCAAACTCCATGGGTTCCTCTTAGGGCCTGTGCAACCCCAGGTCTTAGTCAGATTTACAGTACCAGGCCTGCATGTCTTCAATCACAGCATTCTAATAATTAGAGTATGATAATGAGGATCAACACAAGTGTGCTAAATTATTGGCCTGAAGAGCAGTTTCACTAGCTCTCTAGTCCATAGCCCAAACCGCTGAAATGCATTCATGTCTTCTTTCATTTCTGAAATCCAGGTGATCCCCTTGTCAGGCAATCTCCCAGTCTGTTGGTTCTTTCATCCTGACCCTCACTTTCCAAGCAGAAAGAAACTACCAGCTGGCCTCTGCTCTGTAAATGGAGCATGCACGCCTCTGGCTGGAAGTCACAGGGCTTTCACTGTGGACCCCTCCCATTCTGATCTACTCCAGGACATAGCTACACCGGGGAACTGTCTTCCCCACAGACCCAACCCAGAGGAACCTTCAGAGACAGCTGACTATGAACTGGGAGTTTCTATAGTTGGAGGTTCCAGTCTAGTGTAGAGAGCTAAAGGAGCTGAGAGTTAGTGGCCAGTGAGGACACAGTTAAGGACTGAATGAAAAGAAGAGATTCAGTTTTATTATTATATCATTTAAACAGCATTTCCATTTGGGTATGTTTGGCATGCCTATAATTGCAGAGCTCTGTAGGATCATTAGACCAAGACTTTTCTAGGGTGCATGAAGAGATCTTGTCTCAAAACCAAAACCAAATGAAAAAACAAAAGAAATAAAGGGAGTATAAAGAAACTGCTCAATGGTTAAGGGTATCTGCTGTTGTTCCAGAGGAGTTCAGTTCCTAGCACCCACATTGGGTGGCTCACTATTATCTGTCACTCCAGTTCCAGAGGATCTGACACAGTACTCTTGCCTCCCCAGACACACCCACACATGTATCACACATACACAGAAACATGTACACATAAATAAAAATATAAGTGTAAAATAAAAGGCAATAAGTTGTTTCCAAGCTCAGAAACAATGTTCTTTCAGTTCTATATAGACTCCCTCATGCATGAATCAGGAAGTTGAATGAAAGGTAGCTTATGATTAGTGACCAATGACACAGCTTGATATTAGCAGAAATGGTGCAGGCGCCACCTTGCCCAATTCCACATGAGTCTTCTCACCAGCATTCCATGTGATACCACACCTGGCGTCACATTCTCTGATAGAGATCAGTGTGTCTCCTTCTTTCTTTTCTGTCCCCTGCATTCATCTGTACACACCATCATGGCACAGTACTGTCTCCTCCCTTCTATTCACTCTTTTATCTACTGTCCATGTATGCACCACAAGCTTATGTGTGGGGCCTCGTATTTCATAGATGACCTGCCTTTCATAGAACCTGTGGATTCCGCCAGTGCTTTTCTTCCCCAAGTCTTCTCTATTCCAAACTCCTAATTAAATGCACATCTCTTTTGCTTGCATAAATGGCAGTCTATGAAGAACATAAAGGCAAATATTTAGTCCCAGAAACATGGTGTACTTAGGACATTCCTTTCCCATTTAAACACCTGTGTTCTTTTTTATTTGGCTACAATAATGAAATACTTTGTCAGGTGCAATTAGCATGTTATGAAAATCCATAAAAAAAAACCTGCAAAAGATTGGGCCCTTCAACATTCTGTTATGGAAGGAGGGGCTCACCAGGTTCTGCCCCTCTCAGAGGATATAAAGGTAGCTAACAGTTGCCAGGAGAAAAGACCAACCAGTGAGGCCCAGTGCCCATGTAAGGAATCCTAATTAAACTCCTTGAGCCCCACCAGTACCAACCGACATGGAATAAAAGGGGCTCTAGTGGTGGGGAGGAATCGGCGTGAGTCAAAAGAGGCTAATGAGGAGTGTGCATGATCAAAACACAGTCTACATGCATATGAAAATGTCACATGGAAAGGTAACAACATGTACAAATAACAGATGCCGGTACAACCTTAGAAAAAAAGAGACGATACTTAACCTCGAAGACAATGTAGAAATGCTACTGATGGCCTGTACAAGTGCTTTAGTGTTTAAAAAGTGATGAATAAGAAGGCAGCAAGGGAAGAAATAACCCCACATGAGTTCAGGAAGGGCCCAGAGACACCGGCACACCCAAGAGAAAGCACAGACAGAGGGTGGGGACAGACAGAAGGGTAGCATTAGATGGGAGGAAATCATGGAAGAAGCAATACTTTGGCAATTTCCCTGGCATGTTCTGGGTGTGTGGCATGGGCCCTGAAAAGTCCCAGGCCTTGCTGGGTGAGGAGGTCACCCAGCACCAGCTCAGATGTTGGAATGGGTCTTCATAATCACAATTTGACTTGTCCTTCTGAAAGCAATATGACACTGGACAAGTCTTCTACATACTCTGGGGTTCACGTCTTAAACCCACACAATAGAAAGGAATGCCGACTGGGTCCTCTTTCTAATGAAGGATAACATAGGAAATCTATAGCAGATGATGGGGGAGGGGAGCAAACAGTACACTGGATGGTATAACCTGAAGTGGCCGTGGTCTGTACTGCTGTATGGCTAACATCTCAGTTTTTGTGAGCCAGCAGATGTAAAAAACAGACAATGGAGAAGGCCCATGGTCTCATGGGGGGAACAAGCCCTGTTCTTTTCTGACAAAACAAAGCCCTAAACTACCTAGCTCTCATGCACTAATCCCTCCCTATTTCAGGAGGCGGATTTCGGATAAATCCCTGGCGCCACCGGTTGCGAGAAAGGAAGAATCGAGTGATATATGAAGAGATCAGTGATCCCGAAGAAAGCGAAGATGATGATTAAATCTGTAAGTGGTCCTTTGACACATCTCCTAAGCCCCAGAACACATCCTTTTCTCGTATGTGAGTGGATCAGTCATCTCCTTCTAGTCCTTAGGGGTGGAACACTGAAGCTGAAGTAATATGTCATGCTTCCTTCACTGCAAAGCTGGGTGGTTTGCAGACCTTCCCTACCTGGGATGCTGTGGGCTCCCAAATCCCAGGTCAGCTCTGAAGGTACAGGCCATGCCTTCCTCTGGCTTAGGAATTCAAAGACAAGGTGAGGTAGTCCCTGTGCTCTGAGCAGAGGGTTTGCCTGTAGAGCAGAGGCTCTGAGGTTCGGGAAAGCGTCGTAGACTTTGAAGGACGGGAGGAAACAGACCAGTGAGTCGGCAATGTGAACTCACTAGCATTTCTTTTCTTTCTTGTCTCCACCACAGAGAGTCGAAATAAGCCCAGGATGAGAAGAAGTATGGTGGGAATCCTGGATCAAAGTCATGACTTTGAAAGACTACGTATCAGTTCTATATATAGATATATGTATATATTTATTAAAATTCATTATAATTTTAGGGTTAAGCATCTGCTTTTATATTATTTGTCAAGTGTTCTCTTAGTAATTTTGTGGGATGTGTCAAACACTCTGTCAGGACTTTATGCCAAGCATTCCCTATGTATGACTGTCACTGTTCTAAGCCCAGCAGAATTGTTTGTTCTTCCTTTGCCAGGCAATCTTTAAGCATAGATCTCACTGCATGGCATCTGGTCAGTACTGGGGATATTACATGCTAAGCACTCTGTTAGTATTATTCTTACTGTGAAAAACCCACTCTCGTAGAATATCAATGTTTCAAGTAGCCTAGATGGCTCAGTGGTAAAGGATCCTGCTGCCAGGCCTGATGACGCGAGTTCAATCCTAAAGACGTCCATGGTGGACAGAGAGAACTGACTCCCTGACATTGTCTTTTGAAACTCACAACTGAACACACACACACACACACACACACACACAAAATGAAAATAAATCTATCCATATTCCATTCAGCGAGGCATATTCTTAATGTATACTGCTGTTTGTCTACCCTGTACCTGTCTTAGGAATCATGTGCTACCTGTCATCCTCTGCACTGAAGCACACTGCCCTTCCCTTGCCCAGGACTACTGAGCAGAGTTCTGTTGGTTTATTTTAACAATTTCTCTGTGCTTGCACACACATAATACATGTCATCACTATGATCATGTCATCTGCCATGCTCCACTAGAAATGTGTCTAGTCACAACCATCTTATTTCATTTTCTGGTCAGCACACACTTTCTCCCCTGTCTGCACACAGGTTACAAATCCAAATTCTGTGATGTAGGAGAATCTGGATTCTTGACAACACATGTGACCTTCATTTACCTAAGAGCCCGAGGCTCAGTGTAGACCATATACTCTAATCTTACCTTTTTGGAAGTTGTAATATCTGATTCTAGGGATTGAACCCTGGTCCTTCTGCATGCAAGGCAAGTGCTCTACCACTGAGCTACATTGGACTAGTAGTTACTGCCTGAGAAAAATAAAGGAAGAAAGGTTCCTTTGGGCCTAGAGTTTCAGCGGGTTCAGTTGATGGATACTTTTCCCATACATGCAGCATGTAGGAGAGGCTGGTCCTGCCTTTTGACTGACTAACATACCCAATAGGACCAGGGCTCAAGGTGTTACTCTAGAAAAAAATAAGACACACTGAGAGAGATTTAGAATTTATATGAACATGAATAGATGATGAAGTAGCCATTTAACCAAAATCTAAGGAAGGTGGTTCAACAAGTGTGAGACTAGAGGCTAAAGCATTATTAACAGATGCCAAGTACAAGGTCAGGACAGGCCTGAATGGCATCAAAGGCAGAAGATGTAGGGTAAAAGGGCCAGCCAAAGAAACCCACCCTGGCCCTGAAACCAGAGCCAGTAACAGAAATACACCATGGCCCTGAAACTAGAGCCAAACAACTAAAAAGGGCCAGTGAAAGAAAGACACTTTGGCCCTGAAAAGCCAGCTCTGCCCCCGACCAACTAAACCAACCAATCCCTGAGCAGCACATCTTCCCCCTGGAAAAACTCGACCCCTAAGAAGTCATACATAAGCCCCTTTGCCTGTCCTTCTCCATCCTGGCAGAGGCAGCCACTCTCCTGGATTCCTTCTTCCCAAATAAATCCCTTTCTTAAAAGAGTTTTGGGTGATCTTTTGCCGGCAAGGAGAGTCTCTGCTGGGAAGCTCCCTTGTGGGGGGCAGAGCAGAGCTCAGCTGTGACAGCTCTCTCTCGGAAAGGATCATCCCTACCATGTCCCAGCTTTAGGTATAGTCTGACTTTCTGGCAAGCCAGGATACCTTTCCCTCCAGAGCTGTGACACTTGCAGGTATAGCCTGACTTCCCAACAAGTCAGGATACCTTTCCCTCCAGAAGAGTTTAGAGAATAAGGGATTTAAGGCTCAGATCTGAAGAACACAGATGGTACAAATGAGATCTAGGGCTCTGGAGCGATGTAGACAAGGGACACGTAATCTGTATGTGCTGGAGTCAGGTCTAGACTTCACTAATATTGCATGGCAGATACTATGAGGTAAGTGGTGCCATACATCCATCTCATACACCAATCACACTTAGGAGCCTAATGCCCAGTGTAGCTCTCCTAGGGGCGAGAGAGGTAACGTGGGTCCCATGGCTATGGCTTTGATGAACTGAACTGGTGGCCTGGTGGAGAGAGGTAAGAGACCAGAGATCTCTGACTCAGCACTATGTAAGGATGCAGAGAGGAGTCAGAGGTGTTGATAAATGATCATGTTCAACAAAACAAGCTGAGTGCAGAAAGACAGATGCTTCAAGTCTCATTTCAATGAGTAACCACATTTAAATTTGTGTTCTTGTGTAATTTTGTGTGTAGGACATGGAATTAGAAAGGGTCCCATAAAATGGTAGGCTCAGTCCTTAGAGAGGTAAAAAGAGTGACTCTATACAGGGACAACTGGGGAGAAAGAAGGAGACCTACGAGATGAGGACAGATGGTGGGACAGGTGACTTTGGCACTTTGATTCAAAACCAAGAACATGGAGACATGTCATTAGGAAACCCATCACTTTGTATGCTGCCCTAAAACATTGAGTCAATAGAGTCCTGAGGGTGAAATGTAAAGAGAAAACGGTCTACGTCTGGAGCAGAATTAGTGGTCTTCTGGTGGAGAAAAAAAATCTCATATTTAGAGGAAACTGGGATCCATGAAAACGGAAGTTAGAAACTAGCCGTTCTTGTCACTCTCCAGCAGTGCCCTTAGCCTGTCATCTGTCTCACTAACACCCATTGTATGGCCATCAGAACAATCATGCATGGCAAGCAGAAACTGAAGAGCACTCCCAAGGCAAGAATAGTGGCAGACTGATGCCTCCAGCTGCAGTAGCATGCTCAGAGGTCTCTGGAATGGACCTTGTGTTCTAGGTCTCTGAAAATGCGGTCTAAGCCATTTCGTATTGCATTCATGCAGAATAGAAGAATAATAACAATGGCTCAATTGATTTATGGATATTTAAGTATTCTTCATATGCACCTATAGGGATTAAAACGTATATGATTTGCCTTCAACATATTAGGCACACCCAAATAGTAACTATTTATGAAAATATCAAATACACAATGAATACAACTTAAATGATCCAAGTGCCAATGGAGACATTTGGAAGTTCTGTATCTAAGTTATTCAGAATTCAATCTGTGTTTGCATCTGGATTTTGCTTCCTGGAGGATACTCAGCAGGTACAAATTCACCTGGAAAGGACACTGAATCTGGTGTGGGTGCCACCCTTCCAGGGTACTATGCTTGCTAGGTTGGCTGGCATGGGCTGCTCTTGTAATGACCAAATTCACCCAGCTTCTTGAACAAGTCATTTCTACCAGAGCTTTAGGCCCCAATGCTGAGCCATCATCTACAGTTTATGGCTCCAGGTACTGAAGAAACTGTTGGTTCAAGGAAATGAAAAGCAGAGTTACTGCATGCTGCATTGTTTTAACTGTAGATCCTGGTAAACTGGGATCTTCATTCAGCTCATCTGGCTACCCTTCAGAGGCTCTGCCCAGATGTCTTCACCTCCACTCTCATTTTTAGTGTGTCTGGAGCAGCCCTTTCCCCTGGAAACTCTTCTGACAATGGAGAATCTCATTCCAAGTCACCAATTTTACCCAGCTTGATGAGCATAGTTTTAGGAAGAAACCTGTAGATGAACAATGCCAAGTTTATTGCCTCTTGGAATGAGAGAAACTAAACATAATGAGTACAATGGAATGTTTCAAGAAAGAAAGGAAAAGATAGAGCTATATTACATGATTTTTTTGGTTTTTCAAGACAGGGTTTCTCTGTGTAGCTTTGCGCCTTTACTGGAACTCGCTTTGGAGACCAGGCTGGCCTCAAACTTAGAGATTGGCCTGCCTCTGCCTCCCGAGTGCTGGGATTAAAGGCGTGCGCCACCACCGCCCGGCACATGATTTATTAAAAGGTGAAATTTAAATGTTCCCTGTTCTGCTATATCAGCCTACATAGTTCAGCTTGCATAAATCTATACATTGGCGGAGTACATCTGTGGATGTACCTACTTCCAAAGCAGAACTCTTGAAGCTCTGCATTATGGCTTCTGTCTTCTGGATAATTCTTTTAGCGAGGAGCTATTTGTGCATTTTAGCAGGTTTAGCAGCATCTCTGAATGCTGTCCATCCCAATTGTGGCAAGAAAGCCGAAATATCAAGAGGAAATGTGGTAGCAATAAACATGACTGGGATCAAAACTCTATAATCAAGAAAAGCTCCCGATGGATGGTTTCTGTGTTCACTTTTGTGTATTCTAGCACATTAAAATGTCAAGTTTGGGTATAAGGTCAAATTTCCTTTAAGTATTTAAGTTTATGCCCATAAGTTAGTGCTGCTGTCAGAACTGGCCAGAGAAGTGTCTGGTAGCAGGTACTCCAGGGATTCTTACCTGGCCAAAGTGTTGAGAACATGTGATTGTTAATCCAAGCCTTAAATGAGACATGCATATCATCCGCTCCATGGGTCAGGGGACTCCATAGAAGAAAGTGAAGGAAGAATCTAAGAGGTAGAAGAAAGGGTGGAGGGGTGTGGACTTTAGTCTCTAGGACATGGCACAGCCTTTGCATACCTGCAGAAGACTGGGCCCTCACCATTCTGTCAAGGAGAGAGTAGACAGCTCATGAGCCTCTCTCCCATTCCTGACGAATGGTAGAGGGTTACGTTTGCTAGGGAGACAGGCTCGTGAAATTTCGCCCCTCCCTAAGGATCTATAGGTAGTTCAAGCTTTCAGAGGGTGAGAAAAATTTACTTCGGTGATGTAGCCACTAGTAAGGTGGCCATGATTCTAACCCCTAATGTGGTGATAAGTTGTGTACCCTAATAAAATTTGCCTGAAGATCAGAGAACAGAACAAGTCACTAGATTAAACATAGAGGTCAGGCAGTGGTGGCATACACCTTTAATTCTAGCACCCGGGAGGCAGAGATCCGTCTGGATCTCTGTGAGTTCAAAGCCACCCTGGACTACATGAGATTGACTCAGTCTAGGAGGGAAATGGAGCCAGGCAGTGGTGGTACACATCTTTAATCTGCACACTTGGGAATTACGTGCCTTTAATCTCGGCACTTGAGATCTCATGCCTTTGCTTGGGAAGCACACATGCCACTAATCCCAGCACTGGGAAGGAAGTGATGGCTGGGCAGAGAAAGGTATATAAGGAATGAGGAGACAGGAACTGAAGCTTTTCAGGCTGAGGAGTCCTAGAAGTAAGAGGTGGCAGTGACTTGTTCCTTTGTCTCTCTGATCTTTAAGCATTTACCCCAATAGCTGGCTCTGGATTTTTTTTTAATTAAAAGACCTATTAGAATTTCATGTTACATCCTAATACATGTCACTATAGGAAACAAATGAAAAATAGGTGTTGACCAAAAGAGTCCTGAAGATAGAAGAGAAGGTACCTGGGGATTGGCTGATTTCTACCTGGGTACTGGGATCAGGAGTAGTGGTAGGGAGAAAAAAACAGGTTACTTGGAGGTGATGGTGATAAAAATACATGGCTGGGTGACAATCTGTTAAATAACTCCTCCACACATGCTCCTCTAGGTAACCTTAACTGAAGTTACAGGTTGAAAAAAGCAAACAAATAATCAAACAAACAATCCCATGAAAATGGAAGGAAGACTGGTTGAGAAAAATACTGAGATCAGGAGGAATGGGAGGAGGACACAACTTGGCGATGGGACATAGTCATGAACAAAACATATACACATGTGTTAAATGTCTCAATGAAACATGTTAAAACAACAGCAACATACCTCCTTCCTAGTGTCAGAATCCTGGGTTTGTGACTCACTTCTTAGCATGGGCCAGCTCCTGGGACAGATCCCTAGAACTGCAAAAAATAACACTAAAGTCAAAAATGATGATGACCAGTGGATGAAGAGATGGTTCTGTGGTTAAGGGTACATACTGCTCCTACCAAATCCCAGATTTGGTTCCCAGAAGCCACATGGCAGCTCACCCAGTATTTAACTCCACTTCTAGGGTTGTGGTTCCCTCTACTAGCCTCCACAGGCACTGCACACACATTGTGCATATACACACAGGCAGGCAAATCATTCATAGAGATAAAATAAAAGCAAATGAATCTTTTTTTTTTTTAAAAAAAGGGACATGATCATCTGCATAGGAAATGGGACAATTCATTAAGATCTCCTGTGCATGTGCTCCTGATCCCCTTGAATAACAGAACTCAAACTTGTGCTGTTAACCCCAACCAGCCCTGCCTGTGCCCCCACTGGGCCCCTTTATTCCCCATATAGAGTCAAAGCCTATACAGTCAAGCTGTGAACTCCATCTACCCCTACTCACTGGACCCATCTCCTCAGCACACCTGGTCCCTTCTCTAGGCAGAGACATTCATCATGTTGCCAAATCCCCTCATCCCTGCAACCCTTCCAGAGAAGGGCACTGGACCCATATCTACAACTTCACTGACTCTAACTACTTACTGTAGGATTTCATGTCCCATGTCTGCCCCTCTTCTTTACGTAGAGATCTTAGTCCATCACCATCTCCACTAGAACCCTTTGCCAGAGGAAAGTCCTGAGCACCTCTCCCAGATTCCTGAAGACTGCCTGAGGGAATCTTCTAACTTGAGCACCATCAACCTTACTTAGTCTGGGCTGAGCCAAAACTGCTTCTGATAGCCCAGCTGAACATCAACATTAAGTTGCCCAAAGACTGAATCCTAAATCCCATACAGCTGATCTATCATTTGCCAAAAAAGAAAGCTTCAACAGAGGAAACAGGATCTCCATACCAAGAAACAATACCAATGACCTAATTCTAGATACTTAGGTCTAGATGAATAGGCAAAACAGTCTTGGACAAAAATTAGTACTCCAACATTAATGTTACCCAAGAACCGTGACTTGGATGATGTATAATGATTTCAAAATAGCAGTAATAATCATGATTAAGGAACTCAAAAGGATATGAATAAATTCCATAATAAAGACTGTCTAAACACAATTGAAAGAAATAATGAAACAGTTCAAGATATGAAAATAAAAATCAATAGAGACTCTCTGAAGAAAAATGAAATAAGATGTGAAAAGAAAATTTCAGTAATTCAAACATAAATTCAGAGGAAATCCCCACCAATAGATTGGATCAGGTAGAAGAGAGAATATTGAGTCTTGAAGATAAGGTAGAGGATCTGGAACATTCAAAGAAAATGTCAAATCCAAAATAAAGAAACTCAAGAATGAAACATGCAGGAACTCTGGAACACTATAAAAAGAACAACTCTATGAATAATAGGTAGAGAAGAAGATGAGACCCAGGTCAAAGGCACAGAAAATATTTTCAATAACGTCATAAAAAGATAAACTAAGGAAAAGAGGGGCCTATCAATGTCCAAGACATAGTCAGAATACCAGAAAAGAAAGTCTGTGGTTTCTGCTCACATCATATAACAGTTAAAACACTGAATATACAGAACAAAGAAAGGATATTGAAAACTGCAAGAGGCAAATATCAAGTCACATACAAATGCAGGCCTATCATAATAAGAGCTGATTTTTCAATACAGGTCATGAAATCCAGAAGGGATTAGACCACTGTTACACGTTTGGAAAGACCACCGACATCAGCCCATACTACTATATTCAGGAAAACTCATGTATAATTAAAGAAGAAAGTAAAACTTCCCTTCATAAAAACAGATAAAGGAATTTATGATCATTAAGTCCACTCCATGGAAGATGATGAAGGGAATACTCAGGTCTGAAGAGAAGGTTTCACATGCCCAAGAAAGCATAAAGAACAAATAAATAGATGCAGAAAATTGGATCAAAAGAGGTTGACTGAAACACCACAAAGCAAGAAAATGATAAGAATACACATTATTTAATAATAATTCTTAATATTAGTGGTCTTGAATCCCCAGTAAAGAGTCACAGACTAACAAATTGGATTAGAAAATAGGATTCATCTTTTTTTGATACCTCCAAGAAATGCATTTCACTAACAATGATAGAAACTACCTTAGGATAAAAGGATGGAAAATTGTATTCAAAATAAATGGAACTAATAATAAGCAAGTGTAGTCCTTCTAATATCTAAAAGAAACTAGACTTTAAACCAAAATAATCAGAAGGGATAAGGAGGGACATTTCATACTAATTAAAGAAAAAATCCAACAACAGCATTGTCTTAGTCAGTGTTCTACTGCTGTGAAGAGACACCATGACCATGATAACTCATAAAAGAAAGCATTTAATTAGGGCTTACAGTTTCCGAGGTTTAGTCCATTATCCTCATGGTGGGGAGCATGGTGGCACACAGGCAGATACGGCAGCTGAGAATTCTGGATCTGAAGGCAGCAAGAAGACAGAGCCACTGGGCCTGGCTTGGGCTTTTGAAACCTCAAAGCCCACCCCCTGTGACACACTTCCTCCCAGAAGGCCACACCTCCTAATCCTTTCAAATAGCTCCAGTCCCAGGTGACTAAGCATTGAAGTATATGAGCCTATGGGGCCATTCTTATTCCAACCACCACATTCCACTTCCTGACCCCCATAGACTAATGGCTATATTATAATGCAAAATGCATGTAGTCCAACTTCAAAAGTTTCCAAAGTCTATCACAGTTTCAACACTGCTTAAAAATCTAAAGTTCAAAGTCTCTTCTGAGACTCAAGGCAGTCTCTTAACTTTAACCACCAGTAAAATTAAAATAAAAAAGCAGATCACATACTTCCAACATACAATGGCAAAGAATATAGATTACTATTCAAAAATGGAGGGAAGGGAACATAGTGAGGAAATACTGGACCAAAGCAAGACTGAAAACCATCTGGGCAAACTCCAAACTGCATCTCCATGTCTGATGTCAAAGCACTCTTCAGATCTTCAGCTCCTTTCAGCTTTGTTGAGTACAACACACTTTTCTCTCTTGGGCTGGTTCCACACCCAGTCTGCAGCTTTCCTTTGCAGGTATGATACCCATGACTCTGCCATCTCCAACATCTTTTGGTCTCCAACATAATCCAGGTTTCACCTTCACAGCTTCACATGCAATGGCCTCCCTGAGCCCCTCTTTGCAGGGATAACCCTGACACATGCCTGGCCTCAGTGGCTTTCCTTAGTTGCAGAGGGAGATTCCATAACCCCTTCTTGTATCCTTGACTCTAAAGTCAGAACTATGGTGGCCAAAGCTGCCAATTGCTTCTTGCCAGGGCTGGAACATGGGCCCCTCTTTCAATTACAATGGCATCAGCTTTCTGTTGATGGTTTCCTTTACTACTTAAGCTTTTCTTTAATCCCCTTTTACAAGTTGGAAACTTAGCTGGGTGGGGTCTTTCTCTGAGGTCAGCACTCCCTTTATTCTATTTAGGATCAGGTTTCTCTTTAAACTTTTTATCTCCTTGAGCACAGGATTTAGCTCTATTATACTTCCTGGTGCTCCTTTTCTCCTCAAACTGTACATTTTCTATTTTTCCTTGCTCAGCTTGCTCCTTTTCATTATAGTCCTGCATAAGAGTAAACATTAATAACCACACGGCAGGGTCAATATTAGGCTGTCTTGAAAATCCTTTGCTAATAACATTAATCCAAAACTCAATTTAGCCTCATACAGATTTTTTTGTCAAGGGCAGAAAGCAGCCACATTCTTTGCCAAAATATCACAAGAATGGTCTCTAGGCCACTTACTAATATTTTTCTTCTCTGAAACCTCTTGATCCAGGCCATCATAATCGACACTGCTCTCAGCACTACTGTCTTCCACATTCCTACTTGTGTGGCCCATTAAGCCCTGCTTAAAGAGTTCAACTGCTTTTCTAGTCCAAAGTCCCACAGTCCACATTCCACCAGCAAGCAGCATGGTCAGGCCTGTCACAGCAATACCATGCTTTCTGGTACCAACATTTGTCTTAGTCAGTGGGAATATGGCGGATACATGCAGACATGGTATTGGAGAAGTAGATGAGAGTTCTACATGTGGATCCAAAGAGAGCAGGGAGAGAGAGACACTGGGCCTGGCTTGGGCTTTTGAAAGCCCACCCCTAGTGACACACTTCCTTCAACAAGACCACACCTCCTAATCCTTTCAAACAGTGCCAGTCCCTGGTGATTAAGAATTCAAATATATGAACCTATGGGGGGCATTCTTATTCAAACCACCACAACCATATTATAATACTAAGCAAGCATATAGTCACCAAACCCAGGAGCACCATATTTCATACAAGAAACACTATTAGATTTAAAACTACAGACTAACACAGTGATAATGGGTAATTTTAATATCTCATGTTCACCAATATATAAGTTATCTGGAAAAACCTAAATTGAGAAACTCTGGAGTCAAAGGACATCAAAAATTAAAGGGGCATCTTTCTCCAGGATCTAGCCAAGTGAGATCTGATTTTCCCTTCTATGTACCCTCCTCAATTGCCAGATCTAACTGGGGTCCAACATCCGGTGCACAGGTCTAGTCCAGCCACCTTGGCCGGCACTGCAACCAACCTCTAGGTGTACACTAGAACCAGCCCTTCCTGCCCCTGACCCACAGGCCCACCCATACTATATCCAACCTCTCCACCAATTCATATCCTGCACATCATACCACAGGGTCTAGCTGGGTAGTAGGTTTGCCTGATCCTCTCCTCCACACACCTTCCCCAACACTCAGATATGTCCCCACACTCCAGGCTTGGACCAGAATGCACATCCTGTACACAAGCCCAGTCCTTTGTGTCTACCTGACTATATCCTTCCTAAACCATATTCAACCTCTAAGCTAAACCCAACCCACCTATTCTTTCTTTTGCCCCAAAATGCTCTGTCCATACTATATACAGAACTAACAAAAGACGTCCATATGCCCAGATCTCATGACAAAATAAACCATGTGTTAGGTCAAGACTATTTCTTCCCAACACCTACCAGTTCTGTAGAAATGTTCTCTAATGGTAATTACCTAGATGAGCCGCAGGACACACATTTTAAAGGAGCAATCATAAACTTATTCAAAGAATTTAAGGTTTTTTTTCCTATAAAGGAAAACATTTAACTGTGGCTGGCTTACAGTTCAGAGGTTTAGTCTATTATCATCATGGTGGGAAGCATGGTGGCACTCAGGCAGACATGGTGCTACAGAAGGAGTTGAGAGCTCTACATCTTGACTCATAGACAACAGGAAGTGGTCTGTCTCACTAGGTGTGGCTTGAGCACATATGAGACCTCAAAGCCCACCTTCCACAGTGACACACTTCCTCCAACAAAATTACACCTACTCTAACAAGGCCATACTTCCTAATATGCCACTCCATATGGGGGCCATTTTCTTTCAAACCACATTCCACTCCCTGGTCCTCAAGGGCCTGTAGCCATATTATAATGTAAAAATGCATTCAGTCCAACTTCAAAAGTCCCCATTGTCTATAACAGTCTCAAACTTATTTAAAAGTCTAAAGTTCAAAATCTCTTCTGAGATTCATGTAGTCTCTTAATTGTAATCACCTGTAAAATCAAAATAAAAAGCAGATCACATACTTCCAACATACAATGGCACAGGATATATATTACCATTCCAAACTGTAGGGAAGGAAGCATAGTGAGGAAATACTGGACCAAAGCAAGACCAAAAACGAGCTGGGCAGACTACAAATTCTGCATCTCCATGTCTGATGTCAAAGCACTCTTCAGATCTCCAACTCCATCCATCTTTGTTGACTGCAACACACTTCTCTCTCCTGGGCTGGTTCCACTCCCTGCTAGCAGCTCTCCTTGGCAGGTATCCCACAGCTCTGGCATCTCCAACATCTTTGGGTCTCCAAGGCAATCAGGCTTCAACTTCATAGCTTTCTTTATGCAATGGCCTCTCTAGGCCTCCATTCAGGGAAAACCCTGACACATGCCTGGCCTCATCTCATGGAGGCAAGTTTCACAGGCCCTTTCTTCTATCCTTGACTCTAAAGCCAGAACCATGTGGCCACAGTTGCCAAGTTCTGCTGCTTGCTGGGGCTGGAACATGGTCCCCTTTTTCAATTACATCTTTACCAGCTTCCTGTTTTCTTTGGTTTCCTTCACTGCTTAATCTTGGCATTCCAGAAACTGGATCTGTAGGCCAGGCTGGCCTCAAACTCAGATATCTGCCTGCCTCTGCCTTCCCAGTGCTGGGATTAAAGGCGTGCGCCGCATCTGGCTCTAAACTTCTCTTTAATTCCTTTTCAGAAGTTGTAAATTAGCTGGGTGGGATCTTGCCCTGAGCTCACCACTCCCTTTATTCCATTTCTTAATCTGTTTTTCTCCTTGAACATAGGACTCAGCTCCATTCTACTTTCTGGTACTCCTTCTTCTCCTCAAATTTTACATTTTTCTCTTTGCTCAGCTAGCTCCTTTTCATTACAAATCTTTATAAGCATGAACACTAGTAACCACAGGACAGAGTCTATACTAGGCTGTTTTGAGATTTCTTTTGACAAAGGGAATTAATCCAAATCTCTTCACTTTAGCCTCAGGCAGAGTTTTTGGACAAGGGCAAAAAGGAGTTAACCTAGAACAATCTCTAGGCAACATACTAAAGTTCTTCTCCTTTGAGACCTCTTGAGTCAGACACTCACAGTTCAAATCACCCTCAGCACCACTGTCTTCCATGCTCTTACTAGGATGGCCCATTAAGCAGCACCTAAAGCATTCATCTGCTTTTCTAATCCACAATTCCAAGGTCCATATTCCTTCAAACAAAAGCATGGTCAGGCCCATCACATCAATACCCCAGTCCTTGGTACCAACTTCTGTCTTAGTTAGAGTTTCTATTGCTGTGAAGAGACACCATGATCATGGCAACTCTTATAAAGGAAAACATTTAATTGGGGTGGCTCACTTACAGTTCAGAGGTTTAGTCCGTTATCCTCATGGCAGGAAGCAAGGCAGCATGCAGGCAGACATGGTGCTGGAGAAGGAGTTGAAAGTTCTTACATCTTGACTCACAGGCAACAGGTAGCGGTCTGTCTTGAATTCAAGTTTTAAAAAGACAAAAAGAAACATCTCAATAAACTCAAAGAGAAAGAATTTAACAATAGTAATTGCCTGAGTGATGCCCAAGAAAAAACAAACATGAAGTGGAGGGAAATGAGGAAAACAATGCAGGATTTTAAAATGGAATTAAATAAAGAGCAATTTTTAAAGGACCCAAGCTGAAATGAAGATGGAATTGAAAAAAAACCCTAATAATCTAAAAGAAAATTCAAAGGAAAACCCCACAAGTTATATGAACCAAGCAAAAGCTAGACTATCAGGACTCAAAGATAAAAAATACATAGGAAATGTGGTACACCATGAAAAGACCAAATCTTCAAATTATAGGCATAGATGAGGGAGAAGCCCAGGCCGATGTCACAAATCAGTTCTCCAACAAGATCACAGAATATAATTTCCCTAGACTAAGGAGAGACACACCTTACAAACAGAAGCTCACAGAACACAAAATAGACAAGACCAGAAAAATAAATCCCCACAGCATAGGAGAGTTAAAACACTAAGTAGACAGGGCAAAGAAAGTGTATTGAAAGCTGCAAGAGAAAAATAGCAAGTCACAAATAAAGGAAAACCTATCAGAATAGCAAATGATTTCTCAGTGGAAAGTTAGAAAGCCAGAAGATCCTGGAACAATGCTAAAGAACCTCAATGACCAAACTAGATTAGTTTGTCCAGTGAAACTATGTGCCATAGCTTAAAGAGGAAGAAAACCTTTCCATGATAATAAACAGCCACCAGGAAGACACTGCTGTCCTAAACATATATGCATCAAACTGTGGTATACCCAATTTCATTAAAGAGACAGAGTAGCAACAACCTGTTAATTCTATGTGAATTCAATATCCCAGTTTCTCCAATAGACAAGTCATCTGGACAGAAAATAGAGACTCATGAGAATTAAATGGCATCATACATCAAATACATTTAACAGATTACCTACAGAACATTCCACATAAACACTAAAGGACACACCTTAAACACTAAAGCAGCACAAGGAACGTTCTCTAAAACAGACCACATCCTGGGACACAAAACAATTCTTGACAAATTCAGAAAGATTAAAATAACACTGTGTATCCTATCTGATCATAATGCAGTAAAACTTCAAACTGACAGCAGACATATCTCTAGTAAATACACAAACTCGTGGAGATTAAACAGTACATTACTGAACGATGAATGGGTCAAAGAAGAAATCAAAAGAGAAATAAAAAAATTTCTGGAACTAAAGGAAAACACGCCATGAAACCTCTGGGATACATTGAAAGTAGTTCTATGAGGGAAAAATTAGAGCTCTAAGTGTCTACAATAAAAAAAAATAAGAAAAAAAAGGCACACCTCAGAAAAGAGGTGTGGGCTGCAGCCCCTCAGGAGCCTCTGATCAGGAGGGCTGGGAGAAAAGCCAGCTTTTTGCCAGTCTGGCGACCCACTCAGGTGAGCCACCACCACTGCACCCCTCCATCTCCTCCACCGCCCCCCTCCATCCTCCATCCTCCCCCCTCCAGCGCGCCCCCAAGGCCGGCTCCGCCCCCTCTTGGAGTGGGTGGTGTGCTCCTGCGGCTCCTGTCGTGTCGCAGGCACACGCACCGTTGGCGGAGCTGCACTTAAAGTGGTCTGAGCAGGTCCGGCATTGCCCCCACCACTGCGCAGACTGACTGAAGCGACAGGCCCAGCGAGCTGCTCGCTTGAGTTTCCACCAGCTCGGGCCCATCTTTCTCTCGGCGTCTGGGCCAAACACATGTAACTCGCATCTGGCCGCCCAGGTACCCCGCAGCTGACGCCCACCGGTGTCGTCGCCTGGGGCAGGTGCTCAGCGCGGACGAACTCGCGGCGGGCAGAGGCCCAGGCGGCCAGCGGCCTACCCGACCATCGGAGCCCGCCTCTCGGGCCTCGTTCCCAGCCAGTCCGGGGTCGCCCGCCTAGGGGCCGTCATCATGGGCCACCTTCTCTCGAAGGAGCCTCGTAACCGCCCGAGCCAGAAGAGGCCTCGCTGCTGCAGCTGGTGCCGCCGCCGGCGCCCTCTCATCAGGCTGCCCGGCCGGACTTCGGCCAAGTCGTCCCCGCAGTCGCAGTCGCAGACGCAGTCGCCGTCGGCGTCCCCGCAGAACCGGGACTGCTTCTTCCGCGGGCCCTGCATGCTGTGCTTCATCGTGCACAGCCCCAGCGGGCCCGCCCCCGCCGGCCCAGAGGAGGAGCCGCCGCTGTCGCCGCAGCCGCTGCGGGACAGGGCCTACGCCACCCCCCTGCAGCACCTGGAGCCGCGCTACTCGGCCTTGGCGTCCGACGACGCCGCCGCGGCCGCCCGCCGCTTCCTGCTGTCCTCGGCCGCTGCCGCCGCCGCCGCCACCTCCTCGGCCTCGTCGCCCGGGACCCGCTGCAAAGAGCTGGGCCTGGCAGCCGCCGCCGCCTGGGAGCAGCAGGGCCGGAGCCTCTTCATGGCCAGCATGGGCCCGTTGCGCTTTCTGGGGCCCCCGGCCGCCTCTCAGCTTTTTCAGGCGCTGCCGCCGCCGCAGGCCGAGTACCCCGTGCCCCCCGAGATCGTGTGCAAGCGGAAGGGGGTTGGGAATGCCGACTGCAGCTTTTGCAGGCAGCCTCGCTGCGGCGGTGCGGGCGCTGGCTGCGGCGGGGGAGGATCTGTTGGGGGAGGTGCCTCTCTGATGCAGCCGCTGGATGCAGGATGCTGCCAGGCCCAGGAGCAGCTCCTGCCACCGCTCGGCTCCAGGCCCGCCTCTCCTGCCTCCGAGTGTGACCTCTTTGAGGACGCCGGAGACGTTTTCCGAGCTGGAGGCATCGCCCACTGGTCGGTCCAGCAGCCCGAAGGCCGTGACGCAGATTATCAGAAGACCTCCGAAAACGCCTGCAGCTATTTTAGGGAGCCGGTCCCCGAAACCCTCGATGTTAACCAACTGCCAGGGTCCATCGTGCTTGAGGTGGATCTGGATGATTAGGCCTAGGGATGATAGTTTCCCCGCAACCCCGGCCTCCGCGCCCTCCTGAGGCCTTCTTCCCCTCCCCCCACCGCCCCCCCCCCTGCATGGAGGAGTGGGGTTCCTTGGCAGCCGGGGATGCCGAAGGGGATACTGGGAAGCCACTAGGCCCTGTGCTTAAGGCCTGTTTTGACGCAGAAAAGCTTGGAGTCTGCTGAATGCCTTGTAGTAGATTAGGTCTGTTCCCACAATTCAGGATTCATTTATTGCATTAGCAAATCCCGATATAGAAGCTATTAGATTTCTGTGGAATAAATATATGCACACTTGAGCAATTTATATTTGGTGGGTAACAACTTTACATATTGCTGTTTGAACGTTTTCAAACTGTTTTCAGGTTTGATAGCTGCTAGTTAGTGCCAATAGCTTACAATTAAGCATGTACCGTGATCAATCACTGTATCAGAGCTTTATATATATAAACCTCATGGATTCCTCCATTTGATGCTGTGAGACAAGTGCTGTTAACATTTACTGTATTCAAAAAGAAACTGACATTCCAGTGTTTTGAGACAGATGGCTTACTCCAGTGAGCCAGGAGGACAAGGACTTCTTGTTTTGTCTTGTGAAACTAACGTTTTGTCTTGTTTTCTCTTGTGAAACCAACAGCCTAGATGGACTTGAAAATGGTTGAATGACTGGTTCAAGGCCACACCCATAAACTAAAGGGCAAATCTGGGTCTTGAAGCGGGGAATTTTGGCCAGCTTGACTTGAAGAAAACCCTGTTGTTTATGCTGTTGTATCCCTTCTTACATCCTTGCCTTTATATGCAATGAACTGTACCAGAAGTCAGAAGTCTTTCATGTTGGGGTTGGGTCAGTGAAGAAGTGAAGTGCCTGCTGGGAATTTTGTGTCACTGTCAATTGCTAAGTAACATTTCCTGCTTTGTCAGAGCTAGGGACAAATTTTGTGATAGTGTATATTAAGTTATTGACTCCCTCCCTTGGTTTCTGTCTTTGTTCCCACACCTTTTCCTGGAGATAAATAAGAACTTGATTTTTCAGTGTGAACCATATTTAAATAAGACTAGTCAGAAATGACCTTCAGGAGAATGTGGCTGCTTTCATTGTTACTGAATTAACTGCCAATGAATTGTAAATGTTACTGTCACATCAGTGTACCTTATTTGAGTAGACTTTTAACATATGTGTAACTATGTACTTGGATCTGTTTTACTGTGACATTGATGCTCTTGTGAACAATACAGCAAAAAACCAGACACGTGTCCCATTTTCTTGTGTCAAAACACAATGATTTAATTATTAGGGAGGTATATTTGATGGAGCAGTAATTACTTTGTGTGTTCAGGGGATGAATTTTAGGGCAGAGGGAACTTCTCAAGTCCTTTAAATCACTGGATAATACAGGTAAATAAAATAGCAACAAAAATATCAGAGAAAGCACAAATGATACAACTCAAACATTTGGAAAAATAAAAATAAACCAAGTCCAAAATAGCAATAAGTAATAAAAATCAGAGCTAAAATCAATAAAATAAACAACAGTATAAAGAATCAACACATCTGAGAGCTGGTGCTCTGAGATGATTAAAAAAGATTGGCAGGCTGCTGACCCAACTAAACAAAAGAAAGACAGGACCCCAATTCACAGAATCTAAAATAGCAGAGAAAAAATTACAACAAACACTAAAGAAATTCAGGATATTATAAAGGAATATTTAAAAACCAGTAATCCATTAGGTTAAAAATCCTAAAAGAAATAGATGAATTCTAGATTTACCTAAGCTACCAAAATTAAAACAAGAAGACATCAACCTAAACAAACCCATAACAAATGAGATCAAAACAGTAATGAAAAGCCCTCCAACTAAAAAAAGCCTAGGCCCAGGTGGAGTCACACCAGAATTCTATCAGGTCTTCAAAGAAGATCTATAAACAATCCTTAAAATTTTAAATATATATATTTATTAATACTAAACATAAGCAATACACTATTAATATATTTAAAAACCATTTTAAATAAGTATACATATTTAATTATGAGCACAGGTGTGTGAGCATGTGCACACACATCTCCCCACCCCCCACCCCCCACCCCCCACCCCCACACACTTACACAAAATACTTCCAAACTCCTTTTACAAAGCCAGCTGTCACTCTAAAACCAAACAGGTAAAGACAAAACCCAAAATGAAAGCTACAGGCCAATATCCCTGATGACTATAAATTTAAAATGTGTAACACGAATCTTAAAAGGTCTTATTGATAGAAAACCCAGAGCCAGATATTGGGATGAAAGCTGAAAGATTAGATAAGCAGAGCAAGCCGCAGCCAACCTCATCTTACCAACTCCTCAGCCTCCAGAGCGCAAGAGACTTCCTGTTTATTCACGCCTTACCTGCCTTTCTGTGCCCTGCCATCTTCCGTCCTTCCTAGTGCTGGGATTAAAGGTGTGTGTGCTCCTCAAATACTTGGTAGCAAAAGCATGAGATCTCAAGTGCTGGGATTAAAGGCGTGTGCCACCATGTCTGGCTCTGTTTCCAGTGTGGCGTCGAACTCACAGAGATCCAGAAGGATCTCTGCTCCTGAGTGATAGGATTAAGGGTGTGTGTCACCACTGCCTGATCTCTGTGTCTAATCTAGTGGCTGCCTCTGTCCTCCGATCCCCAGGCACATTTATTAGGGTACACAATATATTGGGGTAAACAATATATGACCACAAAAATGCTTAATAAAATATATGTAAGTGGAATGCATACACACATAAAAATGATTATTCACCATGACCAGGCTGGATTTATCCCTGAAATGCAAGTCAATAAATGTAATAAACCACATGAGTGGGTGTTGGTTAAACAGCTCGCTGCTCGTGGCTGAGGAGAGTGCTGGGCGGAAGAATCACAAGCCATAGTTACCTTTTTAGAGCTTTGTTGGGGGTGGAGAGGAAGAGAGAGGGGAGTGAGAGGGGGGGTACAGACAGAAGGAGAGAGTGGAAAGAGAAGGGAGGCACATAGAGGGCCCACCCGCTTTTTAGGCTGGGACGCCATCGCAGGCTGATGACGTAATTAAGGACAGAATCCTTACAGTGGGGATAAAGACAGAATCACATGATCATCTCAATAGATGGCAGAAAAGCCTTTGACAAAATCCAACATGCCTCCGTGATAAAAGTCCTGGATGAAGTAGAACTAGAGGGAACATATATAACTCAACATAATAAAAACTAAATATGATAAACCCACAGTTGAGATCAGCCCAAATAGAGGGAAATCTTGAAGCAATCCCACTGATATCATGTATGAGACAGGGCTGTCCACTATCTCCACTCCTTTTCAATACTGTGGTCAAAGCACTAGCTGGAGTAATGAGGCAAGAGAAGGAAATAAAAGGGATACAAATAGGAAGAGAAGTCAGATTGCCCCTATTTGCAGATGACATGGTATTATATATAAGATTCAAAATTTCTATCAGAAAACTTCTAGAAACAAACAAATTCATCAATGTGGCAGGATACAAAATCAACTTGCACAAATCAATAGCTTTTCTATAAACCAACAAAACATGCCTAGAAAGAGATTGTAGACACATTCACATTCATAATAGCCTCAAAGAAAATAAAATTTCTAGGAATAAGTCTAACTAAGGAGATTAAAATACCTTTACAATGAAAACTTTAAACCTATGAAGAGAGAGAGAGAGAGAGAGAGAGAGAGAGAGAAAGAGACCCTAGAAAATGGAAACACACCCCATGCACATGGATTGGTAGAATTAATATTGTGAAAATGTGTAACATGAACCTCAAAAGCTCTTATTAATAAAAAAACACGCCGGGCGGTGGTGGCGCACGCCTTTAATCCCAGCACTCGGGAGGCAGAGCCAGGCGGATCTCTGTGAGTTCGAGGCCAGCCTGGGCTACCAAGTGAGTCCCAGGAAAGGTGCAAAGCTACACAGAGAAACCCTGTCTTGAAAAACCAAAAAAAAAAACAAAAAAAAAACACAGAGTCAGATATTGGGGTGAAAACTGAGAGATCAGAGGAATAGAACAAGGCCACAGCCAACCTCACCTTACCAACTCCTCAGCCTCCAGAGAGAGCTACTTCCTGTATACTCATGCCCATATACCTTTCTATGTTCTGCCATCTTACTTCCTCTCTCTTTGCCTAGCTATCTCACTTCCTCTTTCTGCCCAGTTCTATCACTTCCTGTCTGTCTGTATAGACCTCCAAACCTTTATGGTTAACTTGTACTGGGATTAAAGGTGTGTGTGACCATGCCTGGCTCTGTTCCCAGTGTGGCCTTGAACTCAAGAGATCCGGATGTATCTCTGCCTCCTGGAATGCTAGGGTTAAAGGTGTGTGCTACCACTGCCTGACTTCTATGTTTAATATAGTGTCTGACTTTTTCCTCTGATCCCCAGGCAAGCTTTATTAAAGCACAAATAAGATATCACCACAAAAATGACAATTTTACCAAAAGCCATTTATAGATTCAATGCAATCTCAATCCAAATCTTCATATCACTCTTCACAGAAATAGAAAAAAAAATTATCCTAAAATTCTTATGGAAGTACAAAAGATCTATATAGCCAAAACAACCCTGAGCAAAAAGAACAATGCTGCAGGAATTACCATTCTAATTCTCAAGATGTACTACAGAGCCATAGTAATAAAAACAATATGGTATTGGTGGAAAGACAGATGTGAAGAAATCTATTGGTTACCCCCATAACATCTGTGGTAGTTTGAATGTAATTGGCCTCCATCATTGTAGGGAGCCGCCATTCTAAGATGGCGCTGGCTTCCTGGTAGCCTAGCTGTAAACAACTCCATATTTGGCTATGATGCACGAGTATGGTAATTGGCCTTATGTCCTCAGCCTATCCCGTGGCTCCCCGTGCTAGCATTCTGGCGGGACCCAATCACAGTACGGCACGTTTGCCTGATTCCCTTTATAAGCAGCGGCAGTTTAGTCCTCGGGGCCCCTCACCTCCCGCTCTCCCTTAACCAAGAGGTACTCCAATAAAGTGTGTTCTGAGACGGATCCTCGCATGGTGGTCGTTCTTCCTTGCTGGCCGAGGAGCGCGCCGCACATCATCTCATAGGGAGTGGCACTATTAGGAGGTGTGGCCTTGTTGGAGTAGGTGTGTCCTTCTTGGAGGAAGTGTGTCACTGTGGGGGTGGGCTTTGAGGTTTCCTATGCTCAGGATACCAGCCAGTGTCTCAGTTGACTTCCTGTTGCCTGTAAGATGTAGGACTCTCAGCTACTCCTCCAGTAGCACAACTGCTGGCAGGCTGCCCTGTTCCCAACCATGATGGTAATGACTGAACCTCTGAAACTGTAAGTGAGCCAGCACAATAAATGTTGTTCTTTATAAGAGTTGCCATGAGTATAGTGTCTTTTCACAATAATAGAAAGCCTAACTAAGACAATATCTATGCCCCTATGCACCTTTGGGCATATCTTGCCATGATGGTCATTATCCTACCTCACAGGGTTTACAGCTGACAAAGACTGTTGATGACTTTCCCCCCTCCAGAACCATACATAACAATTCTGTATTATAAAAGCTAGCCACTAGTACAGGGAGCCTTGCTCCAAATGGGCCCGGCAACCTGGGACAGATATATGAAGTCGACACAGTGAGGAAACTATGACCACCTGTTTCAAACAAGTAGCCCTGGATAGCTTGGGCCATTTTTATTTTTAGGATTTCAATGGTTTACATGAACAGTTTTACAATCAAATTTGTTTCCTCATGTGCTATGAGATGGTCTTCCTGTACACTGTGAATATGTGTTGCTACCATTGGTTAATAAATAAGATGCTTTGGGCCAATGGCAAGGCAGCTTAGAGGCAGGTGGAAAATCCAAGCAGAGACACAAAGAGGAAGAAGAGCGGAGTCGGGGGAGATGCTGAGAGTCGCCTGAGGAAGCAAGATATAATGCAACACAGCTAATGCCATGGCCACATGTCAAAACATAGACCAAAACAGTTTGCAATTAATAGTAAGCCTCTGAGTGACTATTTTATAAGCTGCTGCGGGCTGGAAGGGACTCAGGAAAACTTCTGGCTACACTCATGTTTCTAATAACGGTGACAATCATAGCCACTTTGTTCCTTTACCTCGTTCTCCTCCTGTCCCCCAACTTTCCCACCAGTAACCATCACCTACTTGGTTCATAGCTCTACTGTTAGAAGCATCAGCAGAGTTGCGAGCAACAAGGGAAGTTTTCTAACTAGGCACACCTACAGGTTAAACAGTGTGCCCAGGTGGCAGCATTCGTGATTACAGTGTCATGCAAAGTGAAAGAGAGTTTTGTCTCTAGTGGTTAATATTTACATCAGGCAGGGTCTGAGTTCTCACCATCAACTCCCCAGCCGAAGCTGGATCAACCCATTCTACATCCTGTACCAGTCGATCTCCTCCAGGCTTCCCCCCTTATCCTATAGACAACATAACTTGGAAGCTCACTCTCAATAGCTGGCACTACTTATCCCTTCTGTCATGTCTCCTTCCTCTCAACTTCCTCCAGTACTGGCACAGCCATTAGAAAGGAGGGCACTGTGGGTTTCCATGATTCTGCTTCATCCCTGCTCCTAGATGTTCCCAGTAACTCCTGATATCATCGATTTATTTGCATTCCTCCTAGACTCTTGTGATTAAAATCATTCTCTCCAGAACTGTTATGCAAATTTGGAATGTCATGAACTCCTGTGGCTCTTTGAGGATAGTCACAAGGTGCATTGGAAAGGCAACATCATGTTCTTGAGAAGCCTGAGTTCATGGTCACACTTGAAACATCAAAGGCTTCAGGGGCTGAGTCAGGTTCACTGTGTATTTTGAACATCATCCCCTCTGGCTCACCCTGAGGAGAGTCATGCGGGGGGGGGGGGGGGCGGTTTCCTAATGCAATAGCCATTCCATCCATAGTCCTGAGAAAGTGAACTAGAGGCAGCCAGCGGTGTGGTTTGTATAAGGAGAGCAAGGAGGGCGTGTAGTGCATGTGTTCCTGGGGGCGTGCTCAGAGTTATGCAGTGAACTGTCCATCCGCCTTGCCACAGTGGGTCAGGTTCCCTAGGGCATTGCCACAAGGAGAACTTGTAAGTGCTGTTCTCAGGCCTTGTCCCCTGAAGAAGTCACATGGCTCCCAGCAAGCCACATTGTAAAACAGTTTGGCAGTTTCACAGAAACATAACTACACACCTCTTGTATAATATTAGAGGGACCAGGCTTAATATTAATACTTCCCAGGGGCTCAGGAGAGAAACTACTAACGGTGAGGACTATTTTCGGGAAATAGAATCTCAGCATAGCGAGCTCTATAGTCCACCTGCTTTAATTCCTCTGGGATAACATCCTATTTACACAGCTTCAGTTCTGTTCTCGTGCCTAGCTCCTTTCTTGCCTGATTTCTCTCTATATTTATCTACTGCTCCCTCTAAGTTCTATCTTAATTCTCTCATCTCAATTCTGTCTCATCTAGGTACTTTTCATCTTGTTCTTACCCAGCTAGTAATTCCCCATCTGACTCTTCCTCATCTTCCATCTCGTCCACACGGACTCGCAGGTCAAAATCCTCCTTATCTCTCTCTGTTCTCCTTCTAAGTTCTCCTTGTTCCCCCTAAGTCTCCCAGCAACCCAGTTATAGACCCAAGCAATAGCAGTCCCCTGGTCCAGCAAAGTCACCAGGCTTGAATTCTATGGGGTCATAAAGGCAGGTAAGAGTTTTCCTCAGGCAGTGACCACTAGGCTTTCTTTTACAATCCAAAATGGGAGTGGCAAAAGAGGAGGTCAACTGAGTGCTAATGACTGGTTAGAACATCAAAAAGGGGATCTATGTGCTCAGTCTACATTCCTAGAAGTGGTTAGGTAAGAAGTATGGGGTCCATTAGTAAGGTCGTATAAGAAAGGAGGGTCTCACTCTAAATTGCACAAGAAATAAAGCTAGGCTGGAGAGATGGCTCAGCGGTTAAGAGTACTGGATGCTCTTCCAAAGGATCTGGGTTCAATTCCCAGCACCCACATGGCCCCTTACAACTGTCTGTAAATTCAGTTCTAGGGGACACCCTCACATAGATATTCATGCAGGCAAAACAACAATGCACACAAAATAAAAATAAATTCTTTAAAAAAAACCCAAAGAAGCCGGGCGGTGGTGGCGCACGCCTTTAATCCCAGCACTCGGGAGGCAGAGGCAGGCGGATCTCTGTGAGTTCGAGGCCAGCCTGGTCTCCAAAGTGAGTTCCAGGAAAGGCGCAAAGCTACACAGAGAAACCCTGTCTCGAAAAACCAAAAAAAAAAAAAAAAAAAAAAAAAAAAAAAAAAAAACCCAAAGAAATAAAGCTATCTGCCTGACCTAGGAGACAGGTGTTGTTTCATATGGTCTTGGATGCTTGATGGGCATTTTAGATAAATATACACTGTTAGGAGTTCTTGGAAGCACGCAAGAAAATCATTTTAGGAACCAGCTAATACACACACACACACACACACACACACACACACACACACACACACATATATATATATATATATATATATATATATATATATATATATATATATATATGCTAAAATATCATCAAGACTTCTTAAGCCATGGCTTGACCTTTGGAGAAGTCCGTGACTACTACTTTTCCAAGTAGTAGCTTTTATAATAGTAGCAAAATTCCATTACATTTTCCTGCAGCTTGCTGCACACACCTACAAGATGATCCATTTACTCAATTTCTACATTATTACCCCAAACAGTTGAAATATGTATCATGAGTATGAGTATGGCCATCCACTGGACTGTAGTCAATCTGCCAGGAGCCACACTCTTGAAGGAAACAACTCTTCCTCTCCCTGAAGTCATAAACTGTCAGAAGCTCCTACATTAGCTGTGGGGGCTTGTGAGTCACTTGACCCTCCATGCTCTAATGTGGACTGCGATCATCTCACACAGGTCTTATGCACACAGACTCTGCTGCTGTGGGTTCAAAGGTGCAGCAATCCTGTCATGTCTACCAGACACCGTATTCCTGGGCTCCTCCCTGTCTTCTGCCTCGTCTGATTTTCTCTCCCTCTTCTGCAGAAGTTCCTGAGCCGTGGGTACAGGTGCCTTGAGTACAGGTATCCCTGGTCTGATTAAGCAATGCTTATTCTGCACTTTGATCAGTTGTGTCTGCATCAACCACTGTCCACTGCACACAGAACCTTCCCTGATGAACACTGAGAGCTACACTAATCTATGGGTATAAAGGTGCCAACTAGAGGGCAGCTCAATACTGTGTCTCTTTACCAAAATAATCATCCCGAGTTCATCACCGGGCCTGTGAGCTCCCCAACCATGTTCTCCTGGTCAGATTTACACTACCAGGCGTGTGTTTTCCCAGTCAGCGTATTCTTACGGTTAGAGGAATAATAATGAGGATCAGCACAGATGTGATAAATTATTGGCCTGAGCAGCAGCTTCACTGGCTCTCTACTCAGTAGCCCAGACTGTTGAAATGTGTTCATGTCTTCATGGGTTTCTGAAGAAGTTCAGGTGATGCCTGCCCTGAGCATTCTCCCACACAGCCTCCCAACACTTGTGTTCTGACACCCACTCCCCATGCAGGATAGACCAGCCAGTTCTGCCCTGTGAAATAGTCCACTCCTCTGACTGGAAATGGCAGGGCTTTCTCTGCTCAACCCTGCCACTGTGGTCTCCTTCAGGATATTGGCTACACTTGGGAACTGCCTGCTCCTCAGTCCCAGCCCAGAGGAACCCTCAGAGGCACCCGATCATTTATGAACTGGAAGTTTCCTCTAGCTGTACATCCCAGATGTTTAGAGGGGAAAGGGATCTGTGAGTTGGAGGGCAGTGAGGGTACCATTGAAGACTGAATGCAAAGAGTGGATCACAGGGAAATTACTCAATCTCGGGATTGCACCATTTAAACAGTGCTTACTTACATCTGAGTGTGCTGAGGCATGGATATAATCTCAGGTCTCTGTATGGTCACGACACCCAAACCATTCCACAATATAGAAAGACACTGGCTCAGAACCAAAGGCCAAATAAGAAACAACAGGGAAAAAGAGAGGGGTCTGGAGAGATGTCTCAGTTGTTAATGGCACTTGCTGTTCTTGCAGAGGACCTGAGTTCATTTCCCAGCACCCACACTGGGGTGCTCACTAACACCTGTAACTCCAGCCATAGGGCACCTGAGCAATCCTCTGCCCTCCCCAGGCATGCACATGAATATAACATAAGTATACACGTACTGCACATGAATATATATATAATATATATGTATATATATATATATAAAGAGAGAGGGAGAGAAAGAGAAAGAGGGAGAGAGAGAGAGAGAGAGAGAGAGAGAGAGAGAGAGAGAGAGAGAGAGAGAGAGAGAGAGAAAGTGTAGTGTTCCCAACATCAGAAACTGTTTTCTTTCAAGTGCACATAGACTCTCTCCAGCAAGATTGGCGAAGGTGAATGAATGGTAGCTCAGGATTAGCGACCAGCAACACCTCCTCTTGCAAGTGGAGTTGGTACCTGGGCCACCTTGCCCAATTCCACATGAGTCTTCCCACCAGCATCCACGTGATACCATACCTGGCGTCACATTCTCTGATAGAGATCAGTGTGTCTCCTTCTTTCTTCTCCGTACCCTGCATTCATCTGCACACACCATCATGGCACAGTACTGTCTCCTCCCTTCTATTCACTCTTTTATCTACTGTCCACGTAGTGCACCACAAGCTTATGTGTGGGGCCTCGTATTTCATAGATGACCTGCCTTTCATAGAACCTGTGGGTTCTGCCAGTGCTCATCTTCCCCAAGTCGTCTTTATTCCACACTCCTAATTAAATGCACATCTCTTCTGCTTGCATAAATGTCATTCTAGCAAAATATAAATAAAACCATTACAGTCGTGGAAACATGTTTTATTTAGGTTTTCATTTCCCTTTAAGTTGCTGGGTTCCTTTTCATTTGTGTACAAACTTATTAGTCTGGGTTCTTTAGAGTAACAGAACTTACAGAATGAATCTCTCTAAATAAATAGAAAACAGCTTTATTAGAACAACTTACAGGCTGTGGTTCAGCTAGTCCAACAGTGGCTGTCTACCTACAGAAGGTCCAAGAATCCAGTATTTGTTTAGTGCACAAAGTGGGATATCTCAGCTGGTCTGCAGTATAGATTGAAATACCAAAGAAGGCTCTAAGGTAGTGAGGGAATGGACTTGTTGCTAAGGGGAAAGCAAGCAGGCAAAGAGAGCAAGCTTCCTTTTTCCATGTACTTATACAGGCTTCCAGAGAAGTTGTGGTCACATGCATGGCCTCCATTTGGGGGTTTTAGTTAATTCCAGATGCAGTCAGGTTGACAACCAAAATAGCCATCACAATCCACCCCTCTCCAACTTCACACATCGTCATATCTCTTATGTCATGCTTAGTTTCCAAATGAAAATTATAACCAGGCCATAATTATGCCTAAACATGATATAATTATCTCATTTATAATAACAAATGCATTAAATACTCGACCAGGTCATAATTACACTTAACATGATACAACTATCCCTCTTTTTTTTTTACAACTATCCCTCTTATAACCATAAATGCATAATAAATTTAGAATAGGTGGCAATGTCCTTTAAGGGACATTCTTTTAGTATCTCAAATGTGGTGATATATTGTGTACCCCAATAAAGCTTACCTGGGGATCAGAGGACAGAGCCAGCCACTAAATTAGACATAGAGGCCAGACAATGGTGGCACATACCTCTAATCCTATCACTCGGGAGGCAGAGATCCATCTGGGTCTCTGTGAGTTCAAGGCCACACTGGGCTACATGAGAGAAACAGAGCCAGGCAGTGGTCACACATGCCTATAATCCCAGGAAGTAATATGGCAGGACACAGAAAGGTGTATAAGGTGTGAGGAAACAAACTCTCTCTCTTGAGGCTGAGGATTTTGTAGAGGTAAGCTAAGTGGCTGGCTGTTCTGCTTCTCTGATCTTTCAGCTTTCACTCTGATATCCGGCTCTGTTTTTTTGTTTTGTTTTGTTTGTTTGTTTTTTTTTACTATAAGACCTTTTAAGATTTGTGTTACACTCAATCTTCAATATGATAACCATTGATCTTCTCTTAGTTCGTTATTTTACATGATATAGAAATTGAGAAAAAAAAACCCACAATATCTGTACAAACACATTCTTAACAAAATATGACAGGAATACTCATGTCAATTATAATCCTCGTTTCTATAACTGCTCATGTGACTTTAGCTAGTATTTATAACTACCTTCCTCTGCTACCCATTCTGTATTTCCTCTACCTTTGGTAAGAACCTCTGCAGGTCTTGGCTCTTTTCCTGGAGGAGTGAACCATACCTTCATTCCTGAGGGGTCTGTGTCCTTTGTCATCCTGCCTGGATTAGGCTGTTGTAGTTTCCCATTGAATTTAATCACAGGACAGGGTAGCACCAAGAGACAACCTAACAGATCTCCTGCACTCCAGACATAATCCTTCTTACCTCCAATGTGGAGAAGCAATCCAATTTCCCCATGATAATCTGGATCAATTACCCCTCCTAACACTGTTATTCCTTTCTTAGCCTGTTGGCTTAAGGGCATTAGAAGTCCAAAGTGGCCAGGGGAAGCCTGAGATTCTAGTTCAGTGGAAGGTTTGTTGTAGCTCTTCGCAGGAATGCTCCCCACTATGGAACCAAAACTTCTAGGCCAACAGAACTTAAAGTTGCAGAAACAGAAAGAAAAGTTTTTCCGTGGGTCACTAAGGGTAATAGTGAGTGGAACTATTCCCATTTCTACCCCTTGGTTCCTGGACCCGTGGATCCTGGTTATGAGAGAAAACACACTATATATTAGATGCTGATTCAGAGCATATACTGCCTTCTGGAGAACCCTGTCCCAGCCCTCCAGGCTGCTGCCACCTAATTGGTATGCTGTGTCTTCAAAAGACCATTCCCTCTTTCTATCAGTCCAGCTGCTTCAGGATGGTGGGGAACATGGTGAGACCAGTGGATTCCATGATTGTGGGCCCACTGCCGCACTTCTCTGGCTGTAAAATGAATTTCTTGGTCAGTGTGGAATAGCATGATGGTGGATAAGGCGTTCTGTAAGTTCACAGATGGTGGTTTTGGCAGGAGCATTATGTGCAGGAAAGACAAATCCATAACCAGAATAAGTATCTGCTCAGTAAGGACAAACGTCATTTCCATGGAGGAAGTGGTCCAGTGTAGTCAAGCTGATTTCAATTGGTCACCCTGGGGAATGGTGCCCTATCTGGGGCTCAGTGTTCGTCTCTGCTTTCGGCAGACCTGGCATTCAGCAAACAGCTACAGCCAGCTCAGCCATGGTGAGTGGAAGTCCATGTTGTTGAACTCATGTGTAACCCTCATCTCTGCCACCATGGCCACTTGGTTCATGGGCCCACTGGGCAATGACAGGGATGGCTGGGGAAAGAGGCTGACTGTCTACAGAATGGTGTAGCAGGAATCTTAAAAGTTCTTATTAATAAAATCAAACCTGAGGCGAGTTATTGGGGTCCATGCTGGTAGATCAGAGAGACAGAACAAGCCACAGCTATCTCACCTCGCCGGATCCTCAGCTGGTCCTGTATCCTCAGACTGGAGGCCTCTGAGTCCTTATCCAGAATGGGTCTCAGCTGAATTACTGCTCAAAAGCCTGAAGCTTAACCAGCCACATGCTTAACCAGCCAAAATCTTCTAGTTTCTGGTTCTCACGCCTTATATATCTTTCTGCTTTCTACCACCACTCCCTGGGATTAAAGGCTGGCTCCCTGGGATTAAAGGCGTGTGTCACCATGCTTGGCTATTTCCAATGTGGCCTTGAACTCATAGAGATCCAGAGGGATTTCTATCTCTGGAATGCTAGGATTAAAGGTGTGAGTGCCACCATTTTCTAGCCTTTGTATCTAGTGGCTGTCTGTTCTCTGACCCCAGATAAATTTATTAGAGTACACAATATTTTGGGGAACACAATACCACCACATTTCCTCTCTTTTTGTCTAAAATTAAAAAAAGCTTATAACTAATACAAGAAAAACTATCTTCAATAAGTATATGCAATATACAGTCAAGATTACATTAACAATGTCTAGTCCATTAACATTTGACAGATCCAGACAAAAAACTCCATTATATATATTAACAATGTCCAGTCCAGTAACATCTGATAAACTCAGACCAAAAAATTTTCATTTTTATCATATTTAAAACAAGTAGTTCCTTTTTAAAAGTAGATTCCATAATCTCCCTTTTTATCTTATCATATCCATATTTTCTCTTTTTTCTTTTCATAATAGATTCATTAGTCTACTTTTTGTCATTTTTATATCTCCCCCTTTTTCTTCAGTGTAGATTCAGTGATCTACCTATTTATCCTATTATTTCTTTATCTTTTTTCTCAGAGTAGATTCGATGATCTACCTCATATCTATATTCTCTTTTTCTTTTTGCTTTCTAGGGGTGAAGATATCTTTAGGGAATCTTGAAAAGAAAATTTGGGGGTTAATCATCAAGTCCTGTATCGTTTATCCAGTTTCTGCATAACAGGAAAGTTCAGGGCTTGTTTCAAGTCCTCGTTTGAGTAGTCTGTCAGGCTGAATCATCTCAGCTAGTCATCTCGAAATTGTCCTGACCAGTTTGTAGTCCAAAGCCGATTTTTCCATGGTGTTAATTGGCTTAATGGCTTTATCATAGTCCATGTGGAATCATCATTGTAGGATCCTGTCATCTTTTTGAAGATTTCAAAGTCACTGTTAGGCATGGTCATGGTTTCCTGCAGTTTTTTTTTTTTTTTTTTTTTTTTTTTTTTTTTTTTTTTTTTGCCTCCTCTGTGGTTTGGAGCAATCACAGTCTGATAAATGTCTGTCTCTCGGAACCATGAACATTCTTCCCTAGAACAGAAAATCTTCACAACAATTTCTCCCCACCAAAATTTGTCTTGCCAAAATTTTCCAAACTGACCTTTGCCGATGCTTTCTTGTAACACGATGGTCCTGGCAATTCTTCTCTGAACCAGCAGCAGTAAACCCTTCGTCCCTGGTAGCAGCATCACCGCAGTCACCAACATGATGAGAAGGAGCTGGCAACGTGGAGCAGTAGCCACTGCTTCCACGGTCCCACCACTGTTTGTGGTTCAGTCCGGGCCAAAGCTTCTCCCAAGCCTCCTAGGCCAGCTCAAACTCGGGATCCTCCTGCCTCTGCCTTTTTCAGCAAATCCTACCGGCGTGCGCCACAACTGGCTGAGTGTAACGTGGGCCTGAGCTGGGGCTCACAAGGCCACAGGCAAACAGCTTTTTCATGAATTCGTAACACGAACGTTGGGCGCCAGATGTAGCAGGAATCTTAAAAGTTCTTATTAATAAAATCAAACCTGAGGCGAGTTATTGGGGTCCATGCTGGTAGATCAGAGAGACAGAACAAGCCACAGCTATCTCACCTCGCCGGATCCTCAGGTGGTCTTGTCTCCTCAGACTGGAGGCCTCTGAGTCCTCATCCGGAATGGGTCTCAGCTGAATTACTGCTCAAAAGCCTGAATGCTGAACCAGCCAAAATCTTCTAGTTTCTGGTTCTCACGCCTTATATATCTTTCTGCTTTCTACCACCACTCCCTGGGATTAAAGGCTGGCTTTCTGGGATTAAAGGGTGTGTCACCATGCTTGGCTATTTCCAATGTGGCCTTGAACTCATAGAGATCCAGAGGGATTTCTATCTCTGGAATGCTAGGATTAAAGGTGTGAGTGCCACCATTTTCTAGCCTTTGTATCTAGTGGCTGTCTGTTCTCTGACCCCAGATAAATTTATTAGAGTACACAATATTTTGGGGAACACAATACCACCACAGAATGGGTCATCTTCTCTACTTGATTATTAAACTTCTCTTCCACTGAAATCACCGTTTAATGAGTATTTCATGGGGCACAATTATCTTCACATCCTTTGCCCATTCAGAGAGATCTATCCACATGTTTCTTTCCCAGATGTCTTTCTCACCAATTTTCCAAGTCCCTGACCATCCAGCCCATGAATCAGTGAACATTCACATGTCTGGCCATCTCTCCTTCCAAACAAAATGTATGACCACGTGTACTGCCTGAATTTCTGCCCACTGTGAAGATTTCCATTTACCAGTGTCCTTCAGGGTTGTCCCAGAATGGGGTTGTAATGCTGCAGCTGTCCACTTCTGGGTGGTGCCTGCATAATAATGTCCAGAGCCACCAGTAAACCAGGCCCCCCTCTTCTCTTCCTCAGTCAACCAATCATAGGGCATACCCCATGAGGCATCAGATGCCATTGTAATGGGAGTAGAAACCATAGGCATTTCAGAAACTTCTTTGTGCCTTCAGGACCTCCTCAGGCCTGATCTTCCATTCCATTCGATGATATACCACTTCTATTTGATGATGATTGCTGCTGTGCACATTTTATTTTATGACTTGGTGGGTAAGATACAGCACATGATTGGCAGCTCATGTCACATGGTAAGTTGGTGGCCCATTGTCAACATTCAGTTTTCACTAAGGCCCAAGAGCTCTTTCTCAAGGTAAGAATAGTTGTCTGCATGTGATGGTAGAGCCTTGCTCCCAAATCCCAAAGGTCTCCTCGGTGATTCACCTATAGGAACTGCCAAAGGCTCCAAACAGTACCCCTATCTACCACTGACACCCCGAGTACCATCGGATCTGCTGGATCATATGGTCCCAGTGCTAGAGCAGCCTGCACAGCAGCCTGGACCTGCTGAAGAGCCTTCTCCTGTTCCAGCCCCCTCCCCCACAAAGCTAGCAGCTTTCCAAGTCACTTGTTCTATGGGCCAGAGTAACACACCTAAGTGAGAAATGTGTTGTGGGAGGGGCCATGTACAATAACTTATCGTCTACCTATGAAGAGCGGGCAGGCACCCTAGTGCAGAAAACAGTTAACAAACCTTAATGCATGATATGCTCCCCCTTTCAGCTCTTGCTGAGTAGTCAGGAGGGTCTTTTACAACATCTAGGCATTATCTTTCCCTCTGTTGACTACATTTGTCTTTTCAAAACCAAAAAAAAAAAAAATTGTTCATAGTTTTGTCTATGCTATCTATCCTGTCATTTTAATGCTTATCGTGTGTGTGGCCTTGCAGGCAAACTTGCCTGTTGATGAATTTCTACTCTCTTTGTCTAGTCTGCATGGGGGTAGTTTGGGAGATTTTGGTAGTTTGGGTGAGGGTGGGAATAGCTGCAATAGTAGAAGAATAGCAAGAATTGAGTTTTCTTTTTCTTTTTTTCAGTTGGATCTAATGGACCTGGGTTAGCTCAGGATAGCTTTCAAAAAGAAATAAGATTTTATTTCTTACGTGTAGAATGAGATAATGTGCTCCCCAACTTTCCTTTCACTTCAGCTGAGCTCTATCAAACACACACACACACACACACACACACACACACACACACACACACACACACACACACACACACATCATGCACACACTCAATAATAGTCAGTTTTTCTAGATTACTTTCTATTGCTGTGATAAACACCGTAACTAAAAGCCTAGGGAAGAAATTGTTTATTTTTGCTTACAGCACAAACTCAAGGCAGGAGCCTGGAAAGAGGAACTGAGGCAGAGGGCATGTATGGACACTGCTTGCCGGTTTGTGCTCCAGGATCATGATTATAACTTCATTGTACCTTCCAGGGCCACTTGCCCATAAGTGGCCCTGCTCACAGTGTGATAGACTCTCTCACATAATTCATTAGTAAAGAAAATGTCTCACAGACCTGCCCACAGGCCAGTCTGATGGACGCATGTTCTGAACCGAAGTTTTCTTTTGCCAGAAGACTTTAATTCGTGTCAAGTTGGCAAAAATCAAACCAGCCAATCAGCCCATCAATCAATGAGTAAACAAAACAACTAGACATTGCTCCTATTTTGTTACTACACTTGGCACTTATCATTTACCTTCCTCTGCTGAACTCTCCATTGCCAGGCTCCCATTGACTGGTCTTTGAGTCTTATTTTCCATGAATTCACTTTTCACTGTCCACATGTGGATGCAAGCCTGTGGTGTTGGTGCCTGCTGAAATCAACATCTTTCTCTTTTCCCTCTAGTTTAAGACATCCTCCAGGAAAACCTACTTAGAACAGGAGCTGAGCCATTCTCAAAGAATCAAGGTCACTTTATGTAAGCGGGTGGAATCCCTCTCATTCCCAACCACTACGACTCCCAGAAATAGGCAGTCCAGGGCAAAGACAAGCACACCCTAGCTGCAGGTGCTGGGTGTGACCATCTCTCCATGTTGTCATCCTCCACATGATCATTGGCCTTGTGTTTAGAGACAATCAGGCTGTGAACATCAATGCCACACTGTTCCCAGTGGCATGGAGACAGATAGTTCCTGTTCCAAGAGCTCTGGGGAAGATATTCATAAACCAGAGAAGACATATAAAGTGAGACATTCTGGAGATCGATCAGGGGGAGTTCAGTGATCAAGAGTCCACGTAAGATCTCTCAGAAAGTGCAAATGGTAATAGTTGGGACAAGGAACACAAGCTCCCTACGACAAGCAGATGTCTCCAGATCTCCTTCCACACACATCTACACACTCAGAATGTCTTTTTCCAGCATCTGTGAACACATCAGATTGGAGACGTATTACCACACAAATTGAGTGGGTCTCACTCAGCCCCTTGTATATGAGGGAGAACAGGTAACCAGTCTCGCTCTCGCTCTCGCTCTCGC
Organism: Peromyscus maniculatus bairdii; assembly: GCF_049852395.1. Classification (NCBI taxonomy): domain Eukaryota; kingdom Metazoa; phylum Chordata; class Mammalia; order Rodentia; family Cricetidae; genus Peromyscus; species Peromyscus maniculatus. The sequence continues at coordinate 134,007,324 of NC_134875.1, read as the reverse complement.
TCTCTCGCTCTCCCTCTCCCTCTCCCTCTCCCTCTCCCTCTCCCTCTCCCTCTCGCTCTCGCTCTCCCTCTCGCTCTCCCTCTCGCTCTCGCTCTCGCTCTCGCTCTCTCTCTCTCTGGTTTTTCAAGACAGGGTTTCTCTGTTTAACAGCCCTGGCTGTCCTGAAACTCGCTTTGTAAACCATGCTGGCCTTGAACTCACAGATATCTACTTGCATCTGTCTCCTGAGTGCTGGGATCAAAACCACCACCCAGCACCTATAGCTTTTTTGACAAGAGGCTGTTGCTCATGGCTCCCACTTACACCAATGCTATTCTGTTACAGAGAAGATATTCTAGACAACGTGCATACATGTCCAGCAAAATGCCTGTCTAATCTACTGTTCCTTCTTCTCGAGGACTTCCAGGATATTTTTCAACACTTCTCCGAGGAAGAGTATTGCAAGCCTGGCCAAATGGTGTAAATGTACTAATGGGTTTATGAAAAGGAGCTATACCAGAATGATAGGCCTAACTTAAGTAGGAGGAATTTGTGGGTTCAGACAAGCCCTAGGTGTTCCCTATTCCTTTTCTATGCTGTGGCTTCCTCTCAGCCTGTAGTAGGTCTCCTTCTCATATGTTCCCTCTCTTCGTGGGAAAATGTCAAAGGAGTTGCTGAGCATCCTGATCCTTTGTATCCTGTCCAGGGCTGAGAGCAGAGATCAGCCACTGTAAAGCTCGGGTCTGCACCCTGAACTTTTATCTCCTACAGGCCTTTGTTCCTGTGGATATTGTTGTATGTGAAGCATCCCAGAACTCTCCCTGTATTCCTAGGCTCAGGCTGCCTGTTGAGGGATAAACACTTTGATTCTTTCTAGAAGTCTTAGTCAATATCCCAGTTTTCACGACTTGCAAGGAATGGACCATGGGATCCCTGATCAATGATCCTGATAAAGGTCATAGCCATGGCAGTGAAGCTGAGTGGGCAGAGAGGGTCTGTGACAGTCTTTCAGTCAAGATGCCTGGTAAAGTGTGAGAAGCTCCTTTCTTCCGGTCAGGGCTGAGTGGACAGGATTTCATTTGGAAGATTACCTAGAAGGGCCTGTCACATATAATCTTAAAACATCAACAAAAACATACACTATGATGGATAATGAGTAAATAGCAGACATGCACCACTTCAGGTTAGACTGTACACTGTCCTGTACCCCATCCTAAACACAGACAGTCACACTCCACCTAGATACAAACAGACCCTGATACTTCTTCCGTGGACATGGCCAGTATCCTAGAGCTTTATACAGTCAAGAGACCTGTGTAATCAGGATACAGGAGATAAAATGTATTGTTTGCTTTTCTGTTCTAACACAGAACCTCCGAGGAGAATCAGAATACCCTGAGAGGATTCAGGCTTTCCAAAGAAGTGGAGCGAATTCATGACTGGGTGAGCAGCAGTGGGAACTCACTGAATTTCTTTTCCTTCTCTCACATTGTCTCAGTTCCAGATAGGCAAATAAAGCTCAGGGTAAGAACAAGGTGGGCAGGCCGGGCGTTGGTGGCGCACACCTTTAATCCCAGCACTCGGGAGGCAGAGGCAGGTGAATCTCTGTGAGTTCGAGGCCAGCCTGGTCTCCAAAGAGAGTTCCAGGAAAGGCGCAAAGCTACACAGAGAAACCCTGTCTCGAAAAACCAAAAAAAAAAAAAACCCAAAACAAACAAACAAACAAAAAAACAACAAGGTGGGCCTTCAGGGTCATGGGCACAACTCTGAAATCCTAAATATCAGCTTTAAAAGAAATGAAAGGGATATTTATCACAATGATGAGTTAATCAATAGTGTTCTTACTCTGTTCCAAGAAAATTCTCATACCTCATTCTGTTTCCTTGTGATTTATTTTAATTTTCACTTGTGTGTGTGTGTGTGTGTGTGTGTACCTATGGAGGCCAGGAGAGGGGTGCAGATCACCTGAAGATGAGGTTATAGGTGGTTGTGTGTTGCTGTTTATTCTTTGGTCTTTTTCTCTTTGGGGGACCTGCTACCCAGCTCCCAAATAAATCACACATGGAGGCTTATTCTTAATTATGAATACCCAGCCTTAGCTTGTCTTATTTCTAGCCAACATTCCTTAACTTAAATTAGCCCATCTACCTATCTACCTTTTGCCTCTGGGCTTTCCCCATTCTCTTACTTCTGTAAATCATTTTTTTTTTTTTTTGGTTTTTCGAGACAGGGTTTCTCTGTGTAGCTTTGCATCTTTCCTGGAACTCACTTTGTAGACCACCTGCCTCTGCCTCCTGAGTGCTGGGATTAAAGGCCTGCACCACCACCGCCCGGTACTTCTGTAAATATTACTCTTACTCCGTGGCTCGCTGGTCCTCCTCTGGCTGCTATATCTCCTCTCCTCCCAGATTTCTCCTTCTATATATTCTCTCTGCCTGCCAGCCCCACCCATCCTTTCTTTTGCCTTGCTATTTGCCATTGAGCTCTTTATTAGACCATCAGGTGTTTTAGACAGGCACAATAACACAGCTTTACAAAGCTGAACAAATGCAACATAATCAAAAGTAACACACCTAAAAATAATATTGTACAGTTGTGTGATACTTAACGTGCATGCTGGGCACACAACTCAGGTCCTACTATAAATTTTCACTGCTGAGAAATCTCTAGAGCTCCCAAACTCGATTCTTACAATGTGCAAAATTTTCTAGCATTTTTTTTTACCTCTTCAAAAGCACTGTGTTGCCATTGTTCTCAGCATGTGCCACTTGGTAGGCATTGTTCTAACCATTTGTGGAACATGCTGGAATGACTTCTCACTGAGTGAGAAGCACTGTGTTAGCATTTTTCACGTACTATGTCCTACACTCTGTTCACACTGGTCTGACGTTCACACCAGTCAAACACCCCTATAAGCTTTAACATTAGTGTGTGCCAGAACTGGTAACCTGGCAAATGTGCTCAAATGCAGACTAAAGAAATATGTCAAACAAGAACACGCTGAGTTCCCACATGATGAGACTGTGTAAAGAGGATAAACAATGTGAGTCTGTTTTGGTTTCAATGTGAAATCTCCACCAAGACCATCTTAGACCTTAACTAGTGGTGCTAGTGTGGAAATTCGTGGAACCTTTTGGGCATGAGAAAGCTATTAGACGTCGGAGCAGGAACGGTGCACGAGGGGTTACAGGGCAGATGCTTTGCCTGCTCAGGCTCTTTGTATTCTGGTCCATTGTCATGGGTGAATGAGCCATGCCACAAGCTCCTACCAACACAGAGCCCTAGCTTCCAGGCCTCCACCCATAGTACACTGTTCTCCTCAGCTAGGAGTCCAAATAAATCCTTTCTCACGTCAGTTGCTTCTTTGAGGCCTTTGTACAAACAATGTAATAAGTGTTAAGTTTCAAACCCAGGACTGGGTTAAATAGGCTGAGGTGTCTTTTTTTTAACATATCAGACCAGACCCGGCCACCAGGCTCTCCCAGCATCCTTCAGTCCCTACCTGTTACAGGGTGTGACTCACAGCATACCTACCCTCTACCCTGAACTCTCCAGCACAGGGGCTGGGCTGTCCTTCCCCCCAGAGGCTCTTCCCTATATAATCCAGACATTTTGGTTACTTGTCTCTCCTCTTCCCTTTTGGACCTTTGTCCTCCTGGCTGCTGCACCTGGTCCCCCCTCTCTCTCCCTTCTTTCTTCCCCTCCCCCTCTCCCCACACGGCCCAGCTCAGCCTGGTTATGTCCACTCTGGACTCTTCCAGATGCCCCTGCCTCTGACTCTCCTCTTCCACGTATCTACAATAAACCTTCTCCTCCACTATACCTAGGAGCAATCATGTCCTTTCTCTGTTTTATTTCATTTTTTTTTTCATTCAGTAACTTCATACAGAAAGTTCTCATCCAGAAGTAGGATCACTGCTATGATAAACTGGACTATGAGGTTCTTTAGCCTTCAACCAGTTTATGTAAAGAATATATGTGGTGTGGAAATACTAGCCAGAGAAGAGCATATACTATTATAAACGTAGATTAGTGGGGTATTCTGCTGAGCATTTTAAAGGTCAGAATTCAGATAGCAATGTGGACAGTGAAGGTCATGCTCAGGAGGTTCTTTTGGTAAGATGGTAAGAGGGACACTATTAGGAAATGGGATAGATGACATTTGAGTTATATTCTGGAAAACAATTTAGCTGTATCCTGTTTGTCCTAAAATGTTGACTGCGATTTGAATTTTGAAACATTGGACTAATTATCTTGATAGAAGAATTGTAAAGTACACAAATGGTTTGGGGTGTGGGAGATGGGTCAGTGGGTGTGGTGGTTTGAATGAAAATGGCCCCCATAAACTCATATTTGATTGCCTAGGGGATGTGGATTTGTTGGAGTAGGTGTGGCCTTGTTGGAGGAAGTGTGTCACTGGGGGTGGGCTTTGAGGTCTCTTTTGCTTTAGGGTTTCAAATGCCCAAGCCATGCCCAACGTCACTCTCTCTTCCTGCTGCCTGGCAATCCAGATGTAGAACTTTCAGCACTTTCTCCAACACCATGTCTGCTGCTTACATGCCATTATGTTCCCCACCATGACAACAATGGACTAAACCTCTGAACTGTAAGCCAGTCCCAGTGAAATGTTTTCCTTTATAAGAGTTGCCATGTTCTTGGTGTCTCTTCACAGCACTAGAACACTGAGTAAGATAGTGGGAACCGTGCTTGTAAGTTGCACATGCAATATAAATAACTGTTCGCCTAGGCTCTCCTAAGAAACCTTGATCAAAACCATTGGTTCCCCTTAAGGAAACCAACATGAAAGTAGAAACTAGAAATGATTGAGCTGGAAAAGGGCATCAGTATGAGTGGGAGGCAGTCAAGAGGGCATAATATGGAGGGAGTGACATAAAATACATTATATTCATATGTAAAAATGTCATAATGAAATTCAACATTAAGTATAAGCAATACGTGCTCAAAAAATTAGAAAAAGAAGATTCACAAGATATTTTGTAGCTTCTAAAGCACTGTAGAAACACAACTGATATGTATCCTTAATATTTGGAAGATGCAGAAGGAAGCAGTGTGGGAAAGAGAGAACATAAAGCGAGCAACGGGTTCATGTGGCTCAGGAAAGGCTCAGGGATGCCTGCACTCCCGATGGACAGTATCTGCATCTCAGAAGCACAGGAGGAAGGCATCAGGCATCAGATGAAAGAAGTCTATTTGTAAATACCCCCTGGATTCCTTCTCTCTCTTCTGTGGTGTGGTCTGGTTATGTGGCATGGGCCCTGCACAAACACAGACGTGTATGGAGTGATGTGTAGCATGAATTGTTAGAAGGTCTTATTAATAGAAACAAACTTGGAGCCAGGTATTGGGGTGAATGCTGGAAGATCAGAGAAGCAGAACAAGCCACAGCCACCTCACCTTGCCATTTCCTCAGCTGATCTCATTTCCTCAGACTGGAAGCTTCTGTGTCCTCATCCAAATGAATCTCAGCTGAACTGCTTCTCGAAAGCGTGAAAGCTTAACCAGCCAAATGCTTCTAGTTTCTGGTCCTCACGCCTAATATACCTTTCTGCTTTCTGCCATCACTCCCTGGGATTAACAGCTCACTTTCTGGGATTAAAGGCGTGTGTCACCATGCCTGGCTCTTTCCAATGTGGCCTTGAACTCACAGAGATCTGGATGGATTTCTGCCTCTGGAATGCTAGGATTAAAGGTGTGCGTGCCACCATTTTCTGGCCTCTGTATCTAGTGGCTGTTCTGTTCTCTGACCCCAGATAAGTTTATTAGGGTGCACAATATTTTGGGGAACACAATACCACCACAGTGATGAGCTACAGCACTACTTTAAATGTTAAAACAGGTCTTTGCAATCACACTCTGACTTATTGTTAAATCCAAATGGCCCCAGGACATGACATTTGCTCACAAAAATTATATCCACAGGATAACCTGGGATAATATGTCACGTTCTACTCAGTGTCATATATACAGTATCACCTTCACAAAATCATGATAAATGAAATATGGGTGGGAGAATGTTCTAGTGAGGGAAGAGATGGAAAATCTACACATAGCAATAGGAGGGGCCAGAAGCTCATAGCTGGAATGGCCTTTGAACAGTATGACTGCTATTCTAAAATTATCCTCTCTGAGCCAGAGATATCAGACTAGAGCACAGGGAAGACCCATGGCCATGTGCATGGGACCAGCTCTTCGCTTGTCTGATGAAATGGGCGTGGACACTTCTTTCCTGAAGCAGCTCTCATTTGGCAACCTTTCTCCACACCAGGACCCAAGAGAAGACATCAGAGTACCAGAGACCACAGGCTGCAAAACAGAAAGGTCTGCTAACATTTTAAGAGCACGGAAAGAAAAGGACTACATCTGTACGTGAGTCTTCCAGACCTCTCCCTCACCCTCGAAAATGTACCTTTCTCCTACATTGTGGTGACTGGTTTCCCCAAATCATTGACTTATTCTAATCCTTTGAAGTGCAGCGTGAGGCTTAATAAAATATGCCACGGTTTCTTTGGATAATAGAATATTATTGTGGATAATAGGAACCTTCCTTCCCCAGGGTGCTCTGGGCTCCCCAACCCAAGGTCAGCTCTCAATGTGTAGGCAGCCCAGAGGCCTGGTGAGGCTGTCTCTGCAGCCTGAGCAGAGGGTTTTCTTAGAATGCAGGGCTCTGATATGGTGCAGAAGGAGGATGTGAAGGTTTTGTAGGGCAGGAGGCAGAATTGATGACTGGCTGAGCAGCAGCAGGAATTCACTGGTATTTCTTGTTTTTCTTTTTCTCAGTCTCAAATAGAAAGTCGATGATGAGAATAATGTAGTGGTCATTCATGGTCACAGGCACAATGCTGGGATCCTGAACATCAACATCACAATAAATGAAATATTTTCCACAGTAAGAAGAGTCAGTGTTCTTCCTCTGTGCCAAGCACACTCTCAAACCTGCTTCTCCATGTAACTAGAGTTTTCCTGCCTTGCCCACAGTCAGGACAAATCTCTGTCACCCGCCAGTCCCACAGCCGCTCAGACCCAACCAAGTAAACACAGAGACTTATATTGCTTACAAACTGTATGGCTGTGGCAGGCTTCTTGCTAACTGTTCTTATATCTTAAATTAACCCATTTCTATAAATCTATACCTTGCCACGTAGCTTGTGGCTTACCAGCATCTTCACATGCTGCTTGTCATGGCAGCAGCTGGCAGTGACTCCTTCCGCCTTCCTGTTCTTTCTTTTCTCCTCTCGGTTAGTCCTGCCTATATTTCCTGCCTAGCCACTGGCCAATCAGTGTTTTATTTATTACCAATCAGAGTAATTTGACATACAGACCATCCCACAGCATCTGTTTTCTTAAGACTCATTTAATTTTCTCTTACTGATGTGTGTGTGTGTGTGTGTGTGTGTGTGTGTGTGTGTGTGTGTGTGGTGGCCTGTGCATGTTTAAGCCACATGTATGTGCATGTGGGCTGGGGTGGGGAGCTACAGAGGCCAGAAGACAGCCCTGGAGTCCTCAGAGGTGGTGGCATTTCAGCTGCTTGTGAGCTGGCCGGCGTCAATGACAGATTCCCACTCAGGTCCTCCGGAAAGGCAGAAAACACTTTCTACTGCTGAGGCATCTCTGCAGCTCCCCAAACCTGGCTCTGACACTGTGAAGAAATGTGCTAATGCTGGTCTTTCTTACTGTGTGCTGCACGGTAGGCACTGTTCTCACCATTTGTGGAGTACCCCTAAGCTTTACTTGTACTGGATGACAAGCATTCTGTCAGCATCTCTTTTCATGCCTTGTTGCAAACACTCTGTTCCTACTGGTCTGACTCTGTGTCGAGCACTCCCCCAAACCGTCATCATTGCTGTGTGTCAGACTGTGCGAATTGCCCTTCTGCCTTGAACTGTCAGCATTATGTCCACTCTGTGGTAAGGAGTCTCGATTTCTTTTCCTTACTGTGTGACAATGATGTTAGAGCCCTCGATTTCTTTTCCTTTCTGTGTGGCAATGATGTTAGGTGTCTGTATTTTACTGAGCAAGGCACACGTGTAAAACATGTTGCTATCTGTTGTCCTGAACCTATCTTAGAACTCACATACTCGGAGTCATTTTCTGTGTTGAAGTGCATTTCCCTTCTCTTGTCCAAATGCGTGCATTGCTATTTTGTAATTTCAGGTAATTTTATATGCACTTATGTGCACGCGCGCGCACACACACACACACACACACACACACACACACACACACAAAGAGATCCATTATCTGCAAGTATCACCTACCTTCTTCCACTAGAAAGGCATCTGGACTAGTCTCTCTTGCTGTGTTTACTAGCCAGCACATGCTGCACAGGAGAAACTCCCATTCTTCACTGACCCTGCATCAGTCATTGACATCTAATAATATCTGCAAAAGTTACAAAAGTCCCCCCAGTTATTGCTTCCTGTACTTTCTAGGTGTATGTCAAACTTGACATAAGCTAGGGTCATTTTAGAAGAGGGAATCTTAGTTGAAAAAAATATCTCCGTAGGATTGGACTTGAGGCAAGTCTGTATATCTTTCTATTGATTGATGCTTGATGTAGGAGGGTCCAGCATACTATGGGCAGTGCCACCCTTGTCCACTTGGTCCTGGATGCTATAAGAACTCATCCTGAGCAAGTGACGAAGAACACACTGATAAGCTGCACTTCTGAATGACCTCTGCATCAGTTCCTGCCTCCAGGTTTCTACCTTAAGTTTCTGCCGTGACTTTCCTTAATGATAGACTACAAGCTGTAAGATGAAATAAACCCTTTCCTCCCCCAAGTTACTTTTGGTAGTGATTTTATTTTTTTAAACAGAGCAATAGAAAACCCAATTAAAGCACTACCTTTTATTCTTGAGCCCACAGATTTGTTTCTAAGAATATCATTTATGTCTAATTTTTAGAAACTAAATCGATACAAGAAAGCTGTCATGTATTTAACAAAGTGGACATGATCTGTGTTCTGATCACTGTCCTATATTCTGAAGTGGTAGGACTGTGGTAGCAAAGAGCAAAGGCGACAAGCGTGTTCCTGCCAGTGTAGAGATGCTGTTGGAACTGAGGAAGTTTCCAGCTTGTGTGTGGGTAGACAGCGTACCTTTAGCAAGATTCGGCAGCAGGTGGTCCCACTCCTTAGCCTTTGAAGTCAGAATGGTGCTCTGGTCCAGGAAATGAAAGCATCCCTTTGGGATTTGTGGAACTATAGATAAAGCCATCACCTTGAAGAAATCTCAAAGGACATGAACTAAGGGACATGTGGCTGAGAAGAACAAAAGCATCCCTTAAGTGTCAGCATCAATGGTGGGAATTTCCCCTAGGCCCAGGTATGACACAGATCATCAGGTATTTCATAGTCTCCCGGACTATGGATCCACTGAAATTAAGGTTTCACTGGGCCCCAGACCCTTCCACTTTGTGCCCCTCCACTTCCTCCTGTGTCTTATGTTTGGTATGAACACAGGGTCATGGTCCAATCCCCACTGCCCTCAGACCTGGACTTTGGAGCTGAGGAAGGCAGATACAGGGGAGGTGATAACAAGTGTGACTACAGACCAACATCACATATTCCATCTTGACCTTTACTTACTGATGTCCACTTTAAGTGTCTGGTTGTGTTGTAGAAAGGAAAGATATAAGAGTTTATATTTTGAGATATGAATACAGAGTTTACAATTCTGTATGTTCTGTGGCTGGGTCCCCTAGTTGTCAGGAACAAGGGAGTTTCCATTGCAAAAATCTGGGTTGTAAAACAGAGGTTTTCTGAAAACACATGGATATAGAAAGAAATGCACAATAGGAAAGTGTAATCCAAGGGCCATTGTTGTGGACTATTAGTTAACAATGTGTTACATTTGCTTATGCTGGGGAATATTTGTTTAATAATGCAAAGACTGGTTGCATTCTTTTATGTTGCATTTGTTTAACTTTGTGAAGCTTTATTACTTTGCCTGTCTAAAACACCTGATTGGTCTAATAAAGAGCTGAACGGCCAACAGCTAGGCAGGAGAGAAAGGATAGTTGGGGCTGGCAGGCAGAGAGAATAAATAGAGAAGAGACAGAGAGGAGGAGGAGCAAGAAAGGGAGGAAGGAGGACACCAGGGGCCAGCTACACAGCCACACAGCCAGCCATGGAGTAAGAAGGAAAGAAAGATATGTAGAATAGAGAAATATAAAAGCCCATAGGCAAAAGATAGACAGGATAATTTAAGTTAGAAAAGCTGGCTAGAAATAAGCCAAGCTAAGGCCAGGTATTCATAAGTAAGAATAAGATTCCCCAGGAAAGGCACAAAGCAGCACAGAGAAACCTTGTCTCAAAAAAAATAAGATTCCATGTTTTTATTTTATTTATTTTATTGGTGGCAGGTCCTCAAAGAGACAAAGACTGAAAAAACAAGAGGCCATAAAAATTAAAAGTCTGGAAATTCTGTGAGAAAGATTCTAGCCTTTTTTTTTTGAGACAGGGTTTCTCTGTGTAGCTTTGGTGCTTTTCCTGTAACTGGCTCATGTAGCCCAGGCTGGCCTCGAACTCACAGAGATCCTCCTGCTTCTGCCTCCCTAGTGCTGGGATTAAAGGTGTGCACTATCACTGTCCGGCAGATTCTAGCCTTTGAAAAACCACTCTATGCCACAGGAAGGGACCCTGGGGATATAGTTAGTTATTTTCAGCCAGAATTGCTGGTTATGCTTAGACACCCAGCTCCCATACTATACAGGGATAGGAACTAACCAGACTGTTAGCCTGTTGTTCAGCTTTCTACAGGCCCATGTTGAAATGACAAAATGTTGTTGGTTGTTTCTGCTCTTTTGGGTCTTTACTCTTTTGGGGGCTTGTCACCCAGCTCCCAAATAAATCACACATGAAGGCTTAGTCTTAATTATAAATGCCCGGCCTTAGCATTTTCTCTTCTGCTAGCCAGCTTTTCTTAAATTTTTTTCATCTACCTTTTGCCTCTGGCTTTTACCTTTCTCTTACTTTGGTATATCTTGCTTTCACTCTTAATCCATGACTGGCTGGGTGGCTGGGTGGCTGGGTGGCTGGGTGGCTGGCCCCTGGTGTCCTCCTCTCCTTGTTCTCTTGCTCTTTCTTCTTTTCCTCCCATATTTTTCCTTCTATACATTCTCTCTGCCTGCCAGCCCCACCTATCCTTTCTCCTGCCTCACCATTGGCTGTTCAGCTCTTTATTAGATCATCAGGTGTTTTAGACAGGCACAGTAATGCAGCTTCACAGAGTTAAACAAATATAACATAAAAGAATGCAACACATCTTTGTATTATTAAAAAAATGTTCCACAGTATAAACAAATGTAACACATCTTAAAATAATATTCTACAACACAGCCCATTGACTAACAAAAGATTTTTAATTAATATTTAAGGACTTACAAAGGGGTGAAACTTGTCTAATATTCAAAATCTTTAACCTTCCTCTTATTCTGATGCCTGCTATTCTGACCTATGGGTTAATTCATCTGTATAACAGCAATATTACTGAGCCCCTGAGACTTGGTGGGCATGTACAAATGGTGTGACTAGATGTACCTCTTATGATACTTTCCAGACTAAGTAGACAAGTTTGATCAGGACCTAGAGGTAGTAAACGTTTCAGTTTCTGAATTAAAACAACAGTTAGACTCCCTTGCAGAAATGGTCCTACAAAATTGAAGAGGTATGGGGCCAAAGTCCAGCTTCAGTGGGGTTTAGGTCCTGAAGAGGAGGTGTGGAGTCAGCAGGGGAAGAAAGGGGTGCATGCACATCTGAGGGTTCAACCAATATCTCTCAATATCTTTATTATATAGCATAGTGACTACATAAGTCATTTGGCAAATCTCAGAGCCCCGATCTCTTTTTCATTTTTTCATTAAATGTCCAGGGCGAAAAAGCAATGTACGAAACAGACAGTCTTATCTGAAAGAACATCTTTGGACAGTGTCTGTCAGATAAGTAAGTCACAAATTTCTCAACGTCTGCACAGCGTAGACTTTCTATTTTTACAGCCAGTGTCTAGGCTGGCTGCTGATGTGGTTACAATATGTTAGACACTCTGAAACTATTTTTACCTTATCCTTACGTGTAGAAATATTTGACATTTTCTAAAATTCAAGCTTTACAAAATATCTCATAATAAGCATTTATTTGGATGAATATAGCATTTTCTGTTCCTCAGTTTTATAGTAGGGGCCCAGAAAGGAAGCTCCTGATATCTCATTCTTTTCCCATCAACCCACACTGTTCTTATTACCTCTATATATGCTCCAGTATAGGGCATGGATACACTTGAGGCATCTTGTATCTATCCAGAACTGAGCAAGACATACCTTAGAATTTACCCTATTGGTACTACAATCCTTAGGGCACAAGGAAGACTTTTCCTTCTGTGACTCTCATTTCAGGCTAAGACTGTTGTAGAATATCATTTTAAGGTGTGCTACTTTTGTTTATGTTGCATTTGTGGAGCTGTGTTACTGTGCCTGTGTAAAACACCTGATGGTCTAATAAAGAACTGAATGGCTAATAGCAAGGCTAGAGAAAGGATAAGCAGGACTGGCAGGCAGGGAAAATATATAGAGGGAGAATTCTGGGAGAAGAGGAGGAGGAGGACATCAGGTGTCAGCCACCCAGCTACACAGCAAGTCACGGAGTAAGAGTTAGTTTTACAGAAGTAAGAGAATGGGAAAAGCCCAGAGGCAAAAGGTAGACGGGATAATTCAAGTTAAGGAACGCTGGCAAGAAATAAGACAAGCTAAGCCCGGGCATTCATAATTAAGAATAAGCCTCCATGTATGTAGTTTATTTGGGAGCTGGGTGGTGGGTCCCCCCCCAGAAGAGAAAAAACAAACAAACAAACAAACAAATAAACAACAAACCCCTGCCTTCAAAGTCTTCTCTTGGGAACATGATATTGCTCTAGGGGCTGCGTAAGCAGAGAACTCCCCATTATTCCAACAACTAACTGCTCCTAAGAGCAAAAACAAAAGACCGCACACTGGCAAGTGAAGCCTTGGCAAAGCTTCACTGGGACTTTGTCAAGCAGTGTCCTCCCCCTAGTGGGCTGGAGCAGTCAGTCCCTTGGGCAACAGCCTGCACCACTTAGACTTACTTCGCATGAGATAAAGAAACTGTCTGGACTCGTGAGAAACCTGTTGTTCAAGTCTATCGATCCGCAGTAATTAGAGAAAACCTTGCCATGGCTAGGGAAAAACCTCAAAAAGAGAAAGAGACATCAGATAATTGATACCAGTCTGTATTCTCTTAGTCCCCCCTGGCTAACTACTCTGCTATCAGCATTGGCTGGGCCTTTAATTCTCAATTCTGATGGGATCAACGTTAGGGCCCTGCATCGTAAACTAAAACAGGATGAGTCTATGATTTGACTTGTTTACTAGGACCCGTGGGGAATGTAACAGGGCTCCAGACCTTGATAAGCCCCCAGACCTTAGCACACCTGACTCCATGATGGAAGTGCCATTCAGGCCATAAAACTCAGCACATAGACGACACCACCTGCCAAAACTAAAACCAAGACCTAATCCATCAAAGTCCATAGTTCTGGGAAAGTCTCTAAATGTACTAACCTTGCCTTTTGGCTTCTTCAGTTCTGCTTTTGCCTAACTGTTCTTGCTAACTGGAGTATGTCATCCCAGAACACGTGTTTTGTGCTGAAAAGCTCACCCTGACAAAGGCTCTGGGCTACACTGGGATTCTGAATACCCACTGTTGTTGCCGGCTGGCTAGTAAAGACTTTGTATTGCCTTAAACCCATGTCCAAGCAGTCTTTTCTGGTGGGTACCCCACAACACCCCAAGTCCTTTCTGGTGGCCACTTTCAGCCTTTCATTCTAGCTATCTCCAGTCCTTTGTGACTCTGCAGATCTCCCAAATCTCTCTCTACCAAGGAGACAAAACTGCCACACTAGGCTGGGACTTCATCCTCCTCCTGTTCTCCATTTCAGTTTCTTAAAAACCTACCCTTAGCTCTGCTGCGGCCTGCCTCCTTGAGCTCCTCCTCCCAGTCCACCTCCATCCCCTTGGAAGCTGACCATTGTCTGAAAACATTCAATAGAAAATTCTGAAAGTAAGAATTCCTATTTTCTAATGTGTCTGTTCTGAGTAGCATGATAAAAGTCTCACCAGGTTTCCCTCCAACTTGCAGGACTTCAACCATTCTTCCATCTATTGTAGTCACCCAGTATGTGCTACCCATCCAGAAGTCATTTAATGGCCATCTCAGTTATCAAATGGACTGTTGGTATCATAGGGCTAGTATTTGAATTACCCTCATTTTCCTTAAGGATCTCAAAGTATAACGGTAACGCTACTAGGGATTCACATACGTCATAGAAACACCATAAAATGCTCCCTTGAAAAAAAAGGTGAAAGTCTTGACTGAGGAGGGGAAAAACTTGTATATTGAAGGTTCAAGGATGTAAAATAAACAACAAATCTACCATTCATGAAGCTGTGAAGTAAAAGGAAATTCATGCTAGTTTTGCATTTAAATTTGTGTCTACCTTGTGTGATAAATGCTTAACTAATGTGGAAAAGACAGCAAATTACAGTCGGTCCTCCATGTACTCAGGTTCTGTATCTTTCAATCCTATCAGCTGTCTATAAAACACTCTTTAAGCTGAGCATGGTGGCCCGTACCTTTAGTCCCTGCACTGGGAAGGCAGCGACAGGCAGATCTCCATGAGTTTAAAGCCAGCCAGGGCTATACCATTTGCTGGGAGCCATGTGACTTCTTCATGGGACAAGGCCTGAGAACAGCACTTACAAGTTCTCCTTGTGGCAACGCCCTGAAGAACCTGACCCTCTGTGGCAAGGCTGGACAGTTCACTGCATAACTCTGAGCACGCCCCCAGGAACACATGCACTACATGCCCTCCTTGCTCTCCTTATACAAACCACACCGCTGGCTGCCTCTAGTTCACTTTCTCGGGGCTATGGATGGAATGGCTATTGCATTAGGAAACCGCCCCCCCATGACTCTCCTCAGGGTGAGCCAGAGGGGATGATGTTCAAAATACACAGTGAACCTGACTCAGCCCCTGAAGCCTTTGATGTTTCAAGTGTGACCATGAACTCAGGCTTCTCAAGAACATGATGTTGCCTTTCCAATGCACCTTGTGACTAGCCTGAAAGAGCCACAGGAGTTCATGACATTCCAAATTTGCATAACAGTTCTGGAGAGAATGATTTTAATCACAAGAGTCTAGGAGGAATGCAAATAAATCGATGATATCAGGAGTTGCTGGGAACATCTAGGAGCAGGGATGAAGCAGAATCATGGAAACCCACAGTGCCCTCCTTCCTAATGGCTGTGCCAGTACTGGAGGAAGTTGAGAGGAAGGAGACATGACAGAAGGGATAAGTAGTGCCAGCTATTGAGAGTGAGTTTCCAAGTTATGTTGCCTATAGGATAAGTGGGGAACCTGGAGGAGATAGACTGGTACAGGATGTAGAATGGGTTGATCCAGCTTCGGCTGGGGAGTTGATTGTGAGAACTCAGACCCTGCCTGATGTAAATATTAACCACTAGAGACAAAACTCTCTTTCACTTTGCATGACACTGTAATCACCTGGGCACACTGTTTAACCTGTAGGTGTGCCTAGTTAGAAAACTTCCCTTGTTGCTCGCTACTCTGCTGATGCTTCTAACAGTAGAGCTAGGAACCAAGTAGGTGATGGTTACTGGTGGGAAAGTTGGGGGACAGGAGGAGAACGAGGTAAAGGAACAAAGTGGCTATGATTGTCACCGTTATTAGAAACACAAGGAAGCAAATTTGATTGTAAAACTGTTCATGCAAACCATTGAAACTGTATACATAAAAACAACCCAGGCTATCCGGGCCCACTTGTTTGAAACAGGTGGTCAGAGTTTCTTTCCTGTACCAACTTCACACATCTGTCCTAGGTCATCTGACCCGTTTGGAGGTAGACTCCCAGCAACCATTGAGACTCTGTATCATTTTTTAAAAGAAATAATGTTGCTAAAATCCCCCCCCCAAGACATAAACAATGATTGCTCCTTCTCCTATGCGCTGAACAACAAATGAAGGCCTAATTCTGTCAAAGGTCACTCAGGGAAATGAATGAATTTATTGGCCTTATGTACAGAGCATAAGTGATAGGTTACTTAGAGTGTGTGGGTGCTCCTCCCTGCAACAGACCACATGGGAATGCCTTTACTCGGCAAGGATGAGGGCCTCTTACAGCCACACACATGGAGTCCTTCCTCTAGTCTTCTCAAGGCTGTATACTCCAGCCCGGCCCCTTGAAGTTAAGACAGAATTGCTTTCAATAGGTGGTAGGGAGAATCTGGATACTCAAGTGGGAGCCTTGTGACCCTCTGAATTCCTCTATAAGGGGGTGTAAACAGTCAATAATCTCAGCTGGGTAATCCTTTTGTAAGCAGGAGCAATTGAACTCCCTAAAATGGCAGTTGCTTGGTTTGGAGGATAGCCACTCACTACAAATACTCTTGCAAAAGACCTGGATTCCATTCCAACCTATATGATTGTTCATTCCAGTTCCAAGGAACATGACACTTTTTCACCTCCACAGGCAGGCACCCAACATACATGTGGAGTGTGTGTATATAATGCAGGCAAAACACTTAGACACATAAAAGAAAAATAAATATTCTTAAAAAAAAACCCGTAAAGACTATCTATCTACCTAAAGTTGAATGTGTAAGAAAACACGCTCTGAAATGATTCTCATGATTTCGGAAAATACTAAGATAAAATAAGATGCCACTCTGAAAACTAGAATCACAACTTTGATGAACTCAAAGGGATAAAATTGCCAGAGGTATGGCTAAGTATGAGAAAGGGGAGGGGTTAAAGAGAGAGAGGAACAGAGCAAAGAAAGAAGGAAAGAAGGAGGGAGAGAGAGAAAATAAGACAGAAAGATGAGAGAGAGAGAGAGAGAGAGAGAGAGAGAGAGACAGACAGACAGACAGAGTGACCTGTATCCTCCAAGCACATAGGGAGCTTGTAATAATCCATTCAGCTGTGGCCTCATAATAATTAGCATATTGGTGAAATTAATCCAGTCATCTCTCAGCAGTGACACTTTTTTTTTTTTGAGACAGGGTTTCTCTGTGTAGCCCTGGCTGTCCTGGAACTCACTCTGTAGACCAGGCTGGCCTCGAACTCAGAGATCCGCCTGCCTCTGCTTCCTGAACTCTGGGATTAAAGGCGTGCACCACCACCGCCTGTGGTGCTTGAATTGAACTCAAAGCCTTATGTGTTCTGCAAGGGCTCCAGACAACTACACTGTCTGCTATGAAATCCATTCTATACTGTGACAATATATATATATATATATATATATATATATATATATATATATATATATATATATATAAAACAAGACTTGTTTCTTGTTATGGATCTACTCTCTCAGTTAGTGGAAGGAGAACTGACTCCTATAAGTTGTCTTGTGACCTCCACAACATATCATGGCATGTGAATGTCATCACACACATGTAAACACACATGTGTGAACCCACATACATTAAAAATAAAAGTAACTTCCTGAGGGTCAGATAGGGTGTGAAAGCATATAATCCTAGCCCCAGGAGGCAGAGGCAGGAGGATCACAAGTTCCAGACAAACCAACCTACACTGGGTTTCAGAGTTCCCCGGCTAACAAAACAAAGATAAGCAGACAAAACATACAACCCAAACATACAAAACAATAAAATAAACCACCAAAAATTACCAAAATTTGTTGAGCTGTGTACAGGCACATCTGAAATCCTATCTAGATGGCTGAGGCAAGAGTCTGACAGCGGCCAGAACAACTTAGTAAGGCTCTGTCTGAAAAGAAATATTATAATTAATTTTGATTGTCGATTTGATTGGATACAGAAATGATCTTTCTTACCTTTCATGTAAGTTCCTGTCACTCCACAATTACTACTCCCTTCTCCTGTAATATCTTTTAGATTGTTACATTGTTAAATGTACATTCATCATGTGAAAGACAACTTCAGATATTTATCTTACGTTTTTACCTATTACATTCAATATTCAAGTCTCCACTCACAGAATTTGTTCACTCTTTTCAATAAGCTTTTTAAAGCTCTCTACACTATATTGCTAACTAATTAATTTTTTATTTATTTTTGAGGCAGGATCTCACTATGAACCCCTGGCTGGCCTGAAACTCTCTTGTAGATAAGGATGTCTTTAAACTCATAGAGATCTGCTTGCCTCTTCCTCCCGAGTTCAGGGAAGAATGTGCCAACATGTCTGACTTATTTTTTATTTTAGAACAAAAATATGTGTATATGAGTCTGTTTCTGTATTTGTATGCCATGTGTATACTGGTACATAGAAGAGGGCATCAGACACCCTGCTTGGGAGCTGCCCTATATGGGTGCTGGGAACTGAACTTGTGACCTATGGGAGAGCAGCGAGTGCTCATAACTGACTGCCTAGCAACCTCTTCAGTTCCTTAACTTTTTTATTTCATGAAAAGATTTGAAAATGTAATTGACATAAGAAGTTGTGTATATTTCTGGTAAAACAGCAGAATTTCAATCCATGCACATGCTTCGTTTGCTATGTTGGTTTTGTTGGGGGAGTGTCTCTGCAACTACCTTGGCCAGCAGTGTCAATCCGAGGGAGGGAAGAAGGACTCAGTAGCCAGTGCAGGTTCAAACTTCAAGAATCTGACACTGGGCAGTTTATTTTAAGCATATTTAAGCACTGTACGATTTTTGGAAAAAAGTTTTCTAGTGCTAATTAACTCAATCTCTTGTATATGAAAAGTTTAGGACATACTGAAACTCTTTACTAAGTGCATGTGGCCTCTTCCATAAAGACTGACAGATAATCAATGCCCAATGTAAGGGTCTAGGATGAGTGAGATACACATAAGAGTCTGGAGAAGCCAGGTGTGGCCTGGCCCTAGAGTGAGCACGGGTCACCATGCTATTAATTATGTCCTTCCCCAGCTGTCTGGGGAGAAAACAGGCTATACATATCTTTGTTTTAAGAAACATCACAGCATATTTAACATTCCTGCTTTCTCTAGTGTTATCTGTGAGCATAAGAACCTTTGTGCCCCCCCCCCCGAATAGTTCTTGATTTTTTTCTTTTGAGATGCAGTGTGGCTATTATGTCAAGCTGACAGAGAAACCTTGATCTGAAAGGATACTCCTACCCCAAGCTCTTAAGTAGTCCTGGGTTACAGTCTAATGCTATAGTGTCCTGCTCCATGGGTATATGTTGGTGTTGTGTTCCTAGGTAAAATGGATGAGGTGATTGCCACAAGCGGAATGGTCTCCCTGATTTCACTGGTTAAGGTAGAGGATAAATGGCTTGCCTGTGCTGAAGAGAGGTGAATTGTCTAAGCTTAGTGAATTGTAGGGCTGTTACTGGGCTAATTTAGAAAGTACCAGAAAGAAGAGAGCTGGAATCTATAAGTCTATAGGACCAGCTGTCACTCAGCTGTAGGAATGTGGATGTCTTAATATGTATGAATCTGGGGCTCTCCAAACTGAAATCACTGGGAAATTTTGAGGGACTGGGCATTAAGGAGCCTCTGGGGCCATGGAGATTGTGGCTTTATCCTAGAGCAGATGGTGTATTAGTAACCAAGACAGAAGCTAGTTGACATTAACTCTGATTGAAGAAATCTCAGGGCATCTGAAAGATTTTGAAGTATGTGAAGTTAAGAGGGGTATTGTTTACATTAGAAATACTGATAGAGGAATCTGTTAGATCTAAGATGGTTTTAGTTTCTGAGCTCAGTAGGGGATCATCCATTAAGGGTTTAGCTCAAAGCATAGTCCTAAGGGTTGAAGACATAAAAAAGGTGGTCTATAGAGACTCTGGCCCTTCCAACTGCCTAGGTTTAACTTGTTCAGATTGTCCCTCAGAGAGAACACACATTATACTTAAAACAATGAGGGAGTAATTATTTTTTTAACAGAACATGATCAAGTGCCTTGATTCGGATGCCCCCTGGAGAATCAGCCTACCAGAGCAGTCAGTGTCCTTCAACTGCTCAGGAAAGTGGGTGGGGCAATGGAGGTAAGAATGAGGATGTACTAATACAAAGTTACAAGACAGGAGGACTTCACAAGGGCATGTAGTTACTCAGGGTAGCGTCTTTGCTTTCCCTGGCACTGACTACTCCAGAATCTGCTGATCTTTTGAAATACATGTTCCCGTATTGCCAAGGTTTTCCTCTATGTCTAGACTCCATCATTCCACCCTCTGGTTTGCAGTAATTTATCTGAATAGATGATCTATTGTTATGGGATATTAGTTTAAGATGTGTTACATTTGTTTATGCTGTGGAATATTTGTTTAATGATGCAAAGATGTGTTGCATTCTTTTATGTTGCATTTGTTTAACTCTGTAAAACTGTATTAGTTTGCCTGTCTAAAACACCTGATTGATCTAATAAAAAAGCTGAATGGCCAATAGCTGGGCAGGGCTGGCAGGCAGAAAAAATAAAGAGGAGGAGAAATCTAGAGAAGAGGAGTGAGAAAAGAAGGAGAGGAGGACACCAGGGGCCAGCATCTCAGCCTCACAGCCAGCCATGGAGGAAGAAGGAAAGAAAGATATAGAATAAAGAAAGATAAAAAGTTCAGAGGCAAAACATAGTTAAAGATAAAGGAGATAGTTTAAGTTAGAAAAATTGTCTAGAAACAAGCCAAGCTAAGGGTGGGCATTCATAAGTAAGGATAAGTCTCTGTGTATTATTTGGGAGCTGGGTAGAGAGGCCCCAAAGAATAAAAAAAGCAAATACAATTTCTGTGCTGTAACTCATGATCTCAAGTCCTCCTTATCCTCTTTCTTCCATAAGTAGCCTATCTTGGGGTCTCTCTGAAATAACTTTACAACATTTAAATAGTTTATAAAGGATTACCAGTGTTAAAAGGTGTGATTTTTTTCCTCAAAAGCCCAAGATCTTGTAGCATCTTAGAAATTTGAAAATTAAAAAACATTTGATTTCTAATATTTTAAAATATTATTTTTATTTTTTGTATGTGCATGTATCTTTGTGAGTTCCAGACAGGGGTCTGGAAGAGTGTGTCTGCTCCCTTGGAATTGGGTTACAGATGACTGTGAGTTGTCCCACATGGGTGTTTGGAACCCAACTCAGGTCCTCTTCAGGAGAAGTTTGTGTTCTTAATCATTGAGCCATCCCTTTGGTCTTCATTATTTTTAAAAATTAATTTTTAAATTTCTTTTTATATAGCTTTTATGTTAGATAAATATAAAGATGCTCCTTCATAGCATCTTCTTACACATGCATCATTACAAATCTTCTCATTCATTATCTTCTCTACCTCTCCCTTAAGTTGTCTTCCTGCCTCCATCTTATTTTCATTTCCTCCTGCCTAGTCCCCTTTCTGATTGCCCATTACATGTATTCAATTACCCTCTCTATTCTGCACCTACCCAAAGATCTCCTGTGGTGGTAATCTAATTATACTGAAATATGATTTTGATTGTATGTTAATAAATAAAGTTGTCCGGGGGTCAGAGCTATTAGAGCCATAGCAAGAGTGTGGCGGTGGTGGCCAGCCTTTAATCCCAGGGAGTGGTGGTAGAAAGCAAAAAGATATATAAGGCGTGAGGACCAGAAACTAGAGGCATTTGGCTGGTTAAGCTTTCAGGCTTTGGAGCAACACAGTTCAGCTGAGAGCTATTGGGATGAGGACACAGAAGCTTCCAGTCTGAGGAAACAAGACCAGCTGAGGAACTGGTGAGGTGAGATAGCTGTGGCTTGTTCTGTCTCTTTAAATAGACTAACAGACAGGAGAAGAAGCCCTCATTCGGGAAGCTGGGACACCGCAGGCGGAAGGGTGAGATTTTGGCTCTGAGCTCTGACCTCTCGGCTTTCTCTTTTGCATTATTTCTGTGTTTCTTATTTAATAAAACAGTTGGTTACATCCATATCTGGCGCCCAACGTGACAAGAATCCATTGAAAACCACTTGGCTTGGCGGCGGGTCCGCTTTCCCGCAAGGGCGGCAGACCGGGTGGCCGGTTACCTAGTCCGAGCTGCCGGCTTCCTCGTTCGAGCGGCAGCTTCTGGCCCGGGCCTAGGTCTGTGAGCAACTTGCTTAAAGCCGGTGCTACAAACAACTCAGACCTGCCCTGCCGAACAGGGCCCTGCCTGTAAAGTCAACGCAAGTGGTCAAAGTTTAAGAAAGCCAGACCCAAGCCTTGACTCGGCACAAGAGGGAAAACGTGGCTGCATTTAAACTTTAGCCAGCTACGCCTTCTTGTTCTCTCTCTCTCTCTCTCTCTCTCTCTCTCTCTCTCTCTCTCTCTTTCTCTTTGGATTTACACCTGGGACACTAGGTGGTTGTTTTGAATATCCCCTCGGATTTCTACTGTTCTACGCAGATTTAATTCACTGGGATTTCTACTGTTCTACGCAGATTTGGTAAGTCATAAAGGAAACTATTTAAAGGACAATTTTTTTCCACATTTAAAAAAAAAATGGGCTTTATGTGTACATTGGAAGAAAATTGGTTTTTGTTCGAAATATTAGGCAGTCTGACAATGGAACAACTATATAATATTAGTATTGGTGGAATTATGCACCTTATCACTATGCTAATCCACATTTTAATATTTAAAAAGATAGTCAATTTAAGTGCCAGGATAACAGCTTTAGAAGATGTTGTTTCAAGTCGCGATCATAAGGTTGTAGAAAGAAAGCCTGTTTTCACACAGACACCCTTAATTTCTCCAATTAACAGTGAAGTTGTTTCAAATTGGGATCATAAGGATGTAGAAAGAAAGCCTGTTTTCACACAGACACCCTTAATTTATCCAATTAACAGTGAAGTTGTTTCAAATTGGGATCATAACGTTGTAGAAAGAAAGCCTGTTTTCACACAGTCACCCTTAATTTATCCTGTAACTGTACAGCAGGTGCCTGATCAAATGATGGCTACACAAAATAATTGGGCTCCAATTGAAATGTTGGATTTAAAAAGGTTTAAGGAGGCAATAGTATCTTATGGCATGCATTCCCCATATGTAAAGCAAATGTTAAACACTTGGTCAACATATAATAGGATAATACCACAGGACTGGCGGGACCTTGCACAAGGTGTTCTGGAACCCAGCCAGAGACTTCAATTTCTGACTTGGTTTAAGGAGGAGGCTAAAAATATAGAAAAACAATGGAGGGATAAAGGAATACAAGTTTGCCAGGATCAGCTTATGGGAGAAGGTCAATATGCTTCAGTACAAACACAATGTTTATATGATGTCCAAACCCTAATTTTATGTCGAACGGCAGCTTTGAATGCATGGGACAGAGTTGAGGAACCAGGAAAAAAATCTGAGTCATTTACAAAGGTGAGGCAAGGCCCAAAAGAGTCTTTTACAGATTTTTTACAAAGACTGGCTTCAGCGGTAAAGAGAACGGTCTCGGATTCAGAAGCTGGTAAGGCAATAATTGAATCTTTGGCCTTTGAGAATGCGAATGCAGCATGCAAAAGAATAATCAGGCCATTAAGGGCAAGATCTGCACCTATGGAAGATTGGATTAGAGAAACAATTAATGTTGAGGTTGATGAGCATGATGATACGTGGGTAGGAGAAGTAATTTCAAAAGGTTTGAGGAATGTTAGATGTTTTGGGTGTGGAAAGCAAGGACATTTGAAAAGGGACTGTAAACAGGTCATTTCTAGAAGCAATGTTTATTCAAGGAACAAGGGCAACAGAATGCCCCTTCCTTCTGGAGTATGCAGAAGGTGTGGTAAGGGAAAACACTGGACCAACGAATGTAGATCAACAAAGGACAGACAGGGTAATCCTTTGCCTCAGTCTTCGGGAAACTCCCAGAGGGGCCTCGCGCAGGCCCCCAGTGCAAATCCAGTTCAAACCTTTCCTGCAGCTATAGAGGAAATGCCTGCTCTGGAGAGCGATTAAATAATCAAATGCCTATTGGAATAAATCATGCTGGTCAGGTTGAAACAGAGAGAATAGAAAATTCAGGAGAAAACATAAAGAAAATTTTTTGGCAAACTTCTATTAATGAACAAAGACCAAAATTAATGATAAAAATAAATGGTGTTTTGTTGTCTGGTCTGGTAGACACAGGTGCGGACGTTACCATAATTGCACCAGAATTTTGGCATCCAACTTGGCCTCTTCAGGAGGTAAACGTTCAACTGTTAGGAATTGGGACATTATCTCAGGTGAAACAGAGTGCAAGATGGCTCGAATGTATAGGTCCAGAAGGACAGAGAGGAAAATTAAAACCATATGTGGCTAACATAACTATGAACCTGTGGGGTCGAGACTTGTTACAACAATGGGATACTCAGATTAACATCCCTCCAATCTCAGAAACAAATCATAACCTAACACATGTTACTGAGAGAAATATTAGAAGATATTGTTCTAATGAGTGGTCACCAGCTATCCATATTATACAAGAACAGGGCACAGTAACTGATGATCTTCCAAAGACACCAATAGCTCTACCTTTAAAATGGTTAACAGACAAGCCTGTATGGGTCCAACAATGGCCTTTAACAACAGAGAAACTCCAGGCTTTAGAAGAGCTAGTAGAAGAACAGTTAAATGCTCAGCATATTGAAAAATCAAGTAGCCCCTGGAATTCTCCTGTCTTTGTTGTTAAAAAGAAATCTGGCAAATGGAGAATGGTAACAGACCTTAGAGCGGTTAACAAAGTAATTCAGCCAATGGGCTCTCTACAATCAGGGATGCCGTTGCCTACTCTGTTACCAAAAGGATGGCCTCTCATAGTTATTGATTTAAAAGACTGTTTCTTTTCAATACCCTTACAAGAAAAAGACAGAGAAAGATTTGCTTTTACAGTGCCTACTTATAATAATTCTCAACCGGTTAAAAGATTTCAATGGAGGGTCCTCCCACAGGGAATGTTGAATAGCCCAACTCTGTGCCAATACTTTGTACAACAGCCATTGGAAGTGATACGTAAAAAATTTCCTAAATCTATAATTTATCATTATATGGACGATATTTTACTAGCTAACTCAAATACAGATACTTTAGAAATAATATTTGAAGAAGTAAAGAAAATTTTGCCTTGCTGGGGATTACAAATTGCTCCTGAAAAGATACAAAGAGGAGATTCTATTAATTATTTAGGATATAAAATAGAGCTACAAAAAATTAGACCCCAAAAGGTGCAAATTCGGAGAGATAGACTACAGACTCTTAATGACTTTCAAAGATTATTTGGAGATATTTCTCATTTACGAACTATTGTTGGGGTAAAAAATGATGAACTGACTAATTTGTTTAAAACTTTAGAAGGTGACAAGGACTTAAATAGTCCAAGAAAATTATCACCTGAAGCTGAGAAAGAATTAGCCTTGGTAGAAAAGAAAGTGCATGAAGGACACGTGGATCGTATTGATCCAAAGCTGGATTGCATTTTGGTTATTTTACCTTCTAGGCGTTCTCCTACTGGAATATTAATGCAGAGGGAAGATATTATATTGGAATGGATATTTTTACCAAATAAACCAAATAAAAAATTAAAAACTTATGTGGAAAAAATCTCTGACTTGATTTACAAAGGAAAATTGAGACTTCGTCAATTAGCAGGCATAGACCCAGCAGAAATTGTCGTACCATTAACTAAGGAGGACATTGAAAAATTATGGATAGAAAGTGAACCATGGCAAAGAGCTTGCAGTAATTTTTTGGGAGAAATTAACAGCAAATATCCCAAAAGCAATAGAATTGATCTTATAAAGAGAGCTGATTGGATTTTGCCTCGAATTGTACGGCAAAAACCCATATCTGGAGTTCGTACATTTTATACAGATGCCAACAAAGAAGGAAAGGCAGGATACAAATCAGAAAATTTAAGTAAAGTGGTTGAAAGTCCATATAATTCAGTTCAAAAATCAGAATTGTATGCTATTCTGTTGGTATTAATAGATTTTTCAGAACCCCTAAACATAGTAACTGACTCTCAGTATGCTGAAAGAGTGGTGTTACATATTGAGACTGCAGAATTTATCCCTGATACTTCAGAATTAACTTCATTATTTATTCAATTACAAGATACAATCAGGAAAAGGAATCATCCTTTATATATAACTCACATTCGATCCCATACTGGTCTGCCAGGCCCTCTAGCACAAGGCAATGATGAGATTGATAAATTATTGATAGGAAATGTGCTGGAGGCCTCAGAATTTCATAAAAAACATCACGTTAATAGTAAAGGTTTAAAAAAGGATTTTTCCATAACCTGGCAACAAGCCAAAGAAATAGTAAAGAAATGTCCTACTTGTTCCTTCTATAATCAGACGCCATTACCAGCAGGATGTAACCCAAAGGGTACTCAGAGAAATGAAATCTGGCAGATGGACGTGTTTCACTTTGCAGAATTTGGAAAACTGAAATATGTACACCACACTATCGATACTTATTCAGGATTTCAATGGGCAACTGCTTTGAGTTCTGAAAAAGCTGATTCTGTAATCACTCATTTGCTAGAAGTTATGGCCATCATGGGTATACCTGCACAAATCAAAACTGATAATGCTCCATCATATGTCTCTGTTAAAATGAAACAGTTTTTTGCTTATTACAATATAAAACATATTACAGGCATACCACATAATCCTACAGGTCAAGCAGTTATAGAAAGATCAAACAGAACTCTAAAGGATATGCTAAATAAACAGAAATGGGTAACAAAAACCCCCAGAAATAGACTGCATAATGCTCTTCTAACTTTGAATTTTCTGAATGCCAATGAGAAAGGAACAACAGCTGCAGAGAGACATTGGATAATAGAAAAAACTACAGAATTAAATCAGCCTATATACTTTAAGGATGTGCTGACCTCAGAATGGAAACCAGGGTATGTATTACATTGGGGACGTGGTTTTGCTTTTGTTTCTACAGGAGAAGATAAGCTGTGGGTACCATCAAAATTGATAAAGGTTCGATTTGAACAAGAGAGACCTCTTAATTAGAGGAGGTGATAGTTCATCAACCAGCATGAACATCCAATTTAAACTAACTTGTATCAATAAAACATGCCTGTTCATTTCATCAGATAATAACTTGCCAAAAAGGAATATCCCCAAAATTAGTCTTGGGGAAAGGTTTTTGTTTTTGTCTTTTAGGAGAATGAAGGTTAAGGAATCTGAAGAACACTGGACAAATGAGACAACTGAAGAAAAGGGACAAATCATCTATCCCAAGAAACAGAGTGAAACGGTGTATGGGTATATATTATCTAAAAAATTTTATGTCTTCCTAAATGTTTGTTTCTGCTTTTCTCTAAAGATTTAACACTCTTGGTTTTCTAATAGTCCCAGTTCAATTAAAATTTAAAGCTGACTTTGGAGTTGGAGAATGGCTCTCTCCTTCTTTAAAATCAAGCATGTTGTTAAAAGGAAAATGCAAACTCCCTGTATCATGCCAGAATAAGAGCCATCTTCTGCTATGGTACAGGACAAAAGCAAAATTAATTAAGGGACTATTCTATTACTAATCTCAACTCTTTGATTCTATTCTGATTCTTTAAACTTTTCTCAAAGTATAAATTTTATATCAAAATTTACAAGATTAATATATATATATACATTTTATACTTTGTTAAGATATGAATGGTCACATAGAGTACTAACTAATTCTAGAAAAAAGGCTAGCTGCATATATATGTTTTTGTGTTCGAGTCTCTTATCAGTTTTCTGCAGGAAATCATGGCCAGGCCTAACATCAACTGAAGTCTCCAGAAAGAAGATGGGGCCCCACAACAACAACAATTCCACGTGGACAATAATAATATCATTAAGCTGACAAACATCATCCATAGATCAGCTTTGAACTACAAGGTGCTCAGAGCAAATTTGAGATGACTAGCTGAGATGATCCAGTCTCAAAGACTACTTGAATAAGGACTTGAGATAAACCCTCAACTTTGGCATTATACACAGACTGGATAATGAAGGATATAGTTACCTCTCCTAGAATTTGACAATTAACCTAAAATTTTTCTTTCAGGATAAAGAAAACTTCGCCCATACCCAGCAGGAAGCAATTTTAAGAATACGACGCCCACATTCCCAAAGAGGTGGTGTGGGGCGGGTGGTTTTTTGGTCTTTTTAATGGGTTTTGGGTCTGGGATAATTTTCAGTATTTAGGGGGGTTGGTTACAAGTTATTGTCAAGGGTTAGGAAAAAGGCTAAGCAAAGGAGATTAGATTTAAGGTTCTTGTTTAAAAAAAAAAAAAAAAGAGAAAGAAAGAAAAGAAAAAGACAATTACTAGTTTTAAATACTTTACATTGGATTGAATTGTTTTATATTGTACACAAATTTGAAACTGATATTGTTAGAAAATGCTATATGTATGTTTCTAATTGTATTTATTCCATCCATTTAACAATGTAATGCAAATTTCTGATCCTTGAATGTTATTATTATCAACTATTAGGATATAAAGAAATGAAAGCTAGTAGTTAGACATTATCATAGAACTTGTAGTCATATTAGATATGTTTTAAAATTGAGCAGAGATGTTTTAGACAGGTCATCTTCAAACCCTTCAGAGATCTACAGAATATGGCATTTAAAATGTTTTAATAACTTAGAAAATTTTTCTTTTTTGAGACATGTCGGCTCCTGGCAGTACCAATCTACTTTAGAGAAAATATGGGCATTGAAGAAACTGCATATGGAGTCAACTTTCATTCTGGCAAAAGTTAGCCACTGGACAACAAAGTATCCTCGAATCAACAGGACAAAATGGACAGACAGATCACGAAACAAGGGACTACTGATTCTTGCCAAAACAAGTGTGGTTATGGCTTTATCAAAAGGCATCTTCTGAGGCCAGGACAATATGGCCCCATCCCTGAAGTGGCCTTCGCATCCGGAAAAGGTACGGTGCTCTTTTCTTCGAAGGCAGCTTAACAGGCAGAGGGCCGATGGATTCTGTTGTACAATGGAACAGCAGCTGAAAGTTCATGCCTCTCAAAAGTAGACTGGCATTTAATAGAGGGATGTGGAGAAGAAGAGGATGCTGAGATGAAGCCATATATACACAGCCAAGAAGTATGGACAGCTGAATTAAAAAACTGTCAACAATTTCCAGAAATTAAAATCCTGAATCATGACAGGACACTAGTGGAATTCAGGTGTTTCTGGTACATGGACTGTTCTCACCCAATGTGAGATTGAACTGTTGACCTTGTGTACAACCTACTTCACAAATGAGTCTGTCAGATACACTAAGCCTATAGGCTGAAGATGATGCCCCAACACTGTGGAGAAACCTCAGGTGACTGCCCAGGCAGCTGGCTGTTTCTGTCAACTTACAAATTTTTTGGAAGTTGCTTGTATACACTTCCTGTTTTTTATTTTTGTTAGCTAATATTATTTCCTTCTTGGGTCTCTGAGGGAGTTGAAGATTAGTTAGTTATGGTTGAAGATTAGTTACTTATAGTTGAAAAATTAATTAGGATAGAAAGTGCATTAGATACATCTTGGAATTACCAAAATAGGATAGATAATGGAATTATTTTCTCTGACTTGTCAAATACCTGTTTAGGTATTTATTATTTGTATATATTGTATATAGTTATTGTACTTTTGTGTATAGTTTTTCTTTTGTTAGTCATAACCTTTTGCTTTTTTTTATTAAAATAGAAAAGGGGAAATGTGGTGGTAATCTAATTATACTGAAATATGATTTTGATTGTATGTTAATAAATAAAGTTGTCCGGGGGTCAGAGCTATTAGAGCCATAGCAAGAGTGTGGCGGTGGTGGCCAGCCTTTAATCCCAGGGAGTGGTGGTAGAAAGCAAAAAGATATATAAGGCGTGAGGACCAGAAACTAGAGGCATTTGGCTGGTTAAGCTTTCAGGCTTTGGAGCAACACAGTTCAGCTGAGAGCTATTGGGATGAGGACACAGAAGCTTCCAGTCTGAGGAAACAAGACCAGCTGAGGAACTGGTGAGGTGAGATAGCTGTGGCTTGTTCTGTCTCTTTAAATAGACTAACAGACAGGAGAAGAAGCCCTCATTCGGGAAGCTGGGACACCGCAGGCGGAAGGGTGAGATTTTGGCTCTGAGCTCTGACCTCTCGGCTTTCTCTTTTGCATTATTTCTGTGTTTCTTATTTAATAAAACAGTTGGTTACATCCATAATCTCCTGTTGTTCTTTCATGATTCTCTTCACAGTTTGACTGCCTACCCATGTACATATACAAATATACACATGTGTGCATATGTACACATATATAACTGAATATATAATCTATAAATGAAATTTGGGTTTGATACATAAGAGGAAACACAGTATTTATCTTTCTGATTCTGACACTGAGCGTGAGAATAGACACATGATCAGTGATGAACCTATGGTAGCTGCTGTTCAGTTTTGCCACAGACATGGTACAAACAATTACTGGACATTCATTATGTAGCTACTGGTTTTATGCTTCCAAGGAGTCTTCATTTTCCTCATAGTGCTAGTAGTGAATTCAGGGTGTATTTTTGTGTAGGTCCATTCTGTATCACTGAGATATCTCATTAGTTCCTTACAGAAAATCTTAACCTTTGCTTCTTAGGAATATGTGGTTTGGGGGAGAGTGTGAGTTGCATATTTTATTCATTTTACAGTTGAGGGATATTTGGAATGCTTCCAGCTTTCTGTTACAATGAGCAAGATTGCACTGAAATTTGTATGTGTGTTTTGGTATATTTATTTTCCTTCATCTTGGGTAATGATGTAGGGATGGAGTAGATGGATCATCTGGTATGTATATGGAAAGATTTAAAGAAACTGCCAAACTATTTTACAAAGTGGCTGGATATTCTGTCCCTTCCACCCACCCTTCCTTTCTTCCTTTAGATTCTTTTCTTTGTTTTGAGACAGGGTTTTTCTATGTAGCCTTGACTGGCTTATAACTCATTTTGTAGACCAGGTTAGCCTTTTCTTGAAGTGGTTCCTCCTGTGTTGCCTGCTGAGTGCTAGGATGACAAGTATGGACCACCATGCCAGAAATTTCCTCACTTTTTATTATTTTATTTTTTAAAAAATAATCGAATTATTTTTGAGACAGGGCCTACACACTCTTTATGTAGACCAGGTTTACCTCACAATCACAGAGCCACCTGCATCTCTACTGATGGGAGCAAATGTGTGGGTCACCACACTTTGCCTTTTGTATTTTTTGAGACAGGTTGCTACAGTTCTCCTGAGACAAGTTCCTTCCTTTGCATGTGTGCAGTTGATATGTTGCAGTGTGTACATATATGTGCATATATGCATGAATGTATGTTTACCTGCATATGGAGACCAGAGACCTACTTTGGGTATTTTCCCTGATTGCTTTCCACATTATATTTTGAGACAGTCTCTCACTGAACTTCGTGCTCACATACTAGGTGGACTGGCTGGCCCAAGAGCGCTGGGAATCCGCCTCTCTCCCACAGCCTCCCTACATGCTAGGATTAAAGACTTTTGCAGCCATGGCAGCTTTTTTTTTTTTTTTTTTTTGTGTGTGTGTGTTTCCTGGAGATCCAAGCTGAGGTCCTTATCTTTGAACAGAAATCCATTTACCAACTAAGCCATCTCTCCAGCCTCCCTGTTAACTTTACATCAACCTTCCAGTCCTCTGGCACAAGTGACTCATTATAACACACTGTGTACTATTTCAACAATTTTCAATTCCTTGAAGCAGTAATTGAATGTTCTGTCCTCTCAAGATATGTGTTGATTCCTGCTATGGTCTGTGGGAGAGTTAATCTATACTGCCAAAGTTTCAGAATCTAGAATCGTCTAGGATACAGGACTCTGGGCTTGCCTTAGAGTGATCGTTTAGATCCAATTAGTCTCTGAGCATGTCTGTGAGGGATTATCCAGATTAAGTTACTAGATATGAGACGTCTGCCCACTGTGAGCTGTACTACTGCATGGGATGTGGCCTGGACAGAGAGAAAAAGCAGAAAGGCAGCTGAACATTTACCGTTCCCTCCTTCCAGATGAACATTACTCAAAACGTGTGAGCAAACAATGAATGCTTGCTTCCTCCATTTTCTTTGGCCAGGAATTTGGTCACAGCAAGAAGCCTAGGAGCCAATGCAGCTGTCTCTTTAAGTGTTTGTCATTGTAAGAGCTACGTGGTGTTTATCATTGTGTTTTAGGTATGCTTCTCTAATCACAGTGACAAGGCTGAGCATGCTTTCATGTGCTTATCTGTCACGTGAGTGATACCTTTGACAAGCTCTTGGAGTTTTCTTTCTTCCCTCTTTCTCTTTGGTTCTGTTTCTCAAGTTCTAGGAGCCCAGATGAGGGTTTTTACGCTTCCTGAAGAACTGATCTACCAGTGAGCTACACTTTTGGACTTATCAGTTTGTTTTTTTAATTTGTCTGTTGTTCCTTTGAAGCTGAGGGAAGAAACTTGATCCGGAGTGGCAGGGCTTCTATTTAGGAGCCACCACACTCCTTGCTCTTGGTCCTCTGTAGTGCTGCCTGGCCTGAAACTTGCTGTGTAGACCAGGCCGGCTGTCCTCAAACCCGTGTTGATCGTCTCGCGTCTGCTTCTGTGGTGCTGTGTATTACAGGTGGACACCATCTCATGTTCTCTCTATTTCATCTTTTTCCGGAACCACATGGTGTCAGTACCTGAAGCATCAGAATGATCTGTCAGGTGTCCTCCACCCTGGGTTTCTGCTTTGGCTATTCCCCATGCTGTGCATTTAAATATGAATTTTATAACCAGCTTCTCAGCTTCTACCAAACATCTTGTTAGTATTCCCAATGACATTTCATTGAATCTGTAGGGGAAGTCAACATCCTAGCAATCTTACCTGTGCTAAGTGTCGAACAAAGCCTAGCCCTCCATTTCCTTACATCTTGTTTCATTTTACTTTTATTGTGCACGTCCCTTTCATTATTTGTTAAATGTGTCTTTGTGTATATCATTTTGCTGATATTTTTGTGCACTGTTGGTGTTTGGTATTCAGTTGTTAACTGATTGACTATAAGAACATTTTGGTTTTTCTGTGTCAATGCTGGGTCCTGAAGCACAGTGAGGATTATTATCTGATACATTAAAAAAATTAATTCCACGCTATATTTGTCATCAATATTAGTTTTTACAGTTCTAGGGATCTGCTTCAAGGCCTTGCCCATGCTGATCAAACGCTCTACCAGCAAGTCACAGATTCAGTGTTCTGCCATTATTTTTTGGAGGTTGGTGTGTTGCAGACAGTTGATTTTTAAAATCATTGTAACATTTTAATATACACATATGACATATTTTGATTTTAATTATCTCACATTATGCTGTCTTGTCTGCCTCTACTGCGGATCCCCTATGCTTTCCAAATACTATGTCTTTAATTTTCATATTCCTTTTATTTGGTCATGTCATGAATTTAATTAGGGTTACCTACAAGAACACTGTGGGAGGGGTTATTTCACAGACTTAGGAGCATCTTACCTGTGGCTACCACTGTAAAATAAATATCTCTCCCCTTTCCAGAAAGCATTAACTGCCTTACAGATCCTTCATGCTAGAAACTGTTAACTGTCTACAAGTCCTCAGTGAGTGGAGGGACCTAGTGAGTTTCTAACTCCTTCAGGACAGGATGGCAAAAGGTTAACCGCATTCAGGTAATCACAGCTGCTTAGAATTCCAGAGGGCAATGGCCTTGTCCTGCCCTAGAGACTTTGGTTCCTATGAATATGCATTTTCCTCTACCTCTTTTTTTTTTGGTTTTTCGAGACAGGGTTTCTCTGTGTAGCTTTGCACCTTTCCTGGAACTCACTTGGTAGCTCAGGCTGGCCTCGAACTCACAGAGATCTGCCTGCCTCTGCCTCCCGAGTGCTGGGATTAAAGGCATGCTCTGCGGCTGCTGCCGCTGCCGCCGCCGCCGCCACCACCACCACCACCACCCGGCTCCTCTACCTCTTATATATAATTTTTTTCTGCTTCCTTGCCTATAATGTTCCTCAACCCATAAAAGGGGTGAAATGATGTCCCAATTAAGAGTGAGTAGTCAACAGTCTCTTATTCTCAGTACTTTGACCAGATAAGAGCTTTACAGTATTTGCATCCTAGTGCAAAAAGAAGTTTCTCTGACCAAGCCTAAAAAAAGCTATGACACATGGGCATGAGCATAAATGCTTATATGGCAATTTGTCTTGATGTTATTTTATGTTTCAGCAATGGACTTACCTTTTATACACAAATTTCTAATTTTTAAAAAAGATTATTTTATATATTTTCATATACATATATACACACACACACATACACACATATATATATATACACACACACACATACACACACCTGCATGAGTGCAGGGGCTGGTGGAATCTAGAATAAGGCTTTGAATCCCCCAGAGCTTGAGTTGTAGGTGGTTGTGAGCAGCCATGTGGGTTCTTCGTGAGAAGCATGTGGTCTTGGCAGTTTAAGGCAGCTCTCCAGACACAAAGTTGTCGTTTTAATGTGCATATTACTTTAATATCTTTTCCTAAAATGTAGAAAGGAATTATTCTGCAGGAGCTTTTATTGGATATTTACTATCAGTATCAATTAATGATTAGAAGGGTTCCCGATCAGAATGTATTTCTCTGCAGCCCTGTCCTTAAGACATGTGCACCTTCTTGTCAAAACTGCTATGGGACATATTCACTGGTATCTAGAGAAAAGAGCTCAGGGATGCTGCTAAATCTATAATGTATAGAAGAATGCTCAGAAAACCACTATGCAGCCTATCCTGACTAGGGTTCCAAGCTTCCAAAACACTATATTACAAGAAGCTGTACAGAGATGCTTGTCACAAAATATAAACATGGGGAAAGAGCATGATGTGAGCAGGTATAGCAGAGTGGAGATCGTTTCAATTTCACATAAATTTTACCTTTCACCAAATCCAGTAATCACTCGTATCTTTTTGTTGTAGGCTGAAGCATCTCATGGTACTCTGTCTTGTTTAGTCTCCCTTGGTAAATTTGACATTGTCTGTTTAGGTTGTCTATTTGGCACGTGTCTGTTTAGGTTGTCTATTTGGCATGTGTCTGTTTAGGCTGTCTATTCGGCATGTGTCTTAGTTTGCTTCCTAGTGCTGTGATAAAAACCATGACCAAATGCAACTTGGGCAGGAAGGCGTATCTTACATTTTATAGGTTATGGTCCATCATGGAGGAAGTCAAGGCAGAAGCTCAGGACAGGAACCCAGAGGGGAAACTGAAGGAGAATCATGGAGGAGTGATGCTTACTTGTATGCTCCTCATGGCTTGTTCAGTCTGCTTTCTTGTATGTCCAAGGTCTACATGCCCAGGGATGGCACTGCCCACAAGGGTGGCTCGTGTCTCCCACATCAAATGTTATTCAAGAAAATTCCATGCGGCTATCCCTGTAGTTTAAACCAACGGAGGCAATTTCTCAACCAAGATGCCCTCTTCCCAGATATACTAAGTTGGTTTCAACTTAACAAAAACCAACCACCACGGCTTGTGAGATTATTCTGACAGATGCACAATGGGACGCAGTCAGAGTAACCACAGGGCAAGGCAGCTTCTAGAGGGACTGGGGGAGGGCGGGCAGAATCTTGCTTTTGTTTGCTTTGCTACCCAATTTCTGTTGCCCTTTTGTCTTGCCAAGCCTGACTTTTAAAATTAATAGTTGCTGAAAAGCTTTATTCAGCCAGGCGGTGAAGGCGCATGCTTTTAATCCCAGCATTCCAGAGGCAGAGGCAGGTGGATCTCTGTGAGTTCGAGGCCAGCCTGGTCTACAGAGCGAGATCCAGGACAGTTAGGACTGTTACATAGAGAAACCCTTTTTCGAACCCCCCCCCCCAAAAAAAAACCCTTTTATTCTTTTCTAGGAGTGTGTGTGTGTGTGTGTGTGTGTGTGTGTGTGTGTGTGTGTGTGTGTGTGTGTGTGCATTTGTGCATGCAGGTATTCCTTATAGGAGCCAGAACAAGATTTCAGATCCCCCCAGTGCTGGAGGTTCAGGCAGTTGTGGTACACATGATGTGGGTGCTGGGA
This sequence comes from Peromyscus maniculatus bairdii, assembly GCF_049852395.1. Classification (NCBI taxonomy): domain Eukaryota; kingdom Metazoa; phylum Chordata; class Mammalia; order Rodentia; family Cricetidae; genus Peromyscus; species Peromyscus maniculatus. The sequence continues at coordinate 133,971,303 of NC_134875.1, read as the reverse complement.
ACCTAACTCATAGCCCTTTTAACTGCTGACCCATCTCTCTAGTACCTTAATTAATGTTAAGGTTCTTAACCTTTTAAGCTTATTACATAATAGGATTCATTATGTCATTTTCATACATATTTGTTGTTTTTTTTGTCAACCTACCTCACCACCCAGTCCTACCCTCTGTCTCCATCTTGCTGGTTCCCTCCCTTCTTCCTAATGGCTCCAGCATCCTCCTTCCTGCTTGCTGTATACCACCACCCACTCTCTAACTCATTTAAGGTTCTTTGCTCCCCTATCCTGATCCCCTTTCTAGTTTCACGTCCTCCCCCCCCCCCCCCGCAACCATTACACTCAAATACAAACTCATAAGTGATTCCTCCCTTGGAGGAAATCTTGCTGTATCTGTCATTCTGCATCTGGTCTGTTTGTTTATCACAATCAATGACAGTCCCATCCATTTTCCTGCTAATGCCACGACCTTATTCCTCTTTATGCATTCTCTCTCTCTGTCTCTCTCTGTGTGTTTCTCTCTCTCTTTGGTATATAGTGTTCAAGATAAGAACCCTCAGTGTCTGCTGCAGCTCTCATACCTGCTTCTAGCTGGCACAATTCACTGCCACAACCCACTCTTATCTCTCTGGAACTGAAAGGCAAACAGACCCTTCTTTCTAAAAGTTGCCTGGCTCATGATGAGTTGTCGAAGCAATAGCAAAGCAACTAACACAGCGGCTGAAACAACTCTGCTCGTGTGGACTCTGCCCTTCTCTCCCCAGTAGCAAAAGATTCTTCAGCATCAGGAGCTTTAATTTAGAGATGATAATCCAGCCTTGTGGCTTGAACCTCTTGCAAAAGTGATGTGTTAAAAAGATGTGTGACCATTCTGAATGAAAACAGAAGAGGAGTGAATGGGAGGGGAGAAGGGAGGTGGCGGAGGTGGGGGAGGGAACGGGGGGGGGGGGGGACGGGAGGGAGGGAAAACTGAGGTCAGGATGTAAAATAAATGAAAAAATTTAAAAAAAAAAGATGTAAGGAACATTGTTTCTTCCAAGAGCATTCCAAGTCAGGCAGTCAAACAAGTCCACCATCTTGGTGGGTGGGAATCTACTGATTGCTTCAAAGTTAAAAAAAATCTAGACGAATAATTGACATATATTCTTGTTCCTCTGACTCAGAAATTCTGATTTTCCCACTTGTTTTTTAGTAAATCAAATTGTATTCCTCCATTTCCCCCTCTCCTTCTCCTATCCCATCCCTCCAGTCTCCCCTCCCAGATTCTCCAATCAGATCACCTTTCTAAACAGTTCGTTAATTTATCCTGGGAGCAGGAGGCAGCTATGGGAGCCATGACAGGAGACAGACAGCACAGGAGGCTCTGGGCAGTGAGGCTCTCAGCAGGGATGCTGTGGGTGATCATTGGAGTCTTAATGCTCCAGGACCAGTTTCACTGTTCCAGTAGGTGATGGTGTTTCTGAAGGTTGAGATGCAGGTGCCATGTAGCTGGGTTTCTCCTGCTTGTCCAGTTTGTCTCAGGGGTACCTCTAGAGATTCTGCCTGGCTCCATCCAGCCCCTAGAGGGCAGAGTTGAGTCCCTGACCTTGTGCTCTGCATTGTCCCGAGCCTCTTTCTGTGCTGTTTGTGAGGTGACGGCAGACAAGAATGTGTCCAGCAGGGGCCAGAGTATACATGGATGTCTGGAGAGGAGAGGTAGACTCCAGGTTCTCAAAATACTGTTTTCCTGTGCGTTCTAAGTACTCTTTGCTTTGGAAAACAAAGATTAAAGTTTTTTTTTTCATAACTAAGTAAATTTTGTTTACAGGGAAACATTTTGGGAGATGGGTTTTGCTCTGCTGCTCAGGCTTGCCTCAGCCTCCCGAGGATGGGACTGGATACAGAAGCACACCTCAGCCTCCCGAGGATGGGACTGGATACAGAAGCACACCTCAGCCTCCCGAGGATGGGACTGGATACAGAAGCACACAACAGAGCCTGGCTTCCAACAAGGTTTCACCTTTTAGACAGAAAAACAATTTCCTGCATCCTTTCATTTCCTCCTCTTGTAGTATTAACTGCAGAGATAATGCCATATCGGGTGCATTACACAGCTGCTTTCTAAATAGATTTTTTAAAATTATGTGTCTATGTGTCTGTCTGTATATGGGTGTCTGCATGTGAGTGCATATTCCCCAAGAGGTCAGAGGGTGTAGGTTTTCTGGAGACTGAGTTACAGTCAGTTTAGCCACCTGGTGTGGCTCCTGAGAGCTGAACTCTGGTCCTCTGGAAGAGTAGCATGATGCTCTTAAGCACTGAGCCATCTCTCTATCCTCACACAGCGTCTTAAACTGGCTTTTCACCCCATATGGAATCTTATAACTGAATGTGAATATCCTGATTTCTGTGAAATCCCACAACCAAAACTCCAAGGGATCAGACCGGGGAGATAGATGACTTGGTGGAAAGTACTTGCCATGCAATGATAAGGAGTTGAGTTTGAATTCACAGAACCTATGTAAAAGCTGGACACAGCAAGAGTGGTCCTATGGGGAGATGGTATGCAGAGACAGAAGAATCCTCCAAAACTCCAGGGCCATGGAGCCTGATCTATTCTCCCTGCCTGCTTCCCACAGTGAGACCAGACAAACCCCATCCCCTTCAACATATCAGAGAATCCCAAAGGCAGGACACTCCAGGCAGAATTTTGGAGACAGTTATGGCAGAAGGGAACTGGAGCATGGAATCACAGGTTCCCTCCAAAGTCCAGCGCTTCTGCCTCAGCTCTGCATCCTCACATGGTGCAGAGACAGAGCTTTCTGCTGTCTCTTTTCCACGAGGCCCCCCAGTTCAGTTCTTTGGAGACATGTCCTTGTGAACTCAGCCAAGTCATGTAGGTTGTTATGGCTTCTACATACATGATGAGTGAGATGTGTGTATGGCACAACTCATTCCACACCGTCCTCTAGATGGCACTAATGAAGCCTAGAGCTGAGTGTGGGTTTTGTAAGATCAACAAAGAGGGTTGTGTGTGTCATGTCTATATTGGACCTGGGCCCTAGGTCATGTTTATACCATGCATGTCCTTCATACCGGAGCCTTACTTCTGCTCTTCTTCTGCCTTAGTGCCATTTAGGTCTGACCTTGCACCTGGCATCTGTTAATGCTTTACCCTCTAATGACACACTTACTGGATCATCTTCCCTAGATCTCTGTTAGCTAACTCATCCTCAATTCAAGTTGATTAGGAGTATAGATATGCTCTCTGTCCCTGTGTCTTATTTTTTCTAGAGTGACACTCTGACCCATGGCCCTGTACATGTGAGTCAGGGTCTTGGACTGTTGAGCTATATCCCAAGTCAAGGAAAAGTGTTCCTTCCTGTCAGTTTATGAGTACTGCACATAGTATGTTCCCCATGATAACCTCACTGCCCTCCCTAATTCATCCCAGCATTTGTCCCTAAATTCTGTACTAGGGACCTTGGTGTTAGAATCAATTAGAAATATATTCACAGTCAGGTAACCCCAGTACTCTGAAGGCTGGGGCACAAATACCACAACTCCAGTACATCCTAGGCTTGTTCCTAACTAGCTCTTATAATGTAAATTAACCCATTTATATTAATCTATGTTCTATCATGTGGCTACCTCTCCTCAATCTTGCACCTCCTGTTTCTTCTCTTTGTTTCCTGGAATCTCTGCCTTTCTTCTTCCCAGAGTCCTATCTGTCCCTGGAAGTCCTGCCTAACCTCTTCCTGTCTAGCTATTGGAATTCAGCTCTTTATTATACCAATCACAGTAAATACATCATCACACAGTGTACAAATATCCCACCACAGTTGTTATCAAAATAAAATATAATAAGATAAAACAAAAACTGTCACACTGAAGTTGGACAAGGCACATCAAAAGAAGGAAAAGAGTCTCAAGAGAAGGCACAAGAGTCAGACCCACTTGTTCATACACTCAGGAGTCCCATGAAAACACTAAACTGAGTGGGCAACAAGTAACCTGGTGGTGGAGCCACACCACTCCTACCACTCCTGAGATCCAATCCCACCAGTTGTCCCCAGCAGAAAACCTCTCTCTTTCCTCTCTGACCCCATCCCCATCAGATAACAAAGATCTTCTCCTCCAACCTTCTTTTCCTCAACTCATCCCATTATTCCAGCCTCCGACACTAGGAGGCATTCACTAGCTGAGCAGGCCAATGAAACAGGTCCACAGAAAATTTCCTAGCAGGCAGCACACAGCACCACACTCTCCTAAAGTCTAGGGAAGAAGTAGAAAACCAGGAACAAAATACTCACCCAACAAAGACAAAACCAAATATCATCACCCAGACCCACATGTGTCTATATCTGAAGCAGTACATAGTGGCATCCTTGGAAAACACATGCACATGATATTAAAATACTGTACAATGACATATTTGCCCATCCCAGTGTACTACTACTGCAGCAATATCTAGACACTGTTAACAACAAAGTTTATGAAATTACTCTTCCCCTATAGTTGCTTGCTTCAGAACAGCAGCACACACATTTCTAAGAGGACCAGGACTGTTCAGAACACAGGAAATTATAGTACTGTTACAAACTAGAAGTTTTTTTTATGCCAATGTAGCTCACAGAGAAGTACTGTATCATAACTGATGATTAATATAAAGGAAAGCAGAGGACTTAGGAGTCTAATTGTAGCACTGCACCAAGACACCGATTGAACAAGAATGGAATAGGAGGGCCTAACATATGTGTCTTTATTAGACACTGTACACAGTGCAAATGACTAAAATACTTCACAATGGCATGTTTGCAAAAAAAAATGTAGCAATATATACAGATATATTCTATTTACAACAAACCATACAAGATTATTCATTACAATACTGAAGTTGTTTATTTCAGTAGAGCAGCATGTGTGTGCACACACACACACATGTATGTATGTATGTATGTATGTATGTATATATATTCCTTTTTTTTTTTTTTTTTTTGGTTTTTCGAGACAGGGTTTCTCTGTGTAGCTTTGCGCCTTTCCTGGAGCTCACTTGGTAGCCCAGGCTGGCCTCGAACTCACAGAGATCCGCCTGCCTCTGCCTCCCGAGTGCTGGGATTAAAGGCGTGCGCCACCAACGCCCGGCTGTATGTATATATATTCCTAAGTGGACTAAGATTGTTAAAAAATAATTAGAGTGAGAATTACAGTGATTTTACAACAGGAAGCAGTTTGTCACAAGGACGAATGTTACAGAGATGCACCATAATAGAAGTGGTGTCTGATTTACAGAAAAGCATCTATATGACATCATGGTTGCTGCACTGTTGCTCTAGGACAGACATAAACAAAATGGAATAGGAGCCTACAGCATGTAACTGAAGCATTACAGTGTGTCCTTTCAAAAAATATACACATGAGACTAAAACACCTCACAATGGCATATTTGCAAAAACCAATGTACTGCTACTCCAGCTATATCTAAATTCCATTTACGACAAAGCAGGCAAGTCTGAAATTATTTACTTTGGTACAGCAGCACATATGTTCCTATGTGGAATGGGATTGTGAAGAACACAATGAAAAGGGAAGCACTTTTACAATAGTAAGGGCTTTGTTCTTCCGATGATGAATGTTCCGAGAAGTACTGCAACACACGTGGGCATTGATTTGCAGGAAAGCAGAGGAGAGGAGATTGCTATTGTAGGTCTACTGCAAGGACACTTGATTGAAAAAATGGAATAGGAGAGCACAGCATGCACAGCTAAAATGGAAGCAGTCCATTGTGCTATATCCTTTTAGTACATGTGCACTTGTGACTAAAACACCCACAATGGCATATTTGCAAAAACCAATGTACCACTACTGCAGTGATTAAATTCCATAATAAAAGAGCATGTGGTATTATTCCTAAAGCTCTGAAGTTGCTTGCTTCAGAATAGGAGCACATGTGGTCCTAAGTACAATGGGATTGTTATGAACATAGAGAAAATGGTAGCATTTTTACCATAGCAAGGACTTCGTTATACTGATGAGTGTTATAACAGAAAAGTACTGTAATGCAAATGGGGATTGAGTTACAGGAAAGCAGAACACATGAGATTACTAGTGTAGCACTGCTAAGGATGCTGATGGGACAAGAATGGAAGAGCACATCTATAACTAAAGCAGCACACAGTAGCATCTTAGGAAAACACACGTGATAGTAAAATACCACACAAAGTTATATTTGTCTAACTATGTATTACTACTATAGCAATATCTAAATGCTTTTCACACCAAAGTGTACGAGATTATTTATACAATTATGAAGTTGTTTGTTTCAGAACAGCAGAGCACACATTCCTAAATGGATTTGGATTGTTAAAAACACAGTGAATTTTGTTTTCATTTTAGACTAGTAGTGTTTGGTTTTTATCATAGGTATCTAGGCTATCTAGTCTCTGGAAGTAAAAATAAAATGACTCCTAATAATATCATGTTATATTCATAGATCAGTGCCTTATTCAGCCATCATCAGAGAATCTTCCTCCTACAGAAGATGGGAACAAATGCAGAGACCCACAGCCAAACATTTTTGCAGAGAAAGAGACCTTTGAACACACAGCCCTAAATGAGATGTCTCCATTAAATTCTTGCCTGCAGAATTCAGGGAACCCCACAGAAGAGGAGGCAGAAGGAGTGGGGAAGCCAGAGGGGATGGAGGACACCAGGATAACAAGGCCTTCTGGATCAACTGAGCAAAGCTCACATGAACTCACAGAGACTGAAACAGCAAGCACAGGACCTACACAGGTCTGTACCAGGTCCTCTGTGTGTATATTATAACTTTCAGTTTAGTACTTTTATGTGTTTACTAGATATAGTAGTCTGGGCTGGCATCTGTGGTCTCTTAAGAGTCTACAGCACACCTGTCCATGCCCTGCTGACTTTTACAGTCTCCACTGAGAAGTAATTCTAATAGGTCTGCCTTTATATGTTACTTGGCCTTTTCCCCTTGCAACTTTTAATATTCTTTCTTTGTTCTGTATGTTTAGTGTTTTGATTGTGTGTCAATGGGACTTTCTTTTCTGATCCAATCTATTTGGTGCTCTGTATGCTTCTTGTACCTTTATAGGCATGTCCTTTAGTTTAGGGAAAATTTCTTCTATGGTTTTGTTGAAAACATTTTCTGGGCCTTTGGGCTGGGATAATTCTCCTCCCTTTATTCCTATTATTCTTAGGTTTGACTTTTCACAGTGCCCCAGATTTCCTGGATGTTTTGTGTCAGTAATTTTTTAGATTTAACATTTTTTTTTGTCTGATGTATCCATTTCTTCTATTGCATCATCAATGCCTGGGATTCTTTCTACCATGTCTTGTATTCTGTTGGTCTTATATGCTGTTGGTGTTGCTTGTCTCTAGTTCCTGTTCAAAATCCTAAGTTTTTCATTTCCAAAACTCCCTCAGTTTGTTTTTTCCCCCCATTTTCAGGTCTGGAGCAGTGTTACTCGTTTCCTTTAGCTATTTGTGCTTTCCTGGATTTCTTCATTTTCTCCTATTGTTTGTTTGTGTTTCCCTGGATTGCTTTAAGGAATTTATTCATTTCCTTTTTAAGGACCTCTATCATCTTCATAAAGGCTGTTTTAACGTCTTTTTCTTATGCTTCAGCTATGTTGGAATATTCAGTTTTGCTGTCATAGGGCAGCTTGGCTCCACTGGAGACATATTGTACTGGCTGTTTTGATTGTGTTTTTACACAGTGTCTAGGCATCAGGGATTGGAATGATTATAGGTCTAGGTGCTGCTTTCTGGTCCTGTCTTTGTTGGATGGGTGTTTTGTTCCGTGGTTTCTGTTTGTTGTCTGGATTTTTGGAGACTGTGATGACTGCGTGTTGTCTGATAGGAAATTTTCTGTGGACCTGATAAGTGTGGCCATTGGGGGTTCCAGGTAAAATGTGTTTCTGGGTTTCTGGGAACAGACACTTAGGGATGGGGGTCTAAGGGGTTCACAGGAGGGAGGAGAGCAGATTGTTCAACCAGGGCCTGCTTATTTAATCTCCTTGGAATGGAGGTAGACAGTGAAGTGAGGTCACCCCATAATGTCTGCTATAACACTGGAGATGAGACTGAGGGACTGGATCTGTTTCCCTTGCCTGCTCAGCTGGTGTGTTCACAGTGAATGCCTGCTGGTATTGGAGACTGGGAAAATGGGATGAGCTGGGGGACAGAAGGAAGATCTTTGTGATCCATTGGGGATGGGGTCAAAGAGGACAGGCAGATCCCAGCAGGTGTTCTCCTACAGAGCTGAGGATATGACTGGAGGGATCGGGACTGGAGGAGCAGAGGGAGAAGTGAAGAGCTGCAGTCAGCCCACCTGCTTCCTTTGCAGAACTGGCCTTTGGGTTAGCAGTTCTGTTCCTGCTGTTTTCATTCTTTTTCCCTCGCTGTCCTGGAGCAGCAGTGCAATTATAATAATAATGTTATGTGTCTGCTTTTCTGTAAATCAGTCACCGCTTTTATTACAGCACATCTCTGTGGCATTCATCCTTATAACAAATTGCTTTCTCTATTGTAAAAGTACTACAATTTTCCCTGTGTTGTTAACAATACCGTTTCACATGGCAATGCCCGTGCTGCTGTACTGAAGCAAGCAACTTCAGACTTGTCTGGGCAGTCTCGTAGGCTTTGTGGCAAATAGATTTTAGATAGGGCTGAAGTAGTAGAACATTGGATTTTGCGAATATGGCATTGTGAAGTGTCCACTGTGGACAGCTTCAGCTATAGATGCCTATACAGTGCTCTTCTGTTGCATTCTTGTTCAGTCAGAGTCCTGGTGCAATGCTGTGATTAGAATCTCAGGTCCTCTGCTCTCAAGTATAACAATTCCCACATGTGTTACAGTACTTCTCTGTTGTAATGTTCATCATTATGAGAAACTTCTTCCTGTCGTAAAAGTATTATAATTTTCACTGCGTTCTTAATAATCTAGGCCCAGATAGGAACGTATGCACTGCTGCTTTGAGGCAAGCAACTTCATAGTTGTACAAGTAATCTCCTATGCTTTGTTGTAAACTTTGTTTAGATATCGCTGCAGCAGTAGTACATTGGGATAGGCAACATTCTCTTGTGTGGTATTTTAATATCACATGCGTGTGTTTTCCAAATATACCACTGAGACTGGTGGGTTGTGAAGCCTTTATCTCAAGGAAGTATGCGAAATTGTATTACTTGGCTTCTGCAGCACTCAGACTGATTGGATCTGCTTCCATGTCCCACTAGCCAGATGGAGAAGTGTTCCCTCATTGCTTGCTTGGAAGCCAGCTCAAAGTACGACAGCTCTGGTGCTGAACGTTCTCTGATGACCATAGTCGTATGCACTGGCTCCTTATTAAGACCTCCGTCAGTGTGCTAGACCACAGTTTTCCCTTTCTCTGTATTAAAGTTTGAGCCTGAGCAACATCTCCTTTCCTCTTTACTACTGATTTCTCCCAGAAATTCTTGGTTTGGGGGTCCCAAGAGGGGCTCTGTATTGCTAGTCTAGTCTGGACCCTCTTTCCCTTTTTGACCCCTTAGCCAAACAAACAGCCGGCCAACACCTACATTTCTCAGTCTCTTTTGTTCACTGTCTATGTCAGAGGCCAATGCTGAAGCCACCAACCTCATATCTCACTCTTCTTGCAATTCCCCCTTATATCTGCAGTCTCCCTCTGGGCTCAGCTAGATCTCCTATTACCTGTAGCCAGGGTACCTCTGCAGCTGTTTTCTGACACATCTTCTCCTGATGGTCTGTTCTTGGCGCTTGTAATGTCTGCTCTGGAACTTTGGCAGTTCTCAAAACATCTCCATGTTCCAGAAATGGAACATATTCATCAGGCACACATGCTACTCCATACAGCCTAGAAGAAGATTGCCATCCTGGGATTTCTTTTTAGGGGTGAGAGCCTTAGAGAGATCAGGGAAATAGGGAAAGCCACCAGCCAACCTTACCTCACCAACTCTGAAGTTTCCAAATGCGAGTTACTTCCTGTCTATCCACGTCTATATGCCTTGCTGTTCTGCCATCTGATTTGCTCTCTCTGTCACTTCCTCTCCCTACATAGCTCTGTCACTTTCTGTCTGTCTTTACAGACCTCCAGACCTCCATGGTTAACTAGTGTTGGAATTAGGTGTGTGCCACCACACCTGGCTCTGCACACCTGGCTCTGTTTCCAGTGTGTCTCGAACACACAGAGATCCTGCCTGCTAAGTGACACATCCTGGGATTTCACAGATACTGCCCCAGGGACTTCACCTTAGTTACATATCATGCTACTCTCTGTACTGTCCACGTCCCAGCCACTAGCCCCACAAGGACAATAGGGACAACCCACCATTTTGAAATTTCCTCTGCAAACACTGTTCCCCCCACAACACACGCACAAACACACACACACACACACACACACACACACACACACACACACACACACCACACCCCTTCACTTCATCTACTTTTCTCATTCCCCATATCCAGGACAACTGCTCTTCTCAAACTCATCCTCAGTTCTGTCTTGTTCTGCTGACTATGCCAAGTGTTGATAAAATTCCTTACCCAGGGTAGGGGTGTGGGGGACATAAGCAACATCTACACTTCTTCTAAGTTCTCAACAGTAAATGGAGGTATGATCCACCAAAGTTCACTAGAAGGAACTGATGAGTTTATGCCCTTCCCTAAAGAGTATATATGAAGGGTGAATTGCTGTGGATATCGTTCTGTATAAATAAAACACTGATTGGCCAGTGGCCAGGCAGGAAGTATAGGCAGGACAAGGAGAGAGGAGAATTCTGGGAAGTGGAAGGCGGAGTGGGAGAGACACTGACAGCCGCAGCCATGACAAGCAGCATGTGAAGATGCCAGTAAGCCACAAGAAACGTGGCAAGGTTTAGATTTGTGGAAATGGATTGATTTAAGCTATAAGAACAGTTAGCAAGAAGCCTGCCACGGCCATGCAGTTTATAAGCAATATAAGTCTCTGTGTTTATTTGGTTGGGTCTGAGCAGCTGTGGGACTGGCAGGTGACAAAGATTTGTCCTGACTGTGGGCAAAGCAGGAAAACTCTAGCTACAATTAATCACAGGAGTGTGGGCACTCCTCCTATAACTAGCTGACTCCTTAGAGCAGCATAGAGGGAGGCCCCTGCACTAGTCTATCCCTTCCTGCAGACCACGTGCTAAGTTGTCAGTTGGAGTTAGCTGTTGGATACCCTGAGGAGGGCTATAAACCATTAACTAAATGCCCTAAGATGACACTCCACTTTGGAAAAAAGTTGGATGAGTTTTTCAGGGTTCTCTCACATTGAAGAACAAGCTTAGCCAGCACAGGCACACTCTTCCATACACATGACAAACTAGTGTGGGTGAGATGCAGTGGAGGTTTTAGGAATGGATAGAAGTATGCATTTTAGGTAGATTTTGGGCAAGTTATGAATAGAAAATGATGTACAGGTTATGAGAATGATGTAGGTTCTCTGAGTTGACCTTGATTCTCTGGTAATGAGAGGACTGTGGTAGAAATAGCATGCCCTTTAAAATTTGGTATTTGACTTACACACTGAAGAAAAAAATGTAGTACAGGAGGTCTGAACACCTGATTTCTCAATGGAGACTTTGAAAGCCAGAAGGACCTGGACAGATGTAATGCAGACACTAAGAGACCATTGATGTCAGCCTAGACTACTATAACCAGCAAAACTTTCAATCACCATAGACAGAGTGAACAAGACATTCCAAGACAAAACCAGATTTAAATAATACCTATTCACAAATCCAGCCCAAAGAAAGCACTACAAGGAAAAAAATCCAACCTAAGGAAGTTAGATACACCCATGAAAACACAGGCAATAGATAACCCCACAGCAGTAAATCCCAAAGAAGAGAAATAAACACACATTACCACCAAACGATAACAGGAATTAACAATCACTGGTCATTAGTATCCCTTAATATCAGTGGACTCAACTCACCTATAATAAGACACAGGCTAACAGAATGGATATGAAAGCAGGACCCATTTTTCTGCTGCATACAAGAAACACACCTCAACTTCAAAGATAGATAGTACCTCGGAGTAAAAGGCTGGGAAAAGTCTTTCCAATCAAAGGGACTTAAGAAGCAAGCTGGTGTAGCTATCCTAATATTCAACAAAATAGACTTCAAACTAAAATAATTCAAAAGAAATCGAGAAGGACATTACATACTCATCACAGGAAAGATCCACCAAGATGAAGTTTCAATTCTGAACATTTATGCCCCAAATACAAGGGCACCCACATATGTAAAAGAAACATTACTAAAGCTTAAATCCCACATCAAACCCCATACATTAATAGTGGGAGACTTCAACACCCCACTCTCACCACTGGACAGATCTGTCAGATTGAAACATAACAGAGAAATAAGGGAACTAACAGATGTTATGACTCAAATGGACTTAATCAATATATACAGAACATTCCATCCTAACAAAAAAGAATATACCTTCTTCTCAACACCTCATGGAACCTTCTCTAAAATCGACCACATACTTGGTCACAAAGCAAATCTCAACAGATACAAAAAAAAATGGAATAACCACCTGTGTTCTATCAGATCCCCATGGCTTAAAGTTAGATTTCAACAAAAACACAAATTACAGAAGGCCTACAATCTCATGGAAATTGAATAATGCTCAACAGAATCACTAATGGGTCAAGGAAGAAATAAAGGAATTAAAGATTTCCTAGAAAACAATGAAAATGAATGTACTGCATACCCAAACTTATGGGACACTATGAAAGCAGTGCTAAGAGGAAAATTCATAACACTAAATGCCCACATAAAGAAGTTGGAGAACTCTCACACTAGTGACTTAACAGCACACCTGAAAGCTCTAGAACAAGAAGAAGCCAACTCAGCCAGGTGGAATAGATGCCAGGAAATAATCAAATTGAGAGCTGAAATAAATAAAATAGAAACAAAGAGAACAATACAAAGAATCAATGAAACAAACAGTTGACTCTTTGAGAAAATCAACAAGATAGACAAGCCCTTAACCAAACTAACCAAAAGGCAGAGAATATATCCAAATTAACAAAATCAGAAATGAAAAGGGAGACATAACAACTGACAATGAGAAAATCCAGAGAATCATCAGGCCATACTCCTGTACTCCAATAAATTAGAAAATCTAAAAGAAATGGACAATTTTCTGGATAGCTGCCATATACCAAAGTTAAATTAAGACCAGATAAACTATTTAAATAGACCAATAGCCCCTAAGGAAATAGAAACAGTCATTAAACCAAAAAAAGCCCAGGACCAGATGGTTTTCACGCAGAATTCTACCAGATCTTCAAAGAAGAGTTAATATAAATACTCTTTAAATTGTTCCACACAATAAAAATGGAAGGAACATTACCAAGCTCCTTTTATGAGGATACAGTTACTCTGATTTCCAAGCCAAACAACGATGCAAGAAAGAAAGAGAATTATAGACCAACCTCCCTCATGAACATTGATGCAAAAATATTCAATAAAATATTGGCAAACAGACTCCTAGAACACATTAAAAAATTATCCACCATGGTCAAGTAAGCTTCATCCCAGAGATGTGAAGTTGGTTCAACATACGAAAGTCTGTCAATGTAATACACCATATAAACAAACTGAAAGAAAAAAACTACACTATCATCTCACTAGATGCTGAAAAGGCATTTGACAAAATCCAACACCCCTTCATGATAAAGGTTCTAGAGAGATCAGGAATACAGGGAACATACCTAAACATAATAAAGGCAATTTACAGCAAGCCAACAGCCAACATCAAATTAAATGGAGAGAAACTCAAAGTAATTCCACTAAAATCAGGGTCAAGACAAGGCTGTCCGCTCTCCCCATATTTATTCAATATAGTACTTGAAGTTCTAGCTAGAGCAATAAGACAAGAAAAGGAGAAAAGGGGGATACAAATTTGAAAAGAAGAAGTCAAACTTATCATCTGCTATATGCAGATGATAAGATAGTATACATAAGTGACCCCAAAAATTCGACCAAGGAACTTCTACAGATGATAGACACCTTCAGTAATGTGGCAGGATACAAGGTTAACTAAAAAAAATGAGTAGCCCTCCTATATATAAATGATAAACGGGCTGAGAAAGAAATCAGAAAAACATCACCCTTTACAATAGCCACAAATAATATAAAATACCTTGGGTAACTTTAACTAAGCAAGTGAAAGACCTGTATGACAAGAACTTTAAGTCTCTGAAAAAAGAAACTGAAGAAGGTATCAGAAAATGGAAAGATCTCCTATGCTCATGGATAGGTGTGGTTGATATATTGTGCACCCCAATAAATTTATCTGGGGTCAGAGAACAGAACAGCCACCAGACAGACATAGAGGCCAGAAAATGGTGGTACTCACACCTTTAATCCTAGCCTTCTGGAGGCAGAGATCCATTTGGATCTCTGTGAGTTTAAAGCCACACTGGAAACAGCCAGGCATGGTGACTCAAACCTTTAATCCCACGAAGTGAGCCTTTAATCCCAGGAAGTGAAGGCAGAAAGGTATATAAGGCGTGAAGACCAGGAACTAGAGCTGGTTAAGCTTTTAGGCTTTTAGCAGTAGTTCAGCTGAGATCCATTCTGGATAAGGACTCAGAGGCTTCCAGTCTGAGGAACAGGATCAGCTAAGGAATTGGTGAGGTGAGGTGGCTGTGGCTTGTTCTGCTTCTCTGACCTTCCAGCATTCACCCCAATACCTAGCTCTCAGGTTTGATTTTATTAATAAGAACTTTTAAGATTCCTGTTACAGATAGGTATGATTAACATAATAAAAACGGCAATCTTACCAAAAGCAATCTACAGATTCAATGCAATCCCCATCAAAATCCCAACACAATTCTTCACAGACCTGGAAAGACCAATACTCGACTTCATATGGAAATACAAAATCCCCAGGATAGCTAAAAGAATTCTGTACAATAACGGAACTTCTGGAGGCATCAAGATCCCTGACTTGAAGCTCTACTATAGAGCTACAGTAATAAAAACAGCTTGGTTCTTGCATAAAAACCGACATGTGGACCAATGGAATTGAATTGAAGACCCTGACATTAATCCGCACATGTATGAACACCTAATTTTTGACAAAGAAGCCAAAACTGTACAATGAAACAAAGAAAGCATCTTCAACAAATGGTGCAGGCATAACTGGGTGTCAACATGTAGAAGATTGCAAATAGATCCATATCTGTCACCATGCACAAAACTTAAGTCCAAGTGGATCAAAGACTTCAACATAAATCCAGTTACTCTGAACATGATAGAAGAGAAAGTAGGAAGTAGTCTTGAATGCATTGGCACTGGGGATCTATTTCTAAATAGAACACCAGTAGCACAGACACAGAGCAACAATTAATAAATCTGAAATGGCTGAAAGACATTTAAGGAACTGCTCAACATCCTTAGTCATCAGGGAAATGCAAATCAAAACAACTCTGAGATACCATCTTACACCTGTCAGAATGGCTAAGATCAAAAACACCAATGACAGTCAATGTTGGAGAGGATGTGGAGCAGGGGAAACACTCCTCCACTGTTGGTGGGAATGCAAACTTGTACAGTCACTTTGGAAATCAATATGGCATTTTCTCAGAAAATTGGGAATCAATCTACCTTAAGACCCAGCCATACAACTCTTGGGCATATACCCAAGGAATACCCAATCATACCACAAGGACACATGCTCAACTATGTTAATAGTAGCATTATTTGTAATAGCCAGAACCTGGAAACAACCTAGATGCCCCTCAACCTAAGAATGGATAAAGAAAATGTGGTACATATACATAATGGAGTACTTACTACTCAGCAGAAAAAAACAATGACATCATGAAATTTGCAGGCAAATGGATGGAACTAGAAAACATCATCCTGAGTGAGGTAACCCAGACTCAGAAGGACAAACATGGTATGTACTCACTCATAAGTGGATACTAGAAGTAAAGCAAAGGATAACCAGACTACAACCACAGCTCCAGGGAAGCTAGCTAGCAGGGAGGACCCTAGGAAGGATGCATGGATTGCCCAGTGAAGGAGAAATGGATGAGATCTACATGAGCAAACTCGGGGTGAGGGAGTAATGAAGAGCAAGGGATGGGGGATGAGAACATAGTGGAACGGGAGGTTCGAGCTGGAACAGGGACAGAGTGGGAGAGCCATGAACGAGATACCATGATAAATGAAGACATCATGGGAACAGGGAGAAACAGAGTGCTAGGGAGGTTCCCAGGAGTCCTCAAGGATGATTCCACCATAGACTACTGATAGTGGTCGAGAAGGTGTCTGAGCTGACCTACTCTGTTGATCCGATGGCTGAATACCCTGTCATCATAGAACCCTCATCCAGTGACTGAAGGAAGCAGATGCAGAGATCCACAGCTGGGTCCCAGGCAGAGCTCCAGGAATCCAATCGATGAGAGAGAGGAGAGATTTTATGAGCAAGAGATATCAAGACCATGATTGGAAAAAGTACAGAGACAACTAGCCAAACTAGTGGAAACACATGAATTGTGGACCAATAGCTGAGGAGCCACCATGGTACTGGACTAGGCCCTCTGGATAAATGAGACCCCCTCTGTTTAGGGGGTCCTCAGGCAGTGGGACTGGGACCTGTCCCTAGTGCATGAACCAGCATTTTGGAACCTAGTGCCCATGGTAGACACTTTGTGCAGCCTTGGTGCAGGGAGGAGGGGCTTGGACCTGCCTCAACTGAATGTACCAGGCTCTGCTGACTCCCCATGGGAGACCTTGCCTTGGAGGAGGTGGGAATGGGGGGTGGGTTGGGGGAGATGCTGGGGGGCAGGAAGAGGGAGGAGGAGGGTTCTGTGATTGGTATATAAAATGAATAGAAAATTTCTTAATAATAAAAAAGGGAAAAATTTTAGGCTTTTCCTTTATGTCCCAATGAGACTTGAACAAGAGTTGGGGTAGCATCAGTATTCAAAATCGCTTGGCAAGAGCTGTATTTATAGTACATTTTCTATGCTGAGATAGGGCACTCACAACTGTGTAGAAATAAAACAAAATGCTCTGAAGAGTACGTCATACAATTTATCCAGTGGACTGTGAATTTACCTTTCATTCTTTTCTGTACAAAACTTGGATTATGACACACTAAGGTGCTATAGAACTCATTAATTGATGATAATGATCGAATGGCAGAATTCTAGTACAGAAGTCAGAAGTCTTGTGGCAAATGTAGACTAGTAGGGCTCTAGCAGAATAAGCTTTGATTTGATGATTTCCAAGTTCCAGCCTAACAAAGTCAAACACATAGTCAAGAACATTCATCATAGACTTTGCCTGCCTCAGAGTTATCAGTAGGTCTGCTTCTTACAATTGAGGCATCATAAATGCAGTGGTGATGGGATTTATCAGGAAAACATGGCTAATCTTTGCAGGAAAACTTATGTTCCATACATAACACTTCAAATCCTGGTCAGAGACAGCAGCAGAGCTGTTCACTCTCTTATCTCTCAAGTCACTCAGGGGGTTGTGTCCTTCAAACATTTGGCACATCCTCTGAATGTGGATAATGAGTGGCGACTTGCAGGAGACAGTACTTAGCTCAGAATGCAGAGACAGGCCAAGTTAAGCTGCTTTTGTGCCCCCACCCCTGTACCAAGTTCACCAGTGCCCTGCAGCCCCACACAAAGACTCTGATTACTGTCCATCTGCTAGCACATACTAAACAGGGTTGACAGCCATGATCCAACCATGAGCTAAGCATCCAAGATGCTTGAAGGAACTGTTTGCTTTGTGTAGGGATAACTGTACAGCAGCTATATGCAGAGATCTAAGGACCTGTGACGAAGATATCAGATGTGGTCAACACTAACAGATTTCAGTCTAACTTGGAGAACAGCAATGAAGCATTAAGGAAGACAATATAACCAGTTTGGCACTCGGACAGAATATAATCAGGATCACAAACTTTATACCTAGTGTTTCAGAAATAGTTCCCTAAGGCGGCGACATTTAAACCATAGCTTGGAAAGGAGATGCTGTCAGTTCTGATGGGCCCCAAATAACTACAGCTCTCAATGTACTGTTGTTAATTTCCAATTCTGTGGATAATGGTTTTGAACTGCACTATGATATGAGGAATTTCCAGCCTGTCCCTGGTGTTGTGGAGAGGAGGGGCCTAGTTTGTGTATAATCTGTTGTAGGATTTTTGGGCGTTGGCTGTCTGTCTACTCACTGGAACATAAACGAGGTCCATGTGACAGTGTCCTTCAGCTGACATTTCTGTATGAACACAGGACAACCGGCTTCCTAGGGCAGTTAGACAGCATTTCCAAATTAGAAGCACTCTTGTTGTAGTTGGTAATGTCCTGACAGCCAGACAGCATCACTGGGACAAGTCACAATTTACAGGCATGAAGAAGCAGACACAAGGAGGGGAAACTCCTGATGTGATATTTTAAGAATGAGCTTACAGAACGTTGAAGATTGTGGCCATTTTTATATTTCTTCCCATGAAGAAAGGGATTAACACACTAGAAATTGGAAATGAAGAACTTCAGATATGTGGTGGAGTGAGGATCCTTTCTTGGTAATGTTAACATGTGAATGACCATGGGGGAAAGAAGGGGAGAAGTTCTGAGTCATTTCAGTGGCCAAATTTATGTAATCAATTCTAAGAAGTGATTGGAGTAAACAATTCACTAGAAACTAGAAGAACAAGGGGCCATATGAGCAGATACTCTCTCCAAAGAAAATTAGTATTAGAGAGAACATTAAGTTTAAACACTGAGGAAAGCCTGAAGGGGATGTGTTGGAGTCTCAGCATGGAGCGATACAATCTAAATTCATGAAGACGTTAAAGGAAATTCGGAATTCCAATTCCAAAGTTTTGTGCCCACTAAAAACCCGAATTTATTATCTTTTGGTCACAAGGTAATGTCTTCTACACTGGAAAGACAAAGCTCTGGATAACATGCAGGCTACTAGTTAAGAGTACAGGCATTGGGGTCAGGCTGTCCTTGATTTACCTTTGTATCATCTTGGGCAAGTTAGTGGACCACATTGCAGTTCAAATACAAGGCATAAAAACTTCATGCCCTTGTTTTGATGAAGAAATGATAAAAGGAAGACATATGCAAGAGGGTCAGGAGTTCAAATTCATCCTTAGCTACACGGATAATTTGATGCCAGCTTTAGCTACCTCGTACCATGTATCAACAAAAATGAAGCATGGGGGGAAGAGAGCTGAGGGAGAGTTTAAGGAAAGGGGAAGGGGAAGGAGAAATAGAAGGCAAGGGCAAGAGAAAGGAATGGGAAGAAGAGAAGGAAGAGAGTAAGGAAAAGAAGAAATGTCACAAGAAAAATACCCAAAGATACTATCAAATAAATGCATATTCTTTTCATCATGATTCATATTTCTGAAGGACTTATGCTCACTGTGGAAAGTCGAGACCTTAAATGGTAAACAAGGAGTGAAGAGTCCGTTAAGATAATAACATTATCTTGAAGTAAAAACATCTCATCTAGAATAATGTGTACTATTACAAAGGAGGGCTCTGCATCATAAGTAAGGAGTGAAAAGAACTTTAGGATAATGACATTATCTTGAAGATAAAAACATTGCATCTGGAATAATGTGTACTATTATGAAGGAGGGCTCTGCATTGTACATTTTCCGAGCTTTCACAGGCAGCAGAAACCCTTGGCCTAGTTTCCATGACAAACACCTGAATGCGTGATTTCCCGTAACTGTTCTGTTTTGTGCACTCTGCACGACTCCCCCCCCCCCCCCCGTTCCTGCTTTCTCTCCACTGCCCTTAAATGGGGACCCACACAATACAGATCACACATAATAGTCATCATTTTGTAAAGCTCAGTCCGGGTCTGTTTGAGTCTAAGTCATGCCAATCTTTGAGCTGAACACATTTATGGTTGTACCTTCCTCTCAGCTTTACTTAAGGTGGGGCATGTTGCCTTAGGCACTGTCAGGAACACTTCTGGGCCGCTCAGACTGTTTACTACCTAGCTACGGTTAGCTAACTGCTATGTAGCATGGAATCAGTTCCAATTTCATATGTGAGTTAATTATGTCATTGTGATGCCCAGACAAAGAACGTCAGGATGACAGGCTGTAGAAAAGAGAACCAAAGACTCCTCTTCCTGGCTGGTAACTGGGATACTATTTCTTGTGTAATGTCAATGTGACTGAAGTCACTTTAGGGTAGGGAGAAATGTGGAACAGCTCTTATGATTGTGTTCACAGAATAAATAGCATGAGAGAGGCATCTGCAGAATTGTGCCAAAGCATCATTGCCTACGGCTGATAAACATGTACTGGTATTGACAGTGCAAATATCCTCTTCAAATTCAACTGGTTGCCCAAAATTCAATTTAGCTGAGGTTTAGTGTAAATTTTCCCCCCGAGAAACCTTCATCCCATGAACTTTTGTTGATCTGATTGCTACTACCCTCTTTAGAATGATCAGAGAAATAACATTTGCAGGCTCTTCAGTGACCATATTCTTCGGGGACAGCAAGGCATTTTGACATTACTACAGCTTGATGACTTAAGCAGGGGGCTCAGACCAGAAATATATTTGATACATTTTGTCTTTCCTGACCACCATCCTGGGGGATTTCCAAGCCAATAGCTCATAGAGAGATATTCTATGATTGTCACTGTGATTGTCATACAATAACTCATGTTTTCTTGGAGTGGCATTGTCTACCTATGCAAGCTAATTCAGTTAAAGTCTTATTATTTGTTTTTAGTTGTATCATGTAATTTGCTTACTAAATAGTGCATTTCCATAACATTTTTTGTACATCCTTAGTTTTGGTTAACCCATCTACACTTGTGAACATTATCTGGAGTCAAAACCAGTCTCTGTCTAGGTTTGGCACATTCTACTGAAGCTGTTGCAAGATGGCTCCAATATTGCCAATGAATGTTACTCTGGTTCAGATCTGATCCCCCACCTTGGGTCCACAGCTTCTACTGAAGCCACTTTCAAATGTGGAATTTCCCACATGCTTGTGGGCTTAACCCAGAGTCATAGGCTTTGTTTTTAAGACATCAGAAAGTGGGTTACACACAGAAGACAAAGTTGAAAAGACACCAGCAAGAGGGACATGTCACTTGGAAATGTGAAACATATGAGGTAGGACCTGAAGCTCTCAAAAGATTGTAATCAAAAATTTTAAATTGGAGAGTTGGGCCATTTCAGTATGGTCCAACAACTTCTGTCAACCTAGCATGGCTATTGCCCCCAAAACACAAATAGTAGTACTTCAACATGAAATGTAACTCTGTGGAGGTGGCGATTGTTAGTGAAATATCATTAGCAAAGTGAATGTAGTAAAAACAAGTTCTCATGAGATCTGTATTCAAAGGTTATATACTTAATTACACAGAATACATTGGAATCATACTCCTACCAATGGAGATTGCTTTTAAAACACATTTTCATTTTTCTAATATAGTAGTGCCTATGCAGCTTAACATTTATGTTTCTGTGCCTGTTGGTGATGGCTGTAACAGAGTGGCCTTAAATGACTATCATGGTGCACAATCACTAGTAACTTCTTTGAACATGTGATATTTTCTATGTTGTTTATAAATTGTATTTTTTTGCATAACTAAGTTTTGAAGCAATGGAGACTAATGAACTAAAAATACTACCATCTTAAACACACTTGTTTTGCATGGTCTCTTTTGAAATGTGGTCATTCTAACTGATGCAACAATCTTGACATTTTATGCCAGGAAACATCAAATAAAATGGAGCCAAAGAACCAAAAAAGAAATGTATTGGCAAAATACAATTATGTCAGCAATCTTTTGCTTAACCTTTGTGGCTAAACCCAGTAAAATATACTTTCCATGGAGAAAGTATGAGTGTTTTTCTATGCTGTCCTTACTCTCAGTGGTATTGGTTATCAAAAAGGAAATAGGAGTAGTTTTTATTTTATTCAGATATTTATAACAAATGTAGATACCAAGAGGATTCTCTTAAGTACAGAGTTTTGGAAAAGGGAAATTTATGAGAGCCAGAAAAATAATTGTATTAGTGTATGCTATTATCTTCAAATTTCATGTTCATTGTTAGCATTATTATTGTTTTTGGTACATCATAGAGAATACTGTGTAATGTGGTTATTTCTCTTTTTATGTAAAATAATGGGGTTATCTAGGAGGACAAGGACTGAAGTCTGGCATTATAGTCTTTTTGCGTCACATTTCCACACTGACATCAAGTGTACAAGGGATGATGACTTATTTACTTAGAAATCTGAAGTACAAAAGGTAAAACTGAACCGATGGTAGAAACACTTGCACCGACTCGTCCAATGAGCAAAACAAAGATATTGCTTCCCAGCTCTGGGAGGAGCGAGGGACTGATATTCTGCATTGCTTGCCACCACAGGTGTATAGCAGGAGTCAAGCTAAATTCAGCACTGGGAGGATGTACAAAGCACAAATCGAATTGGGTATGTTTCAGTATCTAGTGATACTTAGGCCATTTGCTGCTGAGCCCTTAGCCGTGAAACAGACTATAAAGTCTTCTTTGCAGTCTATTGCTACATTAGATAAGGATATTTTTCTGTTTGTAATATGCAATGGCTTTATGCAAGAATACTGAATGGCACCATTCATTCAATAAATATTTTCACTATGAAAAGGTATTTCAACATTGTGACAGCTATTCTTAGTTGTCAACTTGACTATATCTGGAATGAACTACAATCCAGAAATCATAAGAGGGCACACTTGTAATCCAGATCTTGAGGCAAGAAGACAACATGCCTTTGATCTGGATCTTGAGGCTGGATGATACATGCTTTTAATCCAGATCTTGGGGTGGGAAGGCACACCTTTCATCTGGGCCACACCTTCTGCTGGAAGCCTATACAAGGACAATGGAAGAAGGAAGGGTTGACTCATTCTTCACCTCCTTGCCCTCGCCTTGTCAGCACATCCATTCCTTCACTGGTATTAGAGCTTACTTCTTCAGGATTCCAGCAAATACGGAAGACCACCTGAGATACCCAGCCTCATGGGACTGAGCAACTACTAGATTCTTGGACTTTCCATTCACAGCTAGCCATTTTTGGACTGCAGTCTGTAAGTCATTCCAATAAATTCATACACACACACACACACACACACACACACACACACACACACACACACACATATGCATTCATTCTATAAGTTCTGTGACTCTAGAGAACCTTGATTAATACAAACACACATGTAAAAACTGAAAGATGCTAGAGAAGCCAGTCTTGTTTACTGTTTTACATAAAGGAAAACCTGAAAATTTTCTTAATTATTTCTCACTTACCAGTGTTCTTTATATTTGCTTTTATAGGTATGAGATACGCTGAATTTGAAATCACTACAGTGGATTCTACCATTGCCCTCCAGTTTCTTCTGCATCTGCCTTCCAATTTCTGGGATAACAGACATGAGACACCATGATCCTTATGGTGGTTTGAATAAGAATGACCCCTATAGTCTCATAGATTTGAATGCTTGGTCACCAGAGAGTGACACTATTTGAAAGGGTTAGGATCTGTGGCCTTGTTGGAAGGAGTGTGTTACTGGGAGTTGGCTTTGAAGGTTTGAAAAGCCCAAGCCAGACCCAATGTCTCTTAGACACTTATCTGCCATGTTTCCCACAATGAGGATAATGGACTGAACCTCTGAAACTGCAAGCAAGCCCCAGTTCAATGTTTTCATTTATAAGAGTTACCATGGTCATAGTGTCTCTTCACAGCAGTATCACACTGACTAAGAAGTTGGTATATGGGAGCAGGGTATTACTCTCATAGGCTTAACCATGCTTCTTATTGGCAGAATGTGGATTTTAGTTTAGGAAAACAATTGAACATGCTAAGCAGGGCTTAATGTACCATCCTAGCTGGAATATGGAAGATAATACTGAGGGCAATTTGAACTGTGAGAGCCCAGCTCAAGATGTTTCACAGGGAAATCTTAATTGGCCCAGAGACCATTCTTGTGATATTTTGATGAAGAATGTGGCTGCTTTCTGCCCTTGTCCAAAAAATCTTCCTGAGGCTGAACTGAAGAGGTTTGGATTAATGGCATTTGTAGAAGCAATTTCAAGACAGCTTAGTGTTGACTGTGTCATGTGGTTATTAGTGTTCACTCTAATGCAGAGCTATAATGAAAAGGAGCAAGCTGAGCAAGGAAAAGCACAAAATGTACAATTTGAGGAGAAAAGGAGCACCAGAAAGTGCAATGGAGCTAAGTCCAGTGCTCAAGTGGATAAAAGCTTAAACAAAAGCCTCATGCTAAGTGGAATAAAAAGAATGGTGATCTCAGGGCAAGACCCCACTAAGATAAGCTTGCAACATGTGAAAAGGAATTAAAGAAAAGCTTAGGGTCAGATGTGGTGGCACATGACAGTACTTGGGAGGCAGAGACAGACAGATCTCTGAGTTCAAATCCAGCATGGTCTACAGAGAAAGTTCTAGGACAGCCAAACTTAGGCAGTGAAGGAAACCATCAAAAACAGAAAGCTGGTGAAAATATATTTGAATGAGGGGGCCATGTTCCAGCACCATCAAGCAGAAAAACTTGGCAGCTTCAGTCACATGGTTCTGGATTTAGAATCAAGGCTACAATAAAGGAGTTATGGCATCTCCCTCCATGACTAAGGAAAACCACTGAGGCCAGGCATGTGTTTAAGGGTGTCCCTGCACGGAGGCCTAGAGAGGCCATATGTGAAGCTGTGAATGGAAGCCTGGATTTTGTTGGAGACCCCAAGATGTTGGAGATACCAGAGTTGTGGGATACCTGCCAAGGAGAGCTGCTAACAGGGAGTGGAACCAGATCAAGCCCAAGAGAGAGAAGTGTGTTGTAGTCAACAAAGCGAAAAGGAGTTGGAGACCTGAAGAGCATTTTGACACCAGACAAGGAGATGCAGAGTTTGGAGTTTGCCCAGCTGACTTTTGGTCTTGCTTTTGTGTAGTCTTTCCTCACTATACTCCCTTCCCTCCCTTTTGGAATGATAATGTATATTCTGTGCCATTGTATGTTAGAAATATGTCATCTACTTTTTGATTTTATAGGGGTTACAGTGAAGAGATTTTCATGGGACTTTTGAAAAGTGTTGGGACTGTGATAGACTATGGGACTTTTGAAGTTGAATTAAATGCATTTTGCATTATAATATAGCCATAAGCCTATTATTATGATAACAGAATTTATTAAGATATAATTTGAGGAAATACACTCACAATTACAGAATGGAGTAGACAGCAGAAGTCATCTTCTGATATGACCAGGAGCAAATCCACCTCACAGGCAGGAGCAGGGAGAGAAGGGGTATGTGACCCTTCTCCAACCCCTTATCAGATGTCATATACAATGGCAGCAAGTACTTCCTCCTTTGGGCCTATAGACCAAGGTCATGGGCAGAGCAAATAACACTACAGCCTATGTGGGCAAGGAAGTATTAGTTTGAATAAGAATGTCCCTATAGGCTCATAGATTTGAATGCTTGGTCACCAGGGAGTGGCACTATTTGAAAGGATCAGGAGGTATGACCTTGTTGGAGTAGGTGTAGCCTTGTTGGAGGAAGTATGTTACTGGGAGTGGGCTTTGAAGGTTTCAAAAGCCCAAGCCAGGCCCAGTGGCTCTTTCTTCTTGTTACCTTCAGATCTCTCAGCCACTTTTCCACCATGCTTGCTACCATGATGAAAATGAACTGAACATCTGAAACTGTAAGCAAGCCCCAATTAAATGCTTTCTTTTATAAGAGTTGCCATGGTCATGATATCTTTTCACAATAGATCACTGATTGAGACAATCCTCATGTGATTTCTTTTAAAAATATAAGAATAAGTGTCAATTTTAAATTATATTGTGTTCAGGTCAAGAAGAAAAGTCATGGTTGCAACAACTCTTATGAAAGCAAGCACAAATTCTTCACAATTATTAACTGAGTTTATTGTAGTCACTTTAAGATTATATTATAGCCAGGCGGTGGTGGCGCACGCCTTTAATCCCAGCACTCGGGAGGCAGAGCCAGGCGGATCTCTGTGAGTTCGAGGCCAGCCTGGACTACCAAGTGAGTTCCAGGAAAGGCGCAAAGCTACACAGAGAAACCCTGTCTCGAAAAACCAAAAAAAAAAAAAAAAAGAAAAAAAAAAAGAAATTACATTTTCTTTGGTGAGTGTATGTCTATGAAGTCCTCTATTTTAAGATAGTCATGCCTTAATGGTTATGATATATGCTTTAAATTGACCAATTGGATTATATCCTACTTAAAAGAAATAACAGATCATTTGTTTTAGTTGTAATTAATGAACTAAGTACAAAAATACAATATTAGCCTTCTTAAAAGATCACTTAATTTAATACTTGCACATATAGTTATAATAAAGACAAAAATAGACTCTTAGCTGGGCGGTGGTGATGCACACCTTTTTAATCCAAGCACTCTGGAGGCAGAGGCAGGTGGATCTTTGTGAGTTCAAGGCCAGCCTGGGGTACAGAGCGAGTTCCAGGACAGGCACCAAAACTACACAGAGAAACCCTGTCTCAAAAAACCAATAAATAAATAAATAAATAAATAAATAAATAAATAAATAAATAAATAAATAAATAAATAAATAAATAAATAAATAAATAAATAAATAGACTCTTAAAGCTGATTTCATTAACTTTATTCATTTAATGATTAACAAGGCTTATTTCATAGCAGTGGCAATAGGAAGAGTGTTGGGGCCTGGTGGTGGTGGTGGTGGTGGTGGCGGCGGCGGCGGCGGCGGCGGCGGCGGCGGCGGCGGCGGCGGCGGCGGCGGCGGCGGCGCACGCCTTTAATCCCAGCACTTGGGAGGCAGAGCCAGGTGGATCTCTGTGAGTTCGAGGCCAGCCTGGTCTACAGAGTGAGTTCCAGGAAAGGCGCAAAGCTACACAGAGAAACCCTGTCTCAAAAAACCAAAAAACCAAAAAAAAAAAAAAAGAAAGAGTGTTGGGGGACATTGAAATCACCATGAGTAATTATACTACCCATAGAAAGGCATCAAAGTGTCTGTTTTCTCAGCTACCCTCTATATTAATGATTTATTTCAGATTTATTATTGAAAAATTATTTTAAAATCGTATATAAAAGTTAACGTCACCACACAGTTGCCTGGTTTAATGATGTCACTGAGCACTGATGACCCTTCAACCTAACCCTTGACCCTATCTTCATAGCGTCAGGTAAATACTAGCCGAGGGAAGTGATGAGACCAGTCATTCAAATAAAGTTTTCTGATATTAAGTTTACCTAAAGAAAGCGAACAGCAGAATGTTGAGAGAAATAACATTGTGGAGATATTCAGAGAATATAAAGAATCTAAATATAAAGAATCAGAGAAATAAAGTATCCAGAGGATTTAGCCTAAAACTTTGGAGTTTATAATAGAGTCCTTTAAACCGTATAGTGTAGGTCAGTCAGGGCCCACCAGGCCCCCTTGCTATGGAAATCAACACTCTTGACCCACCTCTCCCCCCTTACAAGCTTAGCGCTGAAATGACGTCATCACCAGGCGCCAACACTCAACCTGAGGCCTTCGGGCTGAGCTCCGGCAGAGGGGAGAAGTCTTCCTCTCTTCTGAGGGACTCAGGGGCAGCGTGTTCTCGCCCCGCCCATCTGAGTAGGTACAGGAGCGGCTGAGACTGTTGTGTTCAAGCGGCCCGCCATGGCTGAAGCGTCCTCGCTAGTCCGACTGAACTATGACCAAGACTGCGAGGACGCTGTCAACAGCCATATCCAGCAGCAGCTTCAGGCCTCCTTTGTGTACTTGACTATGGCCTCCTGCTTTGAAGGTGATGACGTGGCCCTGGAGAATTTAAAGCGTTTCTTCCTGAGCAAGTCACAGAAATGCAAGGCCAGTGCCGAGATGTTCATGTTCCTGCAGAATAAGTGTGGAGGCAGCATCGTCCTTCGTGACATCCCAAGACCGGACCGCAACAGTTGGCATGGGGGCATCCACGCCATGGAGTGTGCCCTCCACATGGAGATGACCATCAACCAGAGCCTGCTGAACCTGCATGAATTGGCCAAGGGAAAAGGCAGCACCTACCTCTGCGACTTCCTAGAAAATCACTGTCTGGATGAACAGGCCCAAGTTCTGAAGGAGCTGAGCAGCAATCTGAGCAACCTGCGCCAGATGGAGGATCCAGATAACGGCTTGGCTGAGCACCTCTTGGAAAAGCTCAGCCTGTCCTAAAGCCTCCAGTGGACTGAACTGGGATGTCCCCACTGCCATGAGATCTTCCTCTGGTCATCACACCGGATGTTCATGTTGCTTTTGAAGCAAGTTCACTGATTTTCTCTTTTTGATTGACTGATGTTTGAAATAAATTCGTTTTCAGCAAAATTAAAGTATCAAGTTGAGGTGTAAACTCTTATCCTTAGGGACTGTGTGAAAGTGTTGCAGCTCGGAAGGGAAAAGGCTTCCTCAACAGAAGTGTTACAGCTCTGCTCCGCTGCGGGGGTGAGGTCTCCCCAGTGAAAGTGTTACAGCTCTGAAGGGAAAGGTATCCTGGCAATGGGGAGCCAAGCACACCGAACAACAAACCTCACACGAGATTTCTCGGGAGGGAAAAAACCAGGAGGGTGGCTGCCTCTAATCAGGGAAGAAGCAGAAGGGAACTGAAGAAAAGAAGGCAAAATTTATATAGAGTATCTTGGGGTGAGGGAGGGGGTGGAGCTTTCCAGTGTGGTCTGGAATTGAGATTTTTTTTTTGTGTGTGTGTGGCCTGATCTTGGCTTAGTGATTGGTGGGATTCTGTTGCTTGGCCCTTGTCTTGGGCTTGGGGTGAGGTCAGGGTGAGGGTGTTTTCCTTTGCCCTGGTCTTGGGATCAAGTCATAGTAAGAGTGTTCTTTCCTTGGTCCCCACACTGAGTGTGGCTTAATTTTTATAGTGCTTGCCTAGTATTCAGAAAACCCTGGAATGCATCCCAACCATGGTGATAAACGAGGGGTGGTGATACACACTTGAAATCACAGCACCGTGGATATGGATGCAGGAAAACCGAAAGTTGAATGTACCCTCTGCTTTACAGCAAGGTGGAGGCCCCCTGAGCTACATGAGACTGTTTCATAAAACAAACAAACAAACAAATCCTCTCACCTTGAAAAAAAAAATGAACGTGGATCTCATGGAAATTTTAAGATTGATATTTAGGAGTATCTCTCCATAGTCATCTCCCATTATTTTGCAGCTTTGACTATCCAGAAGGGTGGAGGGGAAAGGCAATCATTTAGCCCCTGGAAATGTTCAAATTACCCTTTTGTTATTATCTGTGTGAGCACAAGGCTTGTGATGTGATTGTGATAGGTTGAGTCATCTGGAGCACCTTTCTTTGTTTATGGTAACTATATAAGCATCTGGTGTCACTGAGGCAGAAGATAAGGAAATGAGATAGGGAAATGTTTAAAATAAAATGTCCCAGGTTTCAGGTGGGTAACTTACTGACTGTACTTTCCTAGCCTGTGTTTCATCATTCTATTAAATGCTTCTCCCAGAATATTTTTTTTAAAAGGACTTTCACTTGTTGGCTTAGAGTTACCCCAAGATATTTTATGTTGTTTGTGGCTATTGTTAAAGGTGATATTTCTCTGATTTCTTTCTTAGCCCATTTATCCTTTGTGTATAGGAGGGCTACTGATCTTTTTGAGTTAATCTTGTATCCTGCCACATTACTGAAGGAGTTTATCAGCTGTAGGAGTTCCCTGGTAGAATTTTTGGGGTCACTTATGTATACTATCATATCATCTGCAAATAGCAAAAGTTTGACTTCTTCCTCTCCAATTTGTATCCCCTTGATCTCCTTTTGTTGTCTTATTGCTCTAGGTAGAATTTCGTATACTATATTGAATAGATATGGAGAGAGTGGACAGCCTTGTCTTGATCCTGATTTTAGTGGAATTGCTTTGAGTTTCTCTCATTTAGTTTGATGTTGGCTGTTGGCTTGCTGTAAATTGCCTTTATTATGTTTAGGTATGTTCCTTGTATCCCTGATCTCTCCAAGACCTTTATAATGAAGGGGTGTTGGATTTTATGGAAGACGTTTTTAGCATCTAATGAGATGATTATGTGTTTTTTTTTTTTTTTTTTTTTTGGTTTTGGTTTTTCGAGACAGGGCTTCTCTGTGTAGCTTTGCGCCTTTCCTGGAACTCACTTGGTAGTTCAGGCTGGCCTCGAACTCACAGAGATCCGCCTGCCTCTGCCTCCCGAGTGCTGGGATTAAAGGCGTGCGCCACCACTGCCTGGCCCATTTATGTGGTTTTTTTCTTTCAGTTTATTTATATGGTGGATTGCATTTACAGATTTTTGTATGTTGAACCATCCCTGCATCACTGGGATGAAGATTACTTGATCATGGTGGATGATTTTTCTAATGTGTTCTTGGATTCAGTTTGCCAGTATTTTATTGAATATTTTTGCATCGATGTTCATGAGGGTGATTAGTCTATAATTCTCTTTGTTGCATCTTTGTGTGGTCTGGGTGTCTGGGTAACTGTATCCTCGTAAAAAGAGTTTGTCAATGTTCTTTCTGTTTTTATTGTGTGGAACAATTTGAGGAGTATTGGTATTAGCTCTTCTTTGAAATTCTGGTAGAATTCTGCGCTGAAACTATCTGACCCTGGGCTTTTTTTGGTTAGGAGACTTTTGATAACTGTTTCTATTTCCTTAGGGGTTATAGGTCTATTGACATTGTTTATCTGGTCTTGATTTAATTTTGGTATGTGGTCATGATCCAGAAAATTGTCCATTTTTTTTTTTTTACATTTTCTAATTTCATGGGGTATAGGTTTTCAAAGTATGACCTAATGATTCTCTGGATTTCCTCAGTGTCTGTTGTTATGTCCCCCTTTTCATTTCTGATTTTTTAATTTGGATATTCTCTCTCTGCCTTTTGGGTAGTTTGGATAAGGGTTTGTCTGTCTTGTTGATTTTCTTGAAAAACCAACTCTTTGTTTCATTGATTCTTTGTACTGTCCTCTTTGTTTCTATTTTATTGATTTCAGCCCTCAATTTGGTTATTTTCCTAGCGTTTACTCCTCCTAAGTGAGTTTGCTTCTTCTTCTTCTTCTAGAGCTTTCAGGTGTGCTGTTTAGTTGCTAGTGTCAGATTTCTCCATGTTCTTTATGTAGCCACTTAGTGCTATGAACTTTCCTCTTAGCACTGCTTAATTGTGTCCCATAAGTTTGGATATGTTGTGCATTCGTTTTCATTGAATTCTAGGATGTCTTTAATTTCTTTATTTCTTCATTGACCCAGTGGTGAGCATTGTTCAATTTCCACAAGTTTGTAGGCTTTCTGTAATTACTGTTGTTGTTGAATTCTAACTTTAAGCCATAGTGATCTGATAAGATACAGGGGGTTATTTTAATTTTTTGGTATCTGTAGAGGTTTGCTTTGTTACTGAGTATGTGGTCAGTTTTAGAGAAGATTCCATGAGGTGCTGAGAAGAAGGTATATTCTTTTGTGTTTGGGTGAAAAGTTCTGTAGATGTCTGTTAAGTCCATTTGAGTCATAATATCTGTTGGTTCCCTTATTTCTCTGTTAAGTTTCTGTCTGGCAGACCTGTTCATTGGTGAGAGTGGGGAGTTGAAGTCTCCCACTATTAGTGTGTGCTGGTTTGATGTGTGATTTAAGCTTTAGTACTGTTTCTTTTACAAATATGGGTGCTCTTGTATTTGGGGCATAAATGTTCAGAATTGAGACTTCATCTTGATGGATTTTTCCTGTGATGAATATAAAATGTCCTTCTTGATCTCTTTTGATTGATTTTAGTTTGAAGTCTATTTTGTTAGATATTAGGATAGCCACACCAGCTTGTTTCTTAGGACCATTTGATTGGAAAATCTCTTCCAGACTCTTTACTTTGAGGTGATGTCTGTCTTTGAGGTTGAGATGTGTTTTTTATATGCAGCAGAAAAATGGATACTGTTTTCATATGCATTCTGTTAGTCTGTGTCTTTTTATAGGTGAATTGAATCCATTGATCTTAGGAGATATTAATGACCAGTGATATATTCAAAGGATGCTCAATCATACCACAAGGTCACTTGCTCAACTATGTTCATAGCAGCATTATTCATAATTAGCCAGAACCTGGAAACAACCTAGATGCCCCTCAAAGGAAGAATGAATAAGGAAAATGTGGTACATTTACATAATGGAGTATTACTCAGTGGTAAAAAACAATGACATCATGAAATTTGTAGGCAAATGGATGGAACTAGGAAGAATTATCCTGAGTGAGGTAACCCAGACCCAGAAAGACAAACACAGTATGTACGTACTCTTAAATGGATATTAGATGCAAAGCAAAGGGTATTCAGGCTACAATCCACAAGGTAAAATAGATGACCCTAAGAGGGATACACATGGAGGGCCCTAGGAAGGGAAAATATTTAAGATCTCCTGGGTAAACTTGGAGGGGTGTAGAAGGGAAGGGATAGGAGATGGGAACAGGAGGGACTGAGATGGCTGAGTGGAGGGAGGGCTGAGGAGGGAGAGCAATGAAAGAGATATTTTAGTAGAGGGAGCCATTATGGGGTTAGGGAGAAACCTGGTGCTACTGGTGTTAGGGAAATCCCCAAGAATCCACAAGGATGACATCTAAGACTCCTAGCAATAATGGAAAGGGTGTCTGAACTTACCCTCCCCTATAATCACATTAGTGACAACCCTAATTGTCATCATAGAACCGACATCCAGTAACTGATGGAAGCAGATGCAGTGATCCACAAACAAGCACTGGGCTGAGCTTCTAGACTTCAGGTGAAGAGAGGGAGGAGGGATCACGATGGGGAAAACCACAGAGACAGCTGACCCAAGCTGGTGGGAGTTCATGGAGTCTGGCCTGTCAGCCAGGGAACATGCATGGGACTGAACTTAGGCCTCTGAATGTGGGTGGCAGTTATGTGGCTAGATCTGTTTGGGGAGCCCCTGGCAGTGGGACCAGGGCTTATCCCGGGTGCATAAAATGGCTTTTGAAACACATTCCCTGGGCGAGGGATTCCTTGCTCAGCCTTGACACACGGGGGAGGGGCTTGGTCCTGCCTCAGCTTAGTATGCCAGGCTTTGTTGACTCCCCAAGGGAGGCCTTACCCTTTCTGAGGAGGGGATGGGGGTGGGATGGGGGGAGGTGGGGAGCGGAGAAGAGGATGGAGGGGAAGCTGGGATTAGTATGTAAAATGAAAAAGACCTTTTAAAAATAAATAAATAAATAAATAGATAAATAAATAAATAGATAAATAAATAAATAGATAAATAAATAATAAATAAATAAATGCATTTTCAAATGTATCCAGAGATTTAGTATCATGTATAAATGTTACTGTTTCTTGATTCCAGGTAGCAAAAAAATTTGTAGAAGAAGTTATGACAGAGAACCCACTTGACTGAGTCACCCTGGCCTGTAATGAAAATGAAGCAGATCTTCAGCTTAGCTTCCCCACAGCCACAGGTGACTTATTGAGATCACTGGAGAGCAGGGAGAGACCCATATCACAATACATCCATTTCTAATTTTCCTAAATACAACACTGTACCCATTGGAATGATATGATATTAAGATACATACATTAATCACATACAAGGGCTGATACAACATGAGGCTGTGGATAAAGGTCTTATCTGGGATGTTGAACAAAAAGTTTAAAGAGCCTAGAGTGTTAAAGCCCATGAGGCACATGCTTTGAACTGAGTAGAGATGAGCAGAATGAAGTTCATAGACTTTAGTAATTGTGATCCAGGGGCCTTGAGATGAGGGGTGGTCATCTAGGCAATCTGCTGATAGTCTGCGGGATGAACAAATGGTTTCCAGGAAAAGCAGAAGATCAACACATGAGAGAAGCAACGGCAGCAGGCCCCAGGACATTGAAAGTGATGGGAAGAATGGTGAAGCACCAGACACACACAGAGAAAAGAGCATGAAAATGACAAGCTATTAGAACAGAAGAAAAGCCACCATCAAGAGGATGGGAGGAGCTCCCTGAGCTAGGAGTCCCCTAGGGGCCTCTGGGTCAGCTGCTTACTAGACTTCCAGGGCATTCCACTTTCAGCCTCCCCACTCTTCTTCCTGTGTTGTGGATATTACTCTATGTAAATAAAACACTGATGGCCAGTGACCAGGCAGGAAGTATAGGCGGGACAAAGAGAGAGGAAAATTGGGGAAACAGGAAGAAGGAGGGAGAGACACTGCAGCCACCGCCAGGACAAGCAGCATGTGAAGACGCTGGTAAGCCACCAGCCACGTGGCAAGGTATAGATTTATAAAAAATGGGTTAATTTAAGATAAAAGAACAGTTAGCAAGAAGCCTGCCACGGCCATACAGTTTATAAGTGATACAAGCGTCTGAGTGATTATTTTATAAGTGGATTGTGGGACTGTGGGGCTTGGGGAACCTGGAGAGAAGCTCTCCAGCAACAAATGGCGCCCAACGGCTCGAGTTTCCACCTTAAACCTGAGAATATTTAATAACCAGTTCTAAACAGAGCCAAAAACAGGTTCCTGCTTCTTGTCTCATACGGGCAGCTAGACGCTGCCTGGACAGTCACCCAAAAACTCTTAAGGTGACTACAAACTTAAAGAATCCCTTAGCTTCATCATTACCATTAACAGGTTAACATAAATATTGCTATACATAGTTACAATTCTCCCAATCTTACAACTTAAAGCAAACTCTTAACAGAACCACTTGAATTAGCATAAATGGTGCTATATATAGTTAACAATTTTCTCCATCTTACAACTTTAAGTCTTAATAGAACCATTTATTCTTCAATATCCCCAGACTGAAGATGGAACCTCAATATCAGGAAAATTGATTTAGTTGCTTTTTACACTCATCACCAAACTCTGATACAATTTTTCCCCTTCTTAATTTTTTTTAAAGCTGTATTTGCCATGAGTTCTTTAACAATGTTGATGTTTCTAATAGATTTTTATTAGCCCAATATTTTCACCAGAACTGCTACTATTCAAAGGAGTCAAGAACACAGATGTTCTTTCATGAAACATATCCTTTATTAGCTTACTCAGAGGAAAAGCATTTTCAGGGTTTAGTATTTTCACTTCGTTAGCTTTAATCCCTGATGCTATTGTTGTTAGCAGCTGTGATATTTAGCATTGATTTCTTATAAGGAACTTTCAGGTGTGAAGCAACTCTTTTTAAGACAGATTTTCTGAAGTTTGTTTCCCATCTATACAGCAGTCATTTCTTTTTGAATGCCTGTTTCCTTGTCTCCGTATTAGATTTGCAAAGAAATCACTCATTGCAGGTTGTTTGTTCAAAAGGCAAAGAACTTTTTCATTTTCACATAAGTTTCTTCATATCTAAAGCAATGTTCAGTGTATAAACTGCTTTCTCTTGCTTGCTTAAGAATTTTAAAGTGGCTTGTTTGCTCTTATAGGTAGCTTTTTGTCATCCAACGAACGTAAAAACTTTGCACAGCTATTGGGGTAAATAAGGTGTTTTCTCAAGGAGCTGGTAAAGCCAAAAAGTGGCATAGCTCTGAGTTTCATATTCTTACAGTCTTTCCTTGGGACATTCAAGAAACTCTAGATGATTTTCCTCCTTCTTATTCTTTTAAAAGCTGTATTTTAAGTGTACTATGAATGTATTTTTGAGCTGGCAAAAGTCTTTCAGGGCAATGTCGCCATCTTTAGCGAAAAAACTACCTTTCCCAGAATGCATTTCTCTTATATCAGCCCTTTGTTGAAAGCTACTTTATGGACTCCATTTCCCATAGTTCTTTTCAGGTCTGAGAGTCAACTTCTGGTTTTCTTTTACTGGGCTTACTTTCAAAGTTCTTGCTTTTGCAATGGGAGATTTGAACCAAGTATTTTAAGTTTTCAATTATGGGAGATTGAGAGATTTCTGCTCCCTTTTACTGGGCTTGCTTTCCAAATTTTCACCTGGGAGGTTTGAACCAAAGTGTTTTCAGTCACAGGGCATCAGGAGATTTCTGTACTCTCAAAGCTGGCCTCAACAGGTGTCTCTCCTTTATCTGACACTGGCCCCAAATTAGAACTTCACCTGCCTCCTTAGCATGCATTTGAGGTGGGCATTTCTGATAGCAACTTTCCTCCGGGCTTGTGTTTGCCTTAGCCAGTCAGTGAAAAACAAAAGCATTTACAACAGAGCTTTTTCATAGCTCCTTCAGAGAGATTTTCTCTCACTGATAGATATTTATCTCATTTTGCTTTTTCCTTTTCTCCTAGATGCAGAGCTTCAGATATCTCAGGCTGTAGCTCTGCTCCTCTGCTAGCTGCTTTTGGAGATAGCCCCCCCCCCCCCCTCCATCTGCCTCAAATTATAGCAGCTTTTCCTAGGTCATGCATTTTCTGGGGAGGATTATGTCCCTTCTCCGTTTTCCTTCAGAGAGTCACTGCAGATGCAGTTTGGCTTTACTGCTTTCCCAGAAAGGTCTTTTCTCTGATAGGAAAGCTTTTCTCAGATTTCTTTTTGCAGCTGTGGACCTATCAACCTGGGACTTGTAGGAAAGCAGACAACTATGCTGTTCCCACCAGCTTTAGCTTTGTTCATTACCAGTTTTCCCCTGGGTCCTGCACCTTCCTGCCTCAGCGCTATGCTTCAGGAAGTTGTTCACAACTGCAGGAACCCTAGTATGCCGGAATGCACTCAAACTTGGAGGTACTGGCTAGTAGCTTCTCAGTTGTTGGTTAGAATCGAGGATACAAGCCGGGCGGTGGTGGCGCACGCCTTTAATCCCAGCACTCGGGAGGCAGAGCCAGGCGGATCTCTGTGAGTTCGAGGCCAGCCTGGGCTACCAAGTGAGTTCCAGGAAAGGTGCAAAGCTACACAGAGAGACCCTGTCTCGAAAAACCAAAAAAAAAAAAAAAAGAATCGAGGATACAATGTTTACAGAGTTTGCATTGCTTCACGGGATCTTTGTGTTAGGGCAATGAGGAGCACCTTTTCATGCTGTTAGAAGCTCACTCAGAAGCAAAACTCTTGATGCTTCAGCTCAGCTGTAACTGAAAAACTCAGCTTTTTTGCTTTTCTCATGCAGTTTCCTGCCCTATTGGGCTCTCTGTGGCTCTTTATCTGCACTTTCCCATGCATTTCCTCAGGGGATTCTGACCTGCTGCCTTTTACTAGCTTGAAGAGACAGAACTTAGGTTTTTTTTTTAGGAACTCCATCCCTGCCTCCTGCATTGCAGGGAGGATTTTTAAAGCCTGAAAAAAAGAACTCAGACGTTTTGCTGTCTTAAGAGGTTTGTTGTTTTCCCTTAAATCTAATCACAGGTGATTCCCATACTAATGTCTTCAGGTGATTCTAATTTTTGTCCTTCTGAGAAAGTTCAAGGCTTTAGTTTTTAAGTTTTTAAAGAGAACATTTAGTTTGAGAAAGATAAAGGCTTTTTAGAGACATTCTCCTCCCCCGAAATTTTCCAAGAAAAGCTTTTTAGTTTAAGAAAAAGATTTTTTCCCCAAGAGAAAAGGACCAACTTTCCCCCAAAACTTCTGAACTTTAAACTTTTTGGCTTCTTACACTTGCATTTTTGCCTCAGGGAGAAATCACTTTCTCCTGACGCTTGGACTTAGTATTTCAGCTGTCCCCAGGCCAAAAGCTTCCATAGGAAACTTTTCTTTTCTGCCTAATAAGCTTAAAGAAGAGCTTTTTTTTACTACCCATAAAGCTCAAGGAAGATAGATTTATCCCAGTTTGCATACATAGCCCCCAAAGTCAGAAAATGAAGAGCTTTTCTGTCTAGTTGCTATCTTATTTTTATCTATACAATCTTACACTTTTAAGTTTGTTTTTCCTACATTACTACACTATACTTATTTTTCACAGAAATTTAAAGATAGAAGATAGAAATCTTGATAGAAGAGTTTTGGGCTGCAGCATTGGACATCCTTCCAGTCTGTTTTTCCTTTTCTCTTGAGGATCAAGCCCCCTGCCCTCATTAATTTTTTTTTACTTCACTTAAACACTGGACCGGCCACTTCTGACAGGGCCTTACTCTCACTTTTACCAAAAACTCTGTAATAAAACTAAATATTACTATTATTTTCCTTTGTCTTTAGTCCCCGTTCATGGTGCCATTCTGCGGGGTGTTTACCCACCAACCCCACAGTTCCCCAGTTTTCTTGAGTGAGCAGCAGGAAATATTAGAAGGATTGAGATTGTGGAGATAAACAGATAGAAAAACCAGGATGACCTGGAACCTATTCCAACGGGCCCTGACTGTCTCTGCCCCAGGGTATTTATAGAGACGCCAAGGGGTGGAGCAAAAGACCTCCCCCCAGCACAGCCAAGTGCAGATCATCTCAGACACCTGCACTCAGGCTCGTGGTCCACTCATCCTCTCTATGCAGACCTGCTGGGTAAAGCCACAAGGAACCTGAAAACGGGCTCCCACAAACATGCACTTTTGCATATGAATATTGTATTCCAATGCTTTCAAAAGAGCATTCAGGAGTAGCTTCCACAAGCTTCTCATGTCAACACATTGTGTACTTGCAGATCTTCATCTTTTTGTAAATCCAGAGAAGTAATGCAATCTACAGGAGGAAAGAGCCATGCAGCATATGTCCCTCTTTGGTAGTTATCAGCTGCATGTCTTCATGCAAGTTACCATCTTTCCTTTGCTTGTTTCCTCGCTAGGATGTGCTCATGGTTAGGATGGCTTAACTCCTGGGATGCCCACAGAAGATGGTCTGGCTATTAGTGAAATGCTCTTACATAGGTAAGGGTATTGCTTATGAGCGAACTTATTTTCTGAATTGTCTGAACCTACC
The DNA here is from genome assembly GCF_049852395.1 of Peromyscus maniculatus bairdii. Classification (NCBI taxonomy): domain Eukaryota; kingdom Metazoa; phylum Chordata; class Mammalia; order Rodentia; family Cricetidae; genus Peromyscus; species Peromyscus maniculatus. The sequence goes on along the minus strand of NC_134875.1, from coordinate 133,932,483 downwards.
AATAGAGGTAGTATGTTATCATCTGCCTAGGATAAAGGAATGGAGTACTATGAATGGGAATATAATTTGAAAGAACATGAAAAGTTTTTTTCCATTCTGTGTTGGAAAAGTTTTTTTCCATTCTGTGTTGGAAAAACTAAATGTTTTCCTGATAAAATTTTCATTTACACTCTGTAACCTGTTTTCCGCTGATAATTTAGTTTTCTATGCAAACTTTTAATTTCATGCAATCCCATTTGTCAATTGGGTGGAGGAAGGGGTCAACAGGAGGAGTAAAGCATAATTGGAGAGGTGAATAGGAGATGAAGATGAACAGAAGCACAGTATTATAAAAATGGCACAATGAAACACATTATTTTGCTTGTTAATTAAAATAAAACTAATTAAAGATTAGAAACAAAAACCATTCAAGTTAAAGCCATGGTCATGAAATCCGTATTTGTTATGAGAGAGAACCCTTATTTAGCTTCCCCAGGCTCTGGCTTAGTATGCCAGAACCTATCCCCTGTGTCCGCCATCCCCTCCCTTCTCGGTGAATGGGGTCACTCCTTTAGCCTGGTATGCCTGAGACAGGTTAGAGGGTGGGAGAGGGATGAGAAAGTTCAAGACTGCTGTAGAATATAAAGAAATAAACATCGAAAGGACATTTGATCACAGTGTCACCACAAAAGTCCTTTTTTGTATAGCTTTTAGATAGGTTTATCTGATGGACCATCATACTTTTTTTTATTTAAGAAATTTTCGGTTCATTTTACATATTAACCACAGTTTCCCCTCTCATCCTTCCTCCCGCTCCCCCAGTCCCCCCTCCCCCCATCCCCTCCTCCAAAAAGGTCAGGCCTCCCATGGGGAGTCAGCAAAGCCTGGTACATTCAGTTGAGGCAGGTCCAAGCCCCTCCGGGACCATCATACTTTTAAGACTGGGAAACCTTGTGCAAACTTCGGTGCTTGTGTCCCACTGCCAAGAACACTGGGTTACTTGGTCTTGGGTGTTGCCAGCAACAACACTTTTTGAAGCTCAAATCCTCAGCCAGCTAAGGTTAACGCGATACACAGTCTGTGAGCTCCTGTATACAACAGCATTTCCCCAGTGCTCAGGACACTTTCTGTGAACACTGAGTGAGAAAAGAAGGGAAGGAATTGCTGCTCTTAGCATAAATGCTTTTCCTGACTGCACAGAAGAAAAATGCTATCCAAAAGCTAGATCTTGGCTGAGCTAACATTTTCAGATTCATTGATTTCACAGAAAAATAGGTTTGGAGCAGCCCTGTCCATTCTGACAGAGATTATAAATGAAAGCCACTGTGGGAACTTCTGAATGTCCTAATGAATAACTAGAAAGAGGGAACACAGACTTTAATACATTTCATTTAGTCCAAAGTATTCCAAATATCATTTCAATGTGTTACCAATGTCAAAATAAGAATAATTTGTATTCGCTTTTGTGGTACATCTTCAAAACCTGGTGTGGGGGAAGGGCCTATGGAGCTAGGGGCTAGTAAAGCTGTCCCCCCTTCCCCCCAAAAGTGTAGAGGGTGGAACCCAAGTTGTTTACAAAAAATATGATTGGAGCTTCAGGTCAAGAAAGATGATGTCAGTACATGATTCCATCACGGACAACACTGCAAATACTGTAGACTAGGCATGTGATTGGGTAGCCTTTAAACTGATCAGCCCAATGGGGCATTCGCCCCACACCTCCACCCCCCCCACCCCCCACCCCCCCCCACCCGCCTTGCTTTCTTTGTGCTTTAAAAGGAACTTGCTGTTGAAATAAATGAGTCCTTGCCTGACTTGGTTCCCTGCTGCGTCTGATTGTCTGGAGAGGGGGGAAGGGAGGCTGGGGAATGAGAGAGCAGCACACTTAACTTTCCTCGGTTCGGTTCCAGGGTCTCCCTTCTTGGGGGACCTAAGTGGACAGGACCGCACAACCTGGTGTGAGTTCTGTGCTGACAAACATATTAATTTCATGTGTTCTGTGATAGCACCATTACTAGCTGTCACACTGAGGTAGACATCGTGATATTACTTTTCAGCATTAAATGCTAAGATATTTTAACATGAAGTGAAGTGTATTTAGTCTCCTTGGTAACATGTTTATGTTATTAGGCATTAAAGCGTTTGTCAGAGAATATGCTATTTTCAACTTGTATCTCCAGTTCAGCTTATCAGGGTCACACATACCTTAGCAGCATCAGAAAAGTGACTCATACTTCCTGTTGCTAGTCTTTGTTCATGCACAGCATCTTTCTTTTGAAGGTATTCACTTACAGTCCTTGGCCATGGGATAATAAGCAGGTTCTGGAAGTACTCACTGTCTCCCTAATCAGAAATAAATGTTAATATTCAACCCACTCAAAAGGTTAGTTTGGGGCCCTAAGCAGTGACTCAGCAGTTAAGAGCAATTGTTGCTTCTGCAAGGACCCAATTTCAATTTCCAGCAGCCGCATGGTGGCTCACAAAGAGCCGGAACTCCAATTTCAGGGGATGCAATGTCCTTTGCCCATCAAAGTGGGCAAAGTCAGGAAGAACTGCTCTATTTGCCGTCAATCTGTGTGCCTTCCATTGTATCATTTTGAAAGTCATCTTTTAAAAGACGTTAAATGTGTTTCTTCTATGTGTATGAGTGTTTTGCCTGTGTGTATGTATGTATGTGCCACATCAATGGCTGGTGCCCAGAGGAGTATTTTTGTTGTTTCAGTTTCCATAGTGATACAAAATATCAGTGTCTCTAGTACACATACATGTACCTGCCCCACCGCACCTGCTTGCGGATACTGAGTAACTTCCATTGATTACCACTGTAAGCCTATGAAGAAGAAAATTACTCTGAAACAAAAATTTAAGATTTTCTCTGAAGTTTGGAAAGGAAATATAACAATGTCAAAATATCTATAAATATAGTGATGCCAATTTCCTACCTGGGACAGATCCAAGCAAACCAAAGAAAGGCTGTGAAATCTCCAGAGCTTAGTATTTTAGAGCTTGGCAAATAATGTGGTTCCTAAGAGTGTATGGTCAAAGGTTACGGAGAGTTCCATTTCATGTTTTCCTCATATTCCTGTGTATTTACATATCAGGCCCCCAGATCTTAGCACAACTGACTCCATGATGGATGTGCTATTTAGCTTGTAAAACTCAGCACATAGACAGCACCACTGGCCAAAATAAAAACAAAGACCTAATCCATCAAAGTCCATAGTTCTGAGAAAGTCTCTAAATCTATCAATCTTGCTTTTTGGTTTCTGCAGTTCTGCTTCTGGCTCACTGTTCTTGTTAACTGGAGTATGTCAACCCAGGACATGGAGTGTGTGTGTGTGTGTGTGTGTGTGTGTGTGTGTGTGTGTGTGTGTGTGCTTAAAGCTCACCCTGAGAAACCTCTGGGCTACACTGGGATCCCGAACACTTAGTGTAGTTGCTGGTCTAATAAACACTTTCTGTTGGCTTAGACCTATGTCTGAGCAGTCTTCTCTGGTGAATACCCCACAGCATTTCTGGAGGTCCCACCGAGACTCCAGAGACCAGACTTAAAACACTGGGGTCTCAGAGCCCCTTGGAATGAGGAAGAGTGTGGTGGTCAGAGGACTCCCAGGAGGTAAACAACCTGAGATGTTCCAGGTCCCCAGAGCTCCCTTTGATCAATCACTGCCTAACACTTCAGAGGGGTCTGATGCCTCCACCTCCAAAGGAAACAAATTAGAAAGTCTCCTGGTCTGTCATCTCCAGAGTCTGGTTAAGGCGCCTTCTGTTTGGACACATGGGAGAGAGGTTGGACATGGCTGCTGATCCAGTGTCTGAGGATCCATGTAAGACGTCACTGGATCCCTCTGTCTAAGTGTATGAATGTGTGGCGGCCACCCATGGTGTTTTTACTGTGTGTGTGTGTGTGTGTGTGTGTGTGTGTGTGTGTGTGTGTGTGTGTGTGTGTTTCTGCCACTTTGTTTCCCTGTACTGACCAGTGGCTTTCTCTGGTGTGAGACCCTCCCTCCACATGGTTTAAGACATGTGCCCACTCCTGTTGGGGACCCAAATCCTTTTGCTTTTGCCTGGTCACCCGAGAACCCCCAGACACCCTCCCCCTGCCCAACTCCAGCAGCAGAAGGCTTGCTTGTTTTGTTGCTTGGCCCCTGCAACAGTCAGGGGTGGAGCCTGTGTGGAGGGGGAGGGGCCGGGCCTCTCATCGGGGCCCTGCCACCTGAGCAGAGTGCACACAGGGAGGGGAAACAGTTCCCCCAGGTGAGCATTCCCTCAGCTCCGTGCCTGCTCTGAGGAACCCCAGGGAAGGGGAAAAGGTCCCCTGGGGTGAGCAAGAAGGAAAAGCAAAAATTACCCTCCTCTTTCACGGTTTATGTCTATTTTTCAGTCAATGATCTGTAAACCCCACCATTCTTCGAAAGAAAAATTAAAACAGCAGCAGCAGCAGCAGCAACAACAACAGCAGCAACAACAACAACAACAAACAGCCCCCTGGCTGGACAGGTGGGCAGGGGTGTTGTTGCCAGGCAACACAGCTTGGGCAGAAGGAATTTTCCCTTCTGTCCAATACTGACCATGGAGACTTACAGCAATATTCACCAGGTCCTTTTTAAAAGATTAAAGACAGCTGCTGACATTATTTCCTTCATCTCCCAGTCAACCCCAGATATCAAAATAAGTTACAAAAGTTAAAAAATTCAAGGTATAAGCAGGTCCCAGTTGCCTGAGGTAGCTCAAAGGTGTTTAACAGCAGAGAACTGATTGAGACAAGGCGTTTTGCCTAAACTGAAACTCACCATCACCTTCTCTGATGATGAGATGCAGTTGGACTTACAGATAGCCAGCAAAATTTTGGTGTTCCACCCTCTGTCAGAGGAATATCTCCTAACTGATAGTTGTACCTCCAATCAAAAGATACAGTTGGGCTGTCTCTCAGACTGACAACAAAGATTCCTGGGGTATGGGCAGAAACCAACCCCAGGACTCCCCAACACTAAGTTCCTACCAGTTCAGTTAACCCCATCCATATTGAACAATACCCAATGACTCTGGACACAAAAGGGAAATTGCAGTGCATGTTGCCTGGCTTGAAGAGACAGGCATCCTGGTGCCCTGTCAGTCACCCTGGAATACAGCTCTCCCACCTGTGAAGAAACTTGGGACCTCTGATTCTCATGAATCTGATTCTTCCAGAGAAACAGGTCTATACTGTTTTGGATCTGAAAGATGCATTCTTCAGCCTCCCATTGGCAGAAGTGAGTCAATGTTAATCCCTTCAGTTGTGAATAAGACCACTACCACAGTTTAAAGCCAAATTTGAAGCAAGCTTTAATTAAATACTGGCCAGGTTGATGTACTCTCTGGCCAAGTCCATCTCTGGTTTCCAAGAAAATGGCCCCAAACCACATTTTGCAGGGGCTTAAAAAGGCAAAATCCATAATTCACCACATTCCCACAAGGTTCAATCAGGGGCAAGCATACATCCTGATGTACTTCTTCCTACATGCCTCCTGCCTATATCTAATCAGGGTCAAGGGTACATCCTGACATATTCCTGCTCACATACCTCCTGCCCACATGTGATCAAGCACATTCTGTGCAGATGGGCCAAACAGATTTGTTTAGGGGAGTGAAGACATGTGCCTTGTTATCTCCCATAAACACTAGCTGCCAGAAATTCAGGAACTATCTGTCCTTGGGCAAGGGGCTTGCAGATCAGAGGCATTTTTGTTTCATGGATCTCTTAGGCATGGTAATTAAGACTTAAAATTTGGCTCTCACATCAACCCATCTTTGTCTCTAAATGGACAGACCCAGAGGGAGGTTACAGTGGACAATATACCTAGACCAGGTGGTCCCAGGATTTAGAGACACTAAATGCAGACTTCCAGCCCTTCCATCAGAGTTTTTCTGGAAAATAGATTATAAAAAGGCCTCCGAGGGACTGCTGTAAGAGTTACAGGCCATAGGCTACAAAATGTCAGCTAAGAAAGCCCAACTTTGTAGATGGCTACCTATCTTGGCCACCACCTGGAGGGGGATAAAAGGAGCCTGTCTCAGAGTAGGGTTGCTGCCATCCTCAGATCCCAACTCCAAAGACTAAGAGACAGGTCCCAGAGTTCTTAGGTGCAGCTGGATATTGCTGCCTCTGGGAACCAGAGGTTTCTATACTCCAGCAAAAGTGTGTGTGTGGGTACTGAGCCCCTAATCTGGATTGAGACTAAACAAAAGACAAAGGGGGTTTAACCCAAACTTTGGGGTCATGGAAATGCCCTGTGACAAACCTGTCCAAACAACTGGACTCTGGGGCGCAGGATAAGCACCTGTTTGAGAGTTGTGGCAGTTACTGCTGGTTTAATGAAAGAAGGCAAACAAGTTAACTCTGGGTCAAGATCTCATACTCATAGCACCCCACAACACAGTTGAGACCCCCGCCCCCAGGAGCGACAGAGTGCTGGCAGGCCCTACTCCTGGCTCACTCCAATGTCAGGTTTGCAAAACTCACCACCATCAATCCTGCTACTGCCTTGTCTGGTGACGCAGGTGCTCATCCATGACTTTTCATCAGGAGATGAAAGATGAAACCAGGTCTGTGGAGCTGCAGTAGAAACATCTCACCAGTACCTTCCATGCAAGAGTGAAATGAGAAGTCTCCATGTCCCAAGAAGCAGCCCTCCATCAGGCATCAAATATGCCAGTTCTCTGATCATGCACTCCACAGACACCACAACTGTGAGAATCAAATTCTGGGTTTTGGTAGTTGCTCAGTTGCTACTATCTTGTTACAGCAGTCCCAAAAGATGAAATATGCTGTTTTATACAGTTTGACTTTTTATTGTGGTATAATGTGAATTCACAATTGAGTGAAAGGTAAAATGCCACTGTATTTTACTATACTGAAAACATTCATGGGACCAAGTCAGCTTATTAAATACTATCAAGATGAGATGATGAAATATTTTGATGAAAATGTCTCTTACAGTCCAACAGACTGGAACTTTTGCTGGACTTCACTGCCATGGTTAATAATAACTACATCTTGAGGTCACTTAAGACTTAAGACTGCTATCCTGCTGTGCACTCAGCCTGTTTGTTTAACCTGATTTTCAGGGAAAATGTAGCAGCCAACCTTACTTGCCTTGGATTTCCCATGTAACCAACTTTTACAACCCAAGATAATGGATAGCTGTGATCTTAAGTTATATACTCTTCCATTCCCCTGGCCCAAGAGTAATGCCTGAGTGTTTGGGCATGTATTGTGATAAATATTTGCTAAAAGCAGAAAATAAAGTTTGAAAAAATCTTGTAAGATGAATATTCACCATTAATGCTGAAAGTAACATGGATATTACTTGATAAACAATGGTGTTTGTAGTACTATTTGTTATCTGGGTAAGTTGGGATCAATTGGAGTCAGTGACTTAATCTCTTATAAAACTCTGTTAAAGATTTCTGTAAAGTATCTCTGATTCCTTCCACAAGCGGTGATTTCTGTGCTGTTCAATAAAAAAATGAGCAAAGCTCTTTGTTGGGGACACACACAGGGATGGACACACACATAGGGACAGAGACAGAATTACAAGATACCATTCAGGCAGGCACAGTTTCACACTAATTCAACAGACAGACAGGAATGACAGGAGACACAGGGAGAACAATGTAGAGAATTCAAATCTGTCCAGTTCTTGGTTAAATAACACCAAAGTCAAGTGCTTTGATTTCTGTCTTTAATGGGACATGGATGCATTATTGGTGACTCCGAGTTTATTATTAATGCATTCAAACCGGCCACATTTTGGTGCCCCATGTGAGGAATCCCTAATGCATTAAATATATGTACCAAGCTATATTGCAATGTGGATATATCAAGGTACAATACCCAGAAGCAGCCTTTCTTGGCTCATTTATCTCTAGGCCTTGTCTCAAGCCTTGTGCTATAAGGGCACTGCTGGTGTTAAGTGATTCCCTCACACCAGAGCAGTGAAGGACAGAACACAATCAAGGTTGTACTTTCTTGAAGTAATCAAGGCTGCACTGCCCCAGATTCAATCGAATATTGTTTCTGTGTTTTGTAACACATCTAGGAATGTAAAAGCCACAAATGAGGAAAGACTAGGTAATAGAAATGCGCGAAATGTTCTACAAGTGAATGACTAAGTTAAGACTCATGGCAAAGGTGAAGGAAGTCAATATAAAATTTTGTAAAGATTTATTTATTTATTATGTATACAGTGTTCTGCACCAGAAGGGCACACTAGATCTCAATATAGGTGGTTGTGAGCCACCATGTGGTTGCTGGGAACTAAACTCAGGACCTCTGGAAGAACAGCCAATGCTCTTCACCTCTGAGCCATCTCTCCAGGCCAATATATAATTATTCTGAAATATTCTGCATTTCAAGTTTTAATCTTCACAAAATTTCCCCAGTCAAAATGGTCTTTGGTTCTACTGGTAATTTATTTAGCACATAACATATTTAGAGGAAGGCTATAATTTGCTAGTAGTAAAGGAATTGTTGAAGACTCCACCGAGTATGATAGAGTAGTGCTAGTCCAGTCTGAGGGCTTATTAACTATCTGGTAAAGAATTATGCAACTCAAACTTCCGGGTCTGAAGTCTAGTATGATAGTAAATATATTGTTAATTGAAAGGGACGACTCAGGGCCTGATTCTGTTTCAGTTGTGAATATTTAATAGTATAATAGTGCAAGAAAATCTTAAACTACTTTCTGCCTCAGCTTCTTTTATTGAAAATAGTTGTTTTTCATACAATCTATACTGATTACGGTTTCCCCTCCCTCTACTCCTCCCACTTCCTCCTCCCCTTCCCTCCCATCCAGATCCACTTCTTTTCTGTCACTCCTTAGAAAACAAACAGGCATCGGAGGGATAATACTAAAACAAAACAAAATAAAAGATAAAATAAAAACCAAATAAATCGGCATAGGACAAACAGAAAGAAAAGAGCCCACGGAAAGGCACAAGAAACAGATATAGACGCAGAGACTCATCTGGTGCAGACCTGTGCAGGCCCTGTGCGCATGCTGCCTCAGTCTCTCTGAGTTCCGATGTGCATCGGTCCTGTTGTGTTTAGAGGGTCTTGTTTTCTTGATGTCCTCCATCCCCTCTGGCTCTTAGACTCTTGTCATGCCCTCTGTTTCAGGGCTCTGAGCCATGAGGGGAAGGATTTGATGGAGACATTGTGTTTAGGGCTGAGTGTTCTAAAGTCTCTCTTTGTATATTGTCTGACTCTGGATCTTTGTGTTTATTCCCATTTGCTGTAGGAAGAAGCTTCTCTGATGATGGATGAGCAAGACACCAATCTAGGAGTATACCTGAATGTCATTAGGAGTCATTTTACTGCTATGTTCCTTTAGTAGAGCAGTAGTATTTGGTTTTCCTCTAGGTCTCTGGGCTATTTAGTTTTAGGTACTTGGTCACCCAAGCAGCATCTCATAAGGATTCCATATCGTGGAGGGGGCCTTATGTCAAAGCAGATATTGGGTAGTTACTCCCACAAGCTACATGCCACCATTGACTAGCATTGTAGATGGAAGGGTTTGTAGCTGGGTTGGTATTTGAGTTTCTGTCTTGGTAGTATGCAGAGTACCTTCCAGTACTGTGAATACTAGTCAGCAGGGGTGAAGGCTCTAGGTAGGCACCAGCTCAAACTCTCTGTGTTCAATCAATCATGTAGATGTTGTCTTTAGCAAAGGGTCCTTGTCATCAGTTTGTGAAGAGCAACCTATAGTCTTTTGGATCAGCTTCTTCATCCATAAATGGAGCTAGCTACAGAAAAGACCTCATGAGGGTTTTATGAGGTTACATGAATGTAAGCACACTATTAACAACTGACACACCTGGTTATTGACACTCTAATTTTAAAAGGAAGTACAGGATTAGTGAAGTTAGAAGTAGGAAAAAATAATCAAGGAATGCAGTTGAATGCATAAGTTTGTTTGGCTTTGCTTAAAATATTTCCTTTGAATAAGTAGTTCATGTAAGAAACTACGTGTTGCATTTGTGAGTAAGGGAGTGGAAATCTGGGTCCCTCCTCAGTTCTATTCAGTTACAGTTATCTGTTTCTGCACCACAAACCACCCCTAAATGTAGTGGCTCAAGACAATTCTTTGTTTTTATCCCTTTCTGTTTTGCAGATTGAGCCACCTTAGCAAGTTAAGGTCTTACTTGGAAATGCTTATGAAGTCAGAGCTGGTGGCTGGCTCAGACTGCAGATTTCATAGAGCTCTGCACTCACAGACAGTATGCTCTCAAAGCTGACAGTATTGGGTTGTTGACCGAGCTGTAACTAGACCTGATGACTAGAACATTTAAACCACATCCATGTTGCTTGATCTCACAGCTCAACAAATGGGTCTTAAGAGATCTCCCAAAGGTGAGTGTTAGAAAGGTCCAAGCTATGGGTGTCCAGCTCCCATCTTTGGAGGACAGAGGAATTAGGAAATATTAGGTAGAAAGAGAGACCTAGACGACGAGAAGAAAGACAAAAACACAGGATAGCTTTGGGAGGGCCTGGATCAACACCCAAATACCTCATCGTTTATTCAAAAGGCTTCTCATAATATGCCAAGGGGAGAGGCAAAAGACCCCCCCCTTTCAAGATCAAAGCACACGGTACAGCCAAGTGTAGACCCTTCCAAACACCTGGCAAACACGCCCATGACCAAATCATCCCATTATACAGCCCTGCTGGGCAAAGCAAGCTCAGATTATCTGACCTTGAGTAATTCGGGCTCTCATGCCAAGCAGAAGCTTCAATTCTTCTCAAGGTATAGTCTCAGGCCTTCAGTTCCAGAGTATTACTTCCACCACATCCTCTACTGGTCACGCAGTCAACTCTTTTGTGGAGTGTAACAACACAAGATCAGAAACAACAGGACATGATATGCATTGTGGGCCTTTGTAGACACCGATCACCACTATTTATAGTTCACACACTGGAAGGAGACCCATTCTTTGTCAACTAGCTCATTGGTATGAGACTTTATTATAAATGATGGAAACTGAACTAATGTCTCTTCTAATTCCATAGTTCTCCATCTCTTTTTAATTCATTGAGTATCTTTATATCTTCATTCTCTTTTGTTTTTTACCCATTTACAAATGTTTACCTTGGAACAGAAATATAGTTTATTTATCAAAATACCTACTACATTTTTAGAAACAGCAGATGGAACCAAATATACTTTCTATGACTATTTCAAGTCACCTAATTTTGGCTTGTCTATCTTACAAAGGCAAAACTGGCAGGTGATACAGCTTTTTCATTAGAATTGGTTAAGAACTTTGGTGCATTTGATTTGTAGACTTTTGACTGAGTTTCCGTGTTAGGCTTTGACTGCTGTTCCAGGAAGAGGAAAAGCAGGAGTCACATAGTCCTTCCAAGGGCGGGTCCCCATCTTAGTTTACTTTCTCTTTCTGTGCTAAAAACACCACGACCAAAAGCAAACTGGGGAGAAAAGGGTTTATTTCGCCTTAACACTCTCAGGTCACACTCCACTGCTGAGGGAAGTCAGGGCAGGAACTCAAGGCAGGAACTGAAGTAGAGGCCGTGGAGGAACACTGCTTTATAGAGAAAATATTTCCTGAATTTGATAGTAAATTCATTACATGGAAAGAGGGTGTTGATGGAACCTTTGCATACTGTCCTTTATCCTGCCAGGCTAGATAGCCACCTTTGACCTTGACATTTGATTCTACCCCTGCAATGTCTGAGCTGCCTATGGATCTTCTGTAACCAAGGGCATCACGTCATTCTTAGCTTCCTCTAAGGTTATAGACAGAAGACAATAGGCATCCATTACTATACTGACTGTATCATTCACTGAAATACTTTTCTCTTTAGTGATGCCACATTTCCTAAGGCAAAATATGAAAAGTTGGATGCCCTTTCAAAATGAATCTCTTATGTTAAGAGATTATTTTTGCCTCTTTTCCCCCATTGCCATGCTGGGCACACATCAGGGAACTCTCTCCAAATTCAGACTTTTCATCTCCAAATCTTAATGCCTGACATTACATGTGTAAGGGCTACTGAGACACTTCCATAAAACTTAGAAAGACCTTGCTTTGTATCCTTAACATTACATGTTATAAGGAAGCTGTTTTGCAGTTTTGAGGTTAATGCTTGTAAATAAATCATGTGTTAGAGGCTTTGTAATTTATGTCATTACTATAAGTTAATGAACTGAGTTACCGGAGTCAGTTTTCATGTTCAAAACATCACAGGGTTTAAATGTTTAACTTTTATAAAAGCATGCAAGATTTGTATCTCTCTCTCCCCCTCTCATACATACATACACACACACACACACACACACACACACACACACACACACACACCATACACACATACAACATAACAGTGAGTAATATTTCTAATATAAAATTGAGACTATTCATAGTGAGGAAAAGGAACACATAATATACAAGTCTTAGGATGCCCAGAAACAGGCACTTAAGGCTAGAACTGGATGACATACAATAAAGGAGGCGAGCTTCAGAAGCAGAAATAGAGTAGTACATAAGTGAAGTAAGGCATAAGTCCAATCTGCCAAGGTATGGGTTAATTTCCATGTAGCTGTAGAAGGCAGCTGGCATTCAGGGTTCCTAGGCAGTGCTAGGGAACAAATGAAGCACCCAACCTCAATGTTCTATCTTTGAACAGCTCTGTAAAACCTAGGCAACAGAGTCCTTGTGGTTTCAGAGTTGATGCGGTGAGCAACAACTCTCCAACATCCCTGCCATGCCAGATACAGGCTTTCTTACTCTAAGGGACAGAAAAATTCCCCAGGAAGAAACTATAGAACATCTTCTCAGCTGACACAGGGCAGCTGCACGCAATGGTTTTTTAAAAAGCTAAATTAGAACTTTATTATCACAGAATCATTTACACATTAATAAAAATGGCAGCTCATTGTGAAAAATAGTTGAGTCCTCTGACAAGGCTAAGAGAAAATATGGACTGGAATGTTCCTTGCAATAATCCTGGGAATGTCTTGCTTCCCATATTCTTTCTCAATAGAATCTGTTCTGCAAAGGATTAACATAGTCACTATATAGTCTGACAATCAAATGCTGTACCTTTGTGCCTAGCTTGCCATGCTGGTAATTGTCATGGTTCATGAGCGCTGCAGCTGGGTGGGAGGTGTTTAATTGCTTCCTTCCCTAGGCACTTTGCATTGTATTTTCTGGAACCATGCAAGCGAGACTGTAGGAAAAGAGGTTTTCTGGCTAGATCCAGGTCAAATCATCTTAGTCATGCATCTTAAGTATATGATGTCTTCAGCAACAGGGGCCTACCCTCAACCCCTGAGAGGCAAGAGGTTGTCTATAATCTATTTTGTTTAGGGAGTTACTTGTACTTATCTGAACAACCTTTCAAAAGGAAGTTTCTGGTGCCCACTCTTGGGGTTTGCTAATCTATCATTCTTGAGGGGAGCATTGCCAGCCCAGTTCTCAACTTTCTTTAATACACACACACATACACACACACACACACACACACACACACACACACACACGCCCACACGCCCACACACGCGCGAGCCCACACGCCCACGCACGCGCGTGCCCACACGCCCCCACACGCGCGCGCCCCCACACACTTATGTATATTGTGTATGATTTTAAGTAAATATAAAATAATATTGAATACACATTTCCATAGAAACATTCTTTGAAATGTAGGTCAAGACAGGAACAATCTGAAAGTCCATGAAAAAGACTGATAAATAAAGCATGTTTTTTGTTTTTTGTGTTTTTTTTGCCCACACTATGTAGAACAGAATGGAGGAGTCTGCTGGCGGACACTCCCTTGCTTGTCACAGTAGAATCCTAGATATTCAGTCCAGATCTCCTAGCAACTGAGTAGGCGCAACAAAACAAATTCCTGAGGTTGAGGCAGTGGCCCCACAGTCAGGAATATGGGAGACCACAGGATGCCGGGAAACCAGGCCCGGCGGACAATAAAGTCTCAAGACACGACTGGCAAGTCTGGGTGGAAGGACTCTTCCAAGTGTTTCGTAAAGCACAAGAGAGAGCCGCTGAGGTTGCCCACCTCTGTGGAGGGCCAGCACCGACCCTCTGTTAAGGAACGGCCAGATGACTTCAGGAAAGTCGGCACAGCAAGTGAAGAGCTGACCCCGCGCAGCATGGAGGGTACCGTTTTCCCTACGATTTTTCGCGGAATGCCCAGTCCAGTTGCCAACAAGAGCCCGAGAAAGCAAATTGATGACTCAGGAGTGTATCATCCACTTTTGCCGGTCCAGCAAACACGAAGAACCTTCTGGGACGACATAGGTTTCCGCCAGAATCAGAATCTGCTGACTCCCTGGCCTCGAGGAGAAGAGAATTCTGCAGACATACTAATCAAAATGCTGGAAACACCAAGACCTAACCGGATTCTGGAGTACAAGTGGCCATATTGGGAAGATTACAGGGAAGCAACCAAGCAGCCCACCAACACCGGCAAACAGTCCCAAGGCAAATTAGATCTGGAACCTCACAAGCTTCCCTGGTCATGCGAAGGCACTTGGCTCCATGACGGCAAACACAGAGGCCAGGACATGCTTAGCTCTATTTATTACAAATATATATACAAAGGAGGGGATGACGTCCGTGATTGGGCTGAACATTATCGAGATGCCATGAAACAAACTGACACAGGATATGAAAATCAACCGAGCCATGAAGAATCATCTGCCAAGAAAACTGATCCACCTACATTTGATGTCAAGTATGGCAAGAAAACGAGCAAAGGGAAGGACATCAGACCCTCCAAACAGGACTCCAACTTCGACACAAAACTCCAAAAACAACACGATCCTCATAAAACCATCAAGGAGATTAGGTATGAATCATCATCATCATCATACCTGAAAAATCACCGGTTGAAAACACTAGAAAATGAAGACTCTATAACAGATTCCACTGAACTTGAACTTCAAGGTGAAAACACTGGTAATTCAGAAATTGTTGGAGAAACTTATGAACCAACTGACTGGAGATACTTCATAAGCAAGGAAGAAACTACACCGAGCTCCCTGGAGCAGATGTTTATGAAGAGGAGATGGGGTTATGAATGTACTCCTACATCAAACACGTTTAAAGATTGTTATTGGATCATGGATACAGGTGATGATGATGACGACGACGACGACGATGATGAACATAAAGAAGAAGGGGAAAAAGCAAAGGAACAGAAGAAAGAAAATAACTAGATGTTTTTCTAATTATGTCTTAT
Organism: Peromyscus maniculatus bairdii; assembly: GCF_049852395.1. NCBI lineage: Eukaryota > Metazoa > Chordata > Mammalia > Rodentia > Cricetidae > Peromyscus > Peromyscus maniculatus. Next base: position 133,917,242 of record NC_134875.1, on the reverse strand, counting down.
TTGGCTATATCTTGCTTGAATTTTACCCATCAATCAAATTATACACAATGAAATAATTCTCATTGATCTGTCATGCCTTCACAAATATGTTAGATACTTTATCAATTATGGGATCAACATTCACATGTACTTTTTCCACAGTTTTTGTAGCATTGAAGATATTACATCATTACATGAATCAATTATAAGAATGCATAAAACCATTAATAAAAACAATTAGTCTAAATAAGATCCAGTGATGATACAATGTGTGAAGAATCTGAAAACACTGCAATTGCACAGAATAAAAGCAAACTTGAATAGCTCTCTGTGGATTAAAACTTAATGAAATAACTGTTGCAACTATTTTGCCCACCAAAACTTGTAATCAATAGCCAAATAAATGTGAATTCATCTTCTGTGATAGTAGCTGTTACTAATTATTTTAATTTCAAATTCATTTTGGTGTTTTGCAATATTAATTTCAACTTGTTTGTCTGTACAGAACATTAACAAAGCAGTGGATATTTTTATTTATTCTCTTTGTATATGTTTTGTGAGAACAGTTATGTTTGGGGCGTTTACCCACCAACCCCACAGTTCCCCAGCGTTTTCTTGAGTGTGAGCAGCAGGAAATATTTGATAGAAAGCTTTATATTGCAGAGAATATTGTGAAGATAAACAGATAGAAAATAAAGGATAGCCTTGAGAGGGCCTTGAACCTTTTCCAATGGGCCCTGACTGTCTCTGCTCCAGGGTATTTATAGAGACGCCAATGGGTGGAGCAAAAGACCTCCTCCCCCAGCACAGCCAAGTGCAGACCATCTCAGACACCTGCACTCAGGCCCGTGGTCCTAATCATCCTCTATGCGGACCTGCTGGGTAAAGCCACAAGGAACCTGAAAACGGGCTCCCACAGTTATGATTTAATATTTTCACAATTAAGTCCTTATCACATATGGGATTTGCAAATATTACAATCTCATAGCACCTTTTACTATTTGTTTCTTTTCCCTGAAGAAAGTGTTGAAGTACCTCATTTGTGTTTCTTTGCATTCATAGACTATGCTTTTAATATCATATCCAAAAAGTTAATTCTCATACAAATATCCAAGTCATTTCTCCCTGTGCTCTTTTCTTCCAAATAGTGGTGTTATGATGTCAGATATTACATTTAAGTGTTGAGTCCATTTTGGATTCATTTTTTTCCTGAAGTTAGGTTCTTAATAACTAGAAGATGCAGAGGACAAAATGGATGCTCATATAGTTGGTAGAAGAACAGATATGGGGAAAACACTTTCAAATATTAGATTGAATTTAATTCTACTTCATTCCTTGGCTTGTTAACAATTCACACATTTCTATAATCTTCACCCTTCACAAATATCGTGAAGTTGTCTCTGCCACTGGTGACTTATTTTTTCCCCAAAGTCATTTTCCTGGTTGTATATAATAGACAATTTCTATTGCATTACATGCATTTGTCATAATTTTTCATAACCACGTATGCCTTGGAGACTTTAATGATGTGGGTCATTCAGTATGTTAACCTCCCCCCTATCCCATGATATGTATCTTCATACATACCATTCCATTTTTAACATAACCACTGAAATATTTGAATGCAAACATGAATGAACTTCTTTTGGAAGTCAAATATCAGTAAATGTAGCAATGATTAGAAATATGCCAGCATGCAGTGGTTCACTGGAAGAGCTGTGGTGGCAAAGATGGACTAAGTCTCTGACCTCCCTCAACACATAATCAAAATAATGCCAATTTGACTCCTATTGTAAAACTTCATTCAATGCTGTCCATGCATCATCAAAAAGCACCATATTTTGGGTCAGAAATCAATTTTGCAATTAGATGATTTTTCTATTTTAGCTTTGTGACCTTGTACTTCACGGAGTCAGTTTCCTCATATATAAAAAGGAATCCATGCCATTAAACTCAAAGACATTTTGATGAGAATCATAGAACTATTTTCTATAATTGCTTATGGTCAGAGGTAGCACACAATTCGTACTAAGCATATATTTATAAAAGAGGAGTGTATTCATAAAAGGGAAATGGGTGTTTTGATAATCCAAAGGAAAAAAAAAGGTTTTGATGACGTAATCTGTTGTGATAGTCTCATATTCTATCATACTCAATGGTTCTATTGCTGAAAATTAAGAAAACTTTTCGTGGAGCTGGGGAGATGGCTCAGCAGTTAAGAGCACTGGTTGCTCTTCTAGAGAAACTTGGTTCAATTTCCAGCACCCACATGACAGCTCACAACTGTGTATAACTGCAGCTCCAGGGGATTTGATACCCTCACACAGGCAAAATACCAATGCACACAAAGTGAAACTAGATAAACCATTAAAATTTTTGTGGTTATGTTGCCTCTTCAAAGTTTGTGTTCCTCAGTGCTCTCTTCTTCATGGAGGCTTTAGTCTGGGTCCTACTTCTTCTGGGAACTAAGGAAGCTTTTGTAAAGTTGGTGGGGATGCCAGGTAAGATGCCTGAAGGCCTTCCCTGTCAGAGATGTTGCTTTCACTCTGGCAGCATGGCTTCCATGGCTTGGGCTAGTGTCCTTCATCTTGTGGGAGTGGTCTTCAACCCAGGAATTGACTTGCCTTACTGACCAATCCCCACACACCATCTTGCTTACCCCTGGTAACTTTGCATCCCACCTTACCTAAGCCCCTTCTTTGCCAGAACCATTTAACTTTCCACAGATTAGCAGTAACAGTAGGGTCCTAATTTTGTCATGAAGTTCAAGTTCAAACAAACGTGGATCCATGCCAGGAGAAATTCAAGAAGCCTTGGACATATCTGTGCTTTCAGAGTCAGCAGGAAGAGGAGTTGCTGTGGGTGGTTAGTATCAAGTACTCAAATCAGGGGCCTGTCCCAGGAGAAGGAATAGGAGTCTAGAGAGGCAGCTTATGAGTGCTGTGCTTCATTAGGTAGACTCCTGTGTATACTGATAAATCAAGACCTAAGGCATAGCACATATAGTACTATTATTACAGTAAATACATGCTGTGGAGTATTAGCTGAAGATGTGTTACATTTGTGTATGTAGTGGAATATTTGTTTAATGATGCAAAGATGTGTTGCATTCTTTTATGTTGTATTTGTTTAACTCTGTAAAGCTATGTTACTTTGCCTGTCTAAAACACCCCAATTGGTCCAAGAGAGAGCTGAATGACCAATAGTAAGGCAAGAAAGGGCTGCCAGGCAGAGAGAAATCTAGGCTTGAGAGGAGGAGGGAGAAAAGGAGGAAAGAGGACACCAGGGGCCAGCCACACAGCCATCCATGGAGTAAGAAGGAAAGAAAGATATATAGAATAAAGAAAGGTAAAAAGCCCAGAGGCAAAATGTAGTTAAAGAGAAATGGGATAATTTTAATTAGAAGAGCTGGCTAGAAACAAGCCAAGCTAAGGCCAGGCATTTTTAAGTAAGAATAAGTCTCTGTGTATTTATTTGGGACCTGGGTGGCAGGGCCCCCAAAGAGTAAAAAAACAAAACAAAACAAAACAAAAAACAACTACACACACATGTGAAATATTGTAAGATTGAGAAGATCCTGTTAATCCAGGAAGAGTGGATTTAAAGTAGGTGAAGCAATCAAAGTTCACCAGTGTCCTAGACCTGTCCATATATAGTATCTAGTCTAGCTTGGTGAACCAGAGAGTTTAACTAGGGTTACTTACAGGATGATGGATGAGGGCTTTCCTACATGAATATGGGCAACTTTAGAGTAGCTATACTACAAAATAAGAACCTTACCCACCAACAATTGATAACATATAATAAACCTTCATGAAGGGGCAGAAACTTGAGCATCATCTACTGAGTGCCCCCCCCCCATCCAAGAAGGAGTGTTAGTATGCACAGTCTTCTGAGGGTCTTCTGTAGGGAATATGATTTTAAGACAGCAACAAACATGCCATACTCTGATCATGGTATTTCACAACGCTTATACTCACAGACCACATAAAAATTACCTCCAGCGTTTATAGTATTTATTAAAGTGTATTCTACAACTTTCCTTGGTAATATTTTCCAACACTCAAATAACACCATTGCTGGATAACTTAACTTTGAGACATTATGTTTTTACTTCTTTTTTATTAAGAAATTTTGTATTCATTCCACATACCAAGCACAGATCCCTCTCTCATCCCTCCTCCTGCCCCCCTTCCCAGTCATCCCCTCAGCATATCCCCATCCCCGACTCTGAAAACGTATGGCCTCCCATGGGGAGTCAGGAAAGCCTGGCACATTTAGCTGAGGCAGGTCCAAGTCCCTCCCCCTGCATCAAGGCTGTGCAAGGTGTCCCACCATAGGCACTGGGCTCCAAAAATCCAGTTCATGTACCAGGGATAGATCCTATTCCCACTATCAGGGTCCCCACAAACAGACCAAGCTACACAACTGCCTCATCTATGCAGAGGGCCCAGTCCAGTCCCATGCATGTTCCACAGCTGCCAGACCAAAGTTCATGAGTTCCCACTGGCTTGGTTCAGTTGTATCTCTAGCTTTTTCCATCATGGTCTTGATGCCCCTTGCTCATAGAATCCTTCTTCCCTCTCTTCGACTGGACTTCAGGAGCTCAGCCTGGTGCTTGGCTGTGGCTCTCTGCATCTGTTTTCATCAGGTACTGGAGGAAGGCTCTATGACAGTTCCAGCATTCACTAATCTGATCACTGGGGTAGGCCAGCTCAGGCAGCCCCTCCACCATTGCTAGTAATCTAAGCTGGGGTCATCCCTGTGGATTCCTGGGAACTTCCCTCACACTAGGTTTCTCCCTATACACATGATGTCTCCCTCTATCAAGATATCTCCTTCATTGCTCTCCCACTCCACTCCTGCTCCAGCTTGACCATCCCATTCTCCCATGCTCTCATCCCCCATTCCCTACCCTCTATTACCCCCACTGTCACCCCCAGTTTACTCATAGAGAGCTCATCCATTTCCCCTTCCCAGGACATTCCATGTGTCCCTCTTAGGATTCTCCTTATTAGCTAGCTTCTCTGGGGCTGTGGGTGGTAGTCTGTTTAACTTTGCTTTACTTCTAGTATCTACTTATGAGTGAATACATACCATGTTTGTCTTTCTGAGTCTGGGTTACCTCACTCAGGATCATATTTTCTAGTTCCATACATTTGCCCGTAAATTTCATGATATTTTTTTTTTAACTGCTGAGTAGTACTCCATTGTGTATATGTATCACATTTTCTTTATTTGTTCTTCAGTTGAGGGGCATCTGTGTTGTTTACAGGTTCTGGCTATTATGGAGTAGCTGCTATGAACATAGTTGAGCATGTGTCCTTGTGGTATGATTGAGCATTCCTTAGGTATATGTTCAAGAGTGGTGTAGCTGAATTTTGAGGTAGATAGATTCCCAATTTTGTGAGAAAACACCATACTGATTTCCAAAGTGCCTGTACAAGTTTGTACTCCCACCAACAGTGGAGGAGTGTTCTCCTTGTTCCACATCCTCTCCAACATAAGCTGTTATTGGTGTTTCTGATCTTAGCCATTTCGACAGGTGTAAGATGGTATCTCAGAGTCATTTGTTTTGAATTTTCCTGATGACTAAGGATGTTGAGCATTCCTTAAATGTCTTTCAGCCATTTGAGATTCTTCTGTTGAGAATTCTCTGTTTAGCTCTGTAGCTCCTTTGGATTGATTAGTATTTTGATGTCTAGTTTCTTGAATTCTTTAAATATTTTGGAGATCAGCCCTCTGTCCGATGTGGGGTTGGTGAAGATCTTTTCCCATTTTGTAGGCTGTTGTTTTGTCTTATTTACTGTGTCCTTTGCCTTACAGAAGCTTCTCAGTTTCAGGAGGTCCCATTTATTAATTGTTGCTCTCAGGGTCTGTGCTACTGGTGTTATATTTAGGAAGTGGTCTGCTGTGCCAATGCAGTCAAGACTACTTCCTACTTTCTCTTCTATCAGGTTCAGTGTAACTGGTGTTATGTTGATGTCTTTGATCCACTTGGACTTAAGTTTTGTGCATGGTGACAGATATGGATCTATTCACCATCTTCTACATGTTGACATCCAGTTATGCCAGCACCATTTGTTGAAGATGCTTTCTTTTATTCATTGTACAGTTTTGGCTTCTTTGTCAAAAATCAGGTGTTCATAGGTGTGTGAATTAATGTCAGGGTCTTCAATTAGATTCCATTGGTCCACATGTCAATTTTTATGCCAATACCAAGCTATTTTTATTACTATAGCTCTATAGCAGAGCTTGAGGTCAGGGATGGTGATGCCTCCAGAAGTTGCTTTATTGTACAGGATTGTTTTTAGCTATCCTGGGTTTTTTGTTTTTCCATATGAAGTTGAGTATTGTTCTTTCCAGGTCTGTGAAGAATTGTGTTTGGATTTTGATGGGGATTGCATTGAATTTGTAGATTGC